>NC_143563.1:65650588-65966911 GCF_054136105.1 Typopeltis vanoorti
CCAAAAGACAACCATCCTTTCTACAAATATGCTGGAGTTTATAATATTCCATGCTCATGTGGCTCTAGTTACATCGGACAGACTTCGAGAAGCCTCGAAATCAGGGAAAAGGAGCACATTGGCTATGTCAAAAACAACAGACAGGACATTTCTGGCCTATCGTCTCATTTCTCTACAACTAACCATGTCGTCGAGTGGGACAAAAGCTGTTCCCCCTTACATAGAGGAAGATTACCATTCAAGAATTTTTCAAAGAGGCAGCCACAGTCGCCCGTTCTACTGTCAACCTTAATAGAAATCAAGGCCTAATACTCCCAGAGATATGGAAAACCCTAATCAGAACCTTAAAAACGGAAGAAATGAACTTTAATACAAACTACAGAAAGTCCTTCAGCAACAGCTAGCTGATCTTGTACACGCGATACGTGTTTCACTCACGTTCGATACTATTTTATTTGTAATTATTTTAGTCAGTTTTTTACAGTTATTCTTGTCAGTTTGCAGTTACGCATAATTGTGAGATTGTTTAAACCTCTATGTAAGCCCTGAAGATGCCAACAGATAAGTGTGGCAAAACTAGTTGGTTCAGTTAATAAAACTGATTAACACTTGATCGGTAAACCAAAAAACATTGTTATTTACTAAACAATAGAATAATAAGAACTATATGTTTTGCAGATGATGTAGTACTATTTGCAGAAAATGAAACTCAGCTACAAATATTACTATATACATTTAATAAATTATATAATATGAAGATATCAAAAACTAAAACAAAACGTATGACAATATCACAAAAACACAAAGATGTGAATTAGAATTGGAAGGTACTATTATCGAACAAATAACAAATTATTTAGGTATACAACTGAACTGGGAAGGAAGGTCACATCTACAAGTCAGAGAACAAGTTGCAAAAGTGCAAGAATATCAGGATGCTTGAAAGAAACAATATGGAAAATTAAACATCTTAGAGCAGAGACAAAATCCAGAAAAATTATAAAACAGTAATCAGGCGTATTATGACATATAATGAAGAAAGAAGACCAGACACTGGGAAAACAAGACAAATGTCAAACACAGGTGAAATGAATATATTAAGAGAAATAGTAGATAAAACTAGACCTGGATAAAATAAAAGATATAAGAAAACAATGTGAAATATAAGCAATAAACAATTGGTAGCAACGCGAAGAATAAAATGGATTGAACATGTGGAGAGAAGAAGTGAAGATTTAAAAAAAAAAAACAAGTCTATAGTTGGAAACCAAAGAATAAGAGAAGACCTAGAAAAAAGATACCATTAAAGAAGATGAAGTCTTGGTCTCAACAAGTATTACATCTAATGTGCGAAGAAGAAGATTATTTTATGATTGATATCATTGGAAGTTCCAAAGGTTGTTACGTGTTCCCATGGTAACTTTTTTATTCATTTACTGTCTTTATATTCTCCATGCTTAAAAATGAAAATCATTTGTACAACATTTAATATGATCCCAAAACATATCTTTCAGATAGCTACCAAGTGGGTCAAAACTTGGCTCTTACCGTTCATCTTGACTTTCGCATTCCCTATCCTCAGTGGGCAGACGCACTGAAAAGATTGTACGATGAAGTTGCTAATTTCTCTTCCGAATGGGTCCGTAATTTTTCTCTGGTTCCTCATGATCCCATGACTGGCCATTACACTCAGGTACGATAGAATACCGAATCAAATAATTATAGGTTAAAATACTGTCCGACCATAGATGCCAAATCCCTGGCTGGCAGATTGCCAAGAAGAGTCAATTCATGTTGAAGGGGAGAAAGCAATAATACGAAAATATGTGCAATCGTGAAATCCCAATTAAAAGAATTTTTTTTCAACTGTTGTACAAGCAAATAGTTACCACTTTAAAAACTAGAATTTTCACAAAAGAAAAGCAAATTTTTCGACGTATAATAATAAACACTCATCCCACGAAACGCATTGATTACCCTATTAGCATAATGGATTCGCCTTCTTCTCTCATGCGCAGAAATCGAAGTGTCTCGCGTCTGTGGTCGGATAGTACCAAAATGCGTTTAAATCTCTGCTAACATATTTGATTACCGAATTTGTCTTTTGAAGGAAATTTTAATGTTATGTAGTGGTAGTTAAGATCACTTCCAATCCTTGCAGCCCAAACTGCCTAAATTATTTGAAATTTGGAATCAGATCACACTTGACATGCAGTTCAAATAATTTATATATACAGTATATATATTGTTTTTCATATATCGTAATTTGATTCCTGTTTTTTTTTTTTTTTTGAATATTTATAAAATATAAGTTTCACTGCTTTTATACGCATACATCTCATATATTTGATCATTTTTATCTCATGAAATAAAATTAGGTTTAATAAATTTGAGAGTTTCAACCTTTCTTGTATAGCGAGAAAATAAATAAAATAAATATTAGTGTAAAATATTTTATTTTATTTTTTTACTGTGGCACACGTGTGAATGTTTAATTTGAGAGTTCTACAAGTGTAGGATTTGAGAAGTCCGCAAAGTGTAAACAGATGTATAATGTGTGGTCTGGTCCTCTCCTGTGCCGAAGCTATCAATATTGCTGGTAAACTTAAATAATCGTTTTCCTCGAATTTAAAAAGTTACCGGAATCTCTTAAACTATTTTCAAAGGACACTCGTAATTTCTAAAATAACTACTAGATGTCGCGCATGGTATTTTACTACCATTGCATTGTCAATCGATTGAATTATTTCAAAATTATTCCTAAAATAACTACTAGATGTCGCTCATTGTTAACGTTGTTTTTATCTCTCTAATACGAGTACAATACTTTCTTCTTTATTTTATTTTATTTTTTTTTTACAAATGGACTTTAAAGTCTGAAAAATCATCTTTTCATGATAGCTTCTTTTAAATTAATATCACATATATTAACCACTAAAACTGCATAAGCTTTTTTTTAGCATAATTCAAATTTATTTTCAGATTTCATTCATTCTACTGAACATTTTTATATACAGTACATATTACATGATCATACAGATGCATATAGAGAGCCGCTGTAGTTCACAATTGTATAATAGAGAGTTTATTTTTTACGGTTCGTCTTAGCCGGCACAATGAACTTTTATTTCTTTATTCACTAAAGAATGAGATCTCATGAGTGTATTCATAAGACTCACAGAAAATAATGAATTTTTATGAGTGTATTCCTAATAGAACAAATTTTCATCAAATTTTCGCAAAACGGAACACCAGCATTTTCAGAAGTGAATTAAATTTTCTCCAAAAAGATAGCAGAAGATAGAAGGACAGCATAAGCAAAAGGATAGGTTTTCTAAGGGTTTTTTTAAAAAAAAACTTATAAGAATAAGACTTTTTTTTTATAAACAATGAAAGATGTTTCGATATAACGCAGACTGATAGAGTGACAGAACATACCTTGGATTGGAGCATTGATAGAGAAATTCGACGATATATATATACATATATATATATAAAAGTTTTAATATAAAAACACTACTAGTTTCGGCCTGTAACAGTCTTCATCAGGTGACATTATAAAAAAAAGAAAAAAGAAAAAACACTAAACACTGAAGGTTAAAAGACTATGAACAACATAAAAATTCTTTATACATAATTAGCATGAAAATTTTAGTTATATTTAAAGCTGTTCTTTCGCTTGTTGCATTGTTGGGAGAGTGCGTGCTTGCAGCATCACGTGAACGCCAGTACATGATTACAGCTGAATGACATCTGGGAGGTTGTAGCTCAAGTTATTATTTAGATGAACAGGATTGAAGATGATTTTTCTAGATTCCACGATTTTTCTCTCTAGTTCATCATTGCAACGGAAGATGTTAGTAGATTTTTTCCAGCAGACTTTTGTGACTTTGGCTTTCATCATTAGGATTAGCCGAGAAAAGGATATGACTTGATAATGCACTTGCTCGCTGTCTCTTGTAAGTAATGTCCCTCATGTGTTCTTCATACGCAATTCGACAGATTTGTCTGTCTGCCCAAAATAAGGAATATCACAATCACACAATATTTTATATACGCCAGGGTATTTGAATTGATGATGACAAGGTTTTGGGTGGCTTATTAAGAAACGGATCTTTGGAAGTGGAGTGAAACAAATAGATTCAAAGGCAATATATCTGTTCCTTACATAAATACAGTTTCACATAAATTAGCAAAAGTTCTAAGAAAATACAATATCAGAACGTTGTTCATATCTGGTTGATATCTATATGTGAAATCTCGGAGTTCCAGAATTTTGATTTTGAGGCCATTTGTATTCCAAGCAACTATCTGAAGAGATGCTGGAGTGAGTTTGTTACTATTCATTTATGAGAGCTGTGAGGATGACCTGCGTTTCACGAAGAAATCTTTTAGTGGAGGTTTCAGTAGGGTTTGATAGACTGAAATTTTGTAGCATGTTTGCTAGTGAGGCCGTAATAACAGCTGTTAGGTTTTTAGGTGCTGTTGGTTGATTTTGTTCTGGAATTGGTCTAATTGTACAGGTCACATCGGCATAACTTCTTGTTTGCTTTTGGGTTCTCTATTATTGGAGGTTTCCGACTGTGGTCGCTGAGTCTTCGGTTTTGATGCCTGGGCCTCTGGTGTTCTTGTACTGGAGGAGGAGGGCTGATTGACTGCCTCCATCCGTCTGTTCTTTGGGTGCTGAGTACATCCTTTGTAGTTCGCAGGATGAGGGCCACTGCAGTTGGCACATTTGGCTGAGGTGGTCCTCGGCTTTGTGCAGGTATTGGTTGGGTGGCTGTCTCCACATTTTAAACATCTATATTCCGCTCTGCATAGATTCTGGGCATGGCCAAACTTCTGGCACCTGTGGCACTACCCAGAAGATGATCTTTTCCGGAGTGGTTCTGGTGTGACGATGAGACCACAGACTGTTTTTAAGTTGTAAATATCCTTGTATGTTTTATGAATCTCAACAAGGACTAATGGCATGGGAGTCTTGTCTGCTTTGTACATTCTGCTGACCTTGACTGGAGACAGATCCTGAGAATTAAGGTCAGCAGCTATTTCTGCTGTGTCAATGTCTTCACAGACACCACGAAGGACCACTTTTAAGTTTTTTTCCGAGCTGAGCGCAAAGCTATGATACTGGATGCCTCTGTCGTCCAGTTCTTTGATCAACCTTCTATAGTCTGTCACTGTTGCTGGCTGGATCTTTATGCCTTCATCCATGTTTTTGGCCTTAATGAAGCCAATATGCAGATTGGACATTGTGGATCTTAAAGCTGCCCACTTATGCTTTTCTCTAAGGATGATCGGAGGCACCTTTTCTTTGGGAGATATAGCGGCGTCCGAACCCTGAGAATCCTGTTCCATTTCAGTATTGTCATTGTGCGGTTCATCTGTTGTTCTTCGCTTTTTGCGTGCGCGCACTTCTACAAAATCTAAAGGAATAGAAGGCACCGAATCTAAATGATCTTCAGCGACAACGTCTGAGACACATTCGGGGGGAAACGTGTCATACAATTTCACTTTTCCGGCCAATTATCACTCAGTAGCTTTCCTAGTCTGAGGAATTCCATGTATACTTCCTCGAATTTGGTCTCATTCAGAAGTTTTGCCATTACAATAATTTAAAATGTGTTAAGACACAGATGGAGAAAGAGTAGAGATTTCTCAGGTGTCCCAAGCAGGTAAAGATAATCCTGTTGACTTTTGAGGGTCCGCTAGCAAATCCCGTAGACACTCTTAGGTGTCTACCAGCAGTAAAATGTCACTATAAGAAACAATAGCGATACTAGCGGAAGTAGTCCTAGCGCATCGCCTATGTAATTTCAGATGACTTACCTGGATAAAGTATACTTATATTTGACCATTGACGTTACTGACAGGATGGGTGAAGCACAAGTGCTTTTCATATTCCCCTTTATCTGTAATGAGAGTTATTTGGGAATGGAAGATTTGTGAGCAATTAAGCTCGCCCTCTGAGGGCAGTAGTGTTAGCTATGATCGGTTGAGAGAAGAATAGCCTTCGGTCTTTTGTGTTTGTAGTAATCAGTCTCATTGTAATTGACAGCTTGCACGATTAGTGGGTTTGAATGTGAACTTGACTTCACGAAGAATTTTTCTACAAGATCACGAAGAAGAGAGGAGATGTATGGAGTGCCGGTTTCACGGTGAATTTGTGAATTTCTGATGAACCACGGTGCATCCAGGATCATCCTAAGGCATTTGTTTTGGATTCTCTGTAATTTTGAAATGTTTGATCTTGAAGTGTGACTCCATGCTGGTGAGGCGTAGGTAATGACTGGACGTATTACCATCTGGTAAAGAAGCAATTTATTATGTAGGTTCAATTTGCTCTTGCGGTTGATGAATGGGTAGAGCTGAGCTATGACTTTGGAAGATTTGGAACAAACGAGATTGATGTGTTTGTTGAAAAGGAGTTTCTTATCCATTAAAGATATTTGGTCTCTGAATGCCATGGGATCTTTTGACCAGAGAGCAGGATGTCTTCTTTGTTGCAGATCTTTCTTCTTGAAAACATCATGGCTGAGCTTTTGAGGGGGTTTACTTGAATTCTCCAGTTGGTGAACCAGTTTGCTAGCTCATTGATACTTCCTTGGAGTCTAGTGATTGCTAGGTGAGGGCTGAGCGATCTGGCTAAAAACTTATATTGGTAATTCTTGTTGATTTAATAAGGTAACATTATCTTATTAATATTGTGGTATTCTTTATAGATAATTGTTTACGTATTATTATAATGATTCTTTGGTTAATCAAAATAAACTATGAAAACGAATCTTGGCTATGTGATGTGAAAATTTTCACATATACTTTATTTATTTCTTGATAACGCCTGAAGTAATTGACTACGTTAAGTCTCTAAAGAGGAAGATTATAAGCCACGTTGACGCATGACCATTATAGAGATAACGTACTGGAATATTACGGCTACACAAAGATTATAGAAGTATTTTAAATTTACTTAATATAATTAAACATTTTATAATAAACTAGAAGGTAAACTATATAGTAATATTAATTATTTTAAAAATATTAATAATGAATGAAAATTTTAGTTGAAATAAAAAGTTTAATAAGAACACCTTTTCGTTAAAATTAGCATTTACTAATATAATTAAGGTGCGACAACTTCCCATAATATTATGGGAAGTTGTCGCACTTCTATGTAGTTAAAATTTTGCTCTTTATTATATTATATTATATATTATATTAGAGCCTCTTCTAAAAAAAATTGATGAGACGTACGCAGTAAGAGGAATACCGCTGCCCCCAGGCTCCAAACAGAGCAAAACTGTCGTATCGTATATCGTATATATGCCGATGTAAATCGAGTCGGAATCCCGAAGGGTTCCGACTCGATTTACATCTTCTTCGGCATACTGCGAGAGTTCAGTGTGCTCAGCTGTCTTCACACCAACCCAGAAAAAACAAGAATCAAAATTTATGGGAAATTAGGCCCTGCCAGTCTTCCGTATGGTCTGAAACCCACAACCGGTCCATTAACAATACTAGGAATTCCCTTCCTAACCCCAGTATTGCAAACACAAAACTTAATACAAATATGTCTCGAAAAACTCAAACCCTTTAATCCCAACTACCTATCATTCGAAGGTAGAGCAACAGTTATCAAAACAGTCCTAAAACCGATGTTACTGCACACCATTAACCTCACAAACACACAAGACAATGCCATTCACAAACATATCACTAATTTTTTTTGGAACAACAGGAAACACGAGGTGCACAGGGCCTTTCTTCATCTTCCCCCCACACAAGGGGGATTCGCCCTGCCAACTTCAAATACTGCCACCTAACCAGCACTACTCAGACTATATGGAAAGCACTGGCATCAAATCACCCTTCCGGCATTCTGATTAAATACTTCTTAGGATTTTTCTTACCCTACTTCGGGACCACTGGCAACGCCGGACAATGTGCGGAGACGGTGCCAGAGTGGTACTACACAAAATGCAAACTTTTCAAAAAAATGGCAACGGATGGAGTTCGAGTGCTTCACCTCAGCCCAAACAAGCTGTACTGGAAAATTTTTGACAACTTTGACTGGGAAAAGCCCGATCTGGGCACAAACGAAGAGGTGCTGTTCACCAACATAAAAAATAGCTGGGGACAACCATTTCACCGGGACTTAGCCTGGAGAATCGCCTACGGCAGACTCCCGGTGAAACTGGTAAAATCAGCCTACAGCTCGTGACCGTGCAACCCCTTCTGCGACGCGGTAGAAACCGTAGGGCATCTCTTCTTTCACCGCCCGCCAGTACAGCGTGTTTGGCACAGACTGGCTGAGGTGCTTGCGATCCCAGCGCTCACATTCGCCGAAGTAGTCCTGCTACAGTTTCCTCCCTCAGTAACCAAAAACAAGAAACACCTGATTTTCCTAATAAATGTGATTAAACATCACATTTGGAAAATCAGGAAAAAAACACCCTCATAACAAGGAGGATCGCATCTATCTCCGCGTTAAGAACTGTCTCTCAGCCTACCTCCGCCGCTTCCTGGAGCAGGAAAGGTACTTACGGGGTGAAGAGCGGTTCCTGAGGAGATGGTGCGACCCACCAACCATCTGCCAGATCATACAGGGGAAATCCGGTTGTGTCTGCACCTATAACACCTTCAAGTTGTAGGTGTTGACGCTATCTCGATCTTCCTTCCTGATCAGCGTTTAACCCACAGGTATGTCTAGTCCTTCGCAGTTGAAAGTTTTTCTGTCCCCAGGTTGGGGTTGACCTGAACAAACCCGGACTGCGAAGGCCAACATCGAGGTGGTCCCAAGCCCTTTTCAGGGCGGGGTCTTCCGGGCCAGGTCATCTCCCTCTTTTTTTTCCCTGGTATTACTGTTCTGGGTTTGCTCGGCAAACTCATTCCTCTATAGAATTGTCTTCCACATAGTCTTTAGATATATTTACACTTGTTAAATTTGTTAGTTTCTCCTTTTTTTTTCCTTTTCAGGATTTTTCCTTTTTAAAAGTGAAAAATCAACGACCGTTTTAGAAGCACCCCTGTGGGGATCAACAGCTAAAACAGGTCAGCTGAGGCCTTTTTTTATCTACTCTACTACTATGCACTCTATCTTTATTTCCTCTACTACTATCTGCTGAATCTCAGCCTATCTTACTCCACAGGCCAATGATGAGATAGTTGAACTCACAAAATTAAGTTGAAAAATTCTTTCTCTCTCTCTCTCTCTCTCTATATATATATATATATATATATATGTGTGTGTGTGTGTGTGTGTGTGTGTGTGTGTTATATGTTAAAGATACCAAGCTATTTTAAACCTGGTTTTACTCCATTTCCCAAGTAAGCAAACAGACAAACAAGTCAAGTTTGCGCCTGCACGTATTGGAAGTCTGGCTGATCCTACAGGTAGTGAAAGACAAAGGCAACTCATGGTAAAAGTAGAATAAGCTCTGATTACTAATCTTAATATTTACCCTTAATGCAAAGCATATCTCCTAGAGGAGATGTATGAAGTTTTGTATTAAAGGTAAGGAGGGCCACTACCTAGACCGGTTTCGACCTTTATTGAGGTGTATTTAAAAAAAGACCTCTCTCTAAAAATTAGGACGATCCCTAGATCACTCAATAGTGGCCGAAAGACCGTCCAACTCAGCGTTGTTCCACTCAGTGACAGGCTCACTCTGTCACCGAGAAGAGCTTCTCAGCGTTGGCTCTACCCAATGGCAGGCTCACCCCACCACCCCACCAGCCAGAGCCATAATCTCAGCGGTGGCCCTACTCAGAGACAGGCAAAAACCTATCACCAAGCAGAGCTTCTCAAAGCCAGCCCCCATCAGTGGGAGCCAGGCTAGAAATACCAAGATTTTAGTAATACAGAACTTATAAGTATTTTACCAGAACAAGTTACCATAAGGTGTTTTAACCTTATTGAATAAAAATCTCAGGAGGAGATATAAATGTAGAAAGTATTTTACCTTGGGTATAATAAATATTAAAGATACCAAGCTATTTTCAACCTGGTTTTACTCCATTTCCCAAGTAAGCAAACAGACAAACAAGTCAAGAAGTATTTGTCTGTTTGCTTACTTGGGAAATGGAGTAAAACCAGGTTGAAAATAGCTTGGCATCTTTAACATTTATTATACCCAAGGTAAAATACTTTCTACATTTATATATGCATAGACTTCATGACTACTTGTATAAATTAAATTAAAGATGCATAACACTTCATGACTACTTGTTTATAGGGGTCTGAATAATAATAATTATCATATGATGATACACGGCCGTGAGTCCCCTTTATGGGGAGGTACGGCACCATCTCACTCCCCCAAATTTTATCCGGGCTGGGAACTGGCATAGCTGAAGAATTGGCCTGTGGCTGGGTCAGTATTTCAGACTAATCCGTGTGTGTTCACGGGATGAAAAATTCCAGATAAACTGCCGGAAAAAAACCTGCTATCCACGCCCAAGACCCGCTAACTTGGCTATGGCTGAGTAAGATCCTTAAGCTACTCGTTTCGTCGACGGGAATCGAACCGAGGTCACTCCTTCCCCGACATATGGTTCCGAAGAGCAAAGCCACTAGGCTAACCGCGCGGACATAGTGTGACATGGGGAGGGGGGAGCTTATAGCCATTTTAGTGAAAATGGCATTAAAAAAAAGCCGCAATAATAAAATTGAATCGGAATGATATTTCTGATTTCAATTGATTATATGCGTGTTTACCTTTGCAATAGACTGTTCTCCAATTCTTTTCATTAAAAAAAAAAAAATCGAAAAGATGTAGAAGTTTCTCAAACAGCCATTTCTCTAACCCCCTCTCAGCAGGCTGTTGTAATAGTGATGAGTCTTTGCCTGATCTTAATCGTAACAAAAGGTTTCCATGATTCATTTAGATCACTCATAGGTTTCGGAATCATCTGTTATTATTATTATTATTATTATTTTTAGTATTCTGACGGGACCAGTTTGCCTGCTTGCGGAATGAAAATCCCGCAAGCAGGCAAACTGTGTAGTATTTATTCATTATTTAGTGTTCTTTACTGACTTTTTTTTTATTCTATAATATGATTTAATCTATGCTAAAGTGAATAAACACGCTTAAAAAAATTCATCCTATCGGCATTAATCTTTGTTTTATTTACTTTGATTTTTTTCCTGAAATAGATGGTGTGGGCCGACACGTTTAGGGTTGGATGCGGCTATGTAATTTACACCTATAGCGAAGAATTTAATCCTGTGATTGTAGAATTTTATGCCTGCAACTATGGACCTGCGTAAGTATGGTTAAATAAATAATTTTCATATGTACATTTACTGTATGAGTTTCATAAGACTTGTTTCTTTTTTTTAAACAAGGAAAGTAATAATAAACAAGTCGTTTTATGAATGCTTGTTTAAGATCCTTTTTAAGCTCTGTGGATCAAATTGACTTTTCATTTTCTAGCCGTATTATATATAGAAAACATATTAATGAGACTGTTACATTCTTCCAGTTTTAGTTAGACTTATGGGTAGAAGTTTTCGTCTGTTTCTATTGCATCATTCCTGCTGTGAAATTGGAAACATGCGACCATGTTAATTGCGCAGGCGCAAATAACATTTTAAAAGGTGACATACTTACGCTTCATCTATTTACAGTCTGGGTCTTGGTAATAACCGTATGTGTCATCGCTCTAATTAGAGTTCAAAAAGAAGAACGAATAATATCAGACATTTACTACAATGTGATATTATAATTACGTTATAAAAATTGACATCTGCTGCATATATTACAATTATATTATAAAAGTATTAGCGATAGTTTATAGTTTATTTCATTATTATTATTATTATGTGACACCCAAGGAGGGGGCCCTTGCTGCCCTCCCAAAAGAAAAAGGGAAAAAAACTAAAAAATTTTCCAAAAATCTTTCCATAATTAAATTTTTTTTTTTACTTAAATTAAGGGGATATTAAATCCCACATAGTTTTAAAACCGAATAAGAAACTCAAAGATCGGAATCAGAGAGTTTCTTGCCGAATATAGTATAGTAAACTATAAAGTATCGGCGACACTAGCGTTAGCCAATGCAAGTGATCCTAGTACGTAGTACAATATCGGGCAACTCGTTGCAAAGGTGGAGGAAGAAGTTCAGATCGCTATTCTTAGGTATTTTCCATAATGTAAAAACACATTTCCTAGGAAATGTATGCTGTTATTACATTATGGAGGGAGGTCACTACCCAGACCGGTTTTAGCCTTTTTTGAGGCTTCAATAAATAAAAAAAAAAATTTTTTTTATTTATTTTGTGTCGTGGGTTCTATTTCTGTGCTACTTATGAATTATCGGTCACATAAGGTGGAAATACCCTATAACTCTCGGGAATCACGGCCGCTGTGAACGCAAGACGAACGAAGTATTGCTCGGTCGGACCGAGTGCTACTTCGTTTGCCCGAGCTGGACCAAAGGAGATCACGGGTATCATGTATTGGCAATCGCTGCAAATGCTCAGTCATAGGTCGTATGCAATGCGTAGTGTCTATTCTTAAATCGTCTACTTAACTCGACCCCCCCCCATCCCCAAGATTAAATCTTGAGTGCTCGGCTCCCCCAAAGATTAAATTGTGAGTGAGCCACTGGTGACACCTCCAAGTAATCAAAGGACTCATCGCGAAAGGACGCTCCACTTACGCACAGCAGCACTAACTCGACACGCAGTGCCAAATCACCAAATTTTGGGGAAGTGATTATACTATAAACTAATGCTAATATGCTATTATAATATTCATAATAAATTGGTCATGAAAACACATGCAATTTTAGAGACAAAGAATACGGTTGTTGGTAGTGGGCTGTAGATGGCGATGTGTGCTGATGATACTAGTGTCAGCATATATACATATTTATATAAAAATATTTTTTATATTTTTACTTTTTTAAATTCGAATTTTTATTTAAAAATATTTCAAATATATTTTTATTTGTATAAATATATATATTTTGCATATACAAGTACATAGGTATCCATATATCTTTACATTACTATACATTGCATGTATAATCATAGTAGAACTTTTAACATTTTATTCACATCTTTCGAATCCAATGTTTAGCTTTTATGAAGATGTTTTAGATGTCATTCGAGTATATAATTAGACTATTAGTAGTTTTATACTAGATACCCTTTGGTTTATATTTTATTGCTATTATTAGTTATTGTTATCATGTGTACAAGGTTCTGATATATGTACAGTTAAGGTATTATAATTATTACCTTTTTGATACATTTATTGCACAATGCTGAGGATATTTACTTTATTTTTTTCATATACGTAATTATAGTAATAGTATTATTTTTTATGCCCACCGCTTCGATTATTTTTAAAAAGTATTGCGTGCTGTATGGTGTCAAAAACTTTAGAGAAGTCAAGAGCAAATGTTAATACCAAGTGGTTTTTGTCCAGGGATGAGTTTATTATATGATAAGATACAAATTCGTTTATTTTTAATAAATCCGTATTGAGTGTTGAATATTATTTCTAATTTCTCTGGACAGGTGGATATTTTTTTCATTCACTATTCTTTCCATGATTTTTTCTATTACTGACAACGAGGACATACATACGCCTGTAGTTGTTCATTTCATCGGGTTTTCTTTTTTAATGCAGTGGAGTTATGTTTGGTGGTATTTTACATTTCTGAAATATTAAGTTTAACAAATTGAGCTAAACTGGCGATACGGTAGTAGGGAATGTTTTAAACTTGATTTTTGTATCGATAACCGTATCGAAATCTTTTTGTGTTATTTAGGGCAGTGCTTCCCAAACTTCTGGAATGCAAGGCCCCCTTTGGAAAAATTAAAATATTTCACGGCCCCCCTCGAAAAAAAATTGTAATACAGACATATATTATTGTAATGTTTATTGTATTTATATTCAATACAAAACATACACAGCAAATATTGCAAAAATCAAATGCAAATATTACATTTTTAGCATCTTATATACACATTTGACATTATCTCATATTTTTATATAGATAGATATATTGTTATTGTATATTTGCATATTGTACCCAAGCACACGAAACGTAAGACGATTAGTAATAAAGAAAGAATTAAAAACACAGAATAAGTTTAATAACAATTTAATGTGATGGATGTGTTTCAATACTGCTATTGAAACACATCCATCAATATCAGGTAAAATATTTGAAACTGCAATTCTTAGATTTCTGCTTTGAAATGAAACTTATATGAATAAGCCTACATTTACTAATATTCATTAAGCGCAGAAATACGCAGGAAGCAAAGTTTGTGAATCCGCACCAATATGTGATTTTTTTCCCATTAAAATATAAAAAACAACAAAAAAGAAATAATAGAAATTAAATACGTTTCTTTTCAGATAAAAAAAAAACCTACTTAGTCTTAAAACATTTTAAATTTGTTTTCATTATTTCACCCCCCCCCTCAACAAAACCTACGGCCCACAGTTTGGGAAGCGCTGATCTAGGGGACCCAAAGAGTCTTGTTTTGTGTCTGAATATTGTTGGTATGTAGTTTTCTAAGACCCGGTATAGTTCGACTTAAATTGCTAGTTGCTTGCCATTTTACAGTGTTTAGCAAGAATAACAGTCGTTGAGGCAGATGGAGGTTGTATTTTATTGAGATGTCAGTTAAGGTAATAATAATAATAATAATAATAATAATAATAATAATAATAATAATAATAATAATAATAATGTCGTTGTAGTGGATGCTTGGGAATGTTCACTGCTTCTTTTGAACTTTTAAGCGCGCGCGCACACACACACACACACACACACACACGGGACAGTAAAGACTTGATCCTAAAGGTTTTATTTAAGTGAAGATTGTTTCGGATTAAAATGAATGCATTATTATAAACATTGCAATATCAGAACACAAAATACTAACAGCAAATCATTTATGTCACTATGCAGCTTTGCTAAAACATTATTTCGATGCCAACTACAGGACAGTCAGAAATACTTACCGTATAACAAGACCTCAGACTACTAATTATATCACATATAAATACAATAATCACTACGGAAAGGCCACGCGAAACTTCTACATCCCAGACATGATAAACAAATTACCTTTTGAATACAGAAACCTTACAAACGACAATAGCCTGAAAAGAGCTCTAAGGACATACTATGAACAAGAAACACGCACCCAAAATACCATACAAACGCAATGAAACACAGTATATTTGTTCAGGCTTCCAGTTCAGCGATGCACCAATGCATTCCAAGTTATTATGCGTGCATGCGTGTGTGTATGTGTTAGTGCGCGCGCGCGAATTTCTCAATCACAGATTTCGCAGCTTCCCAACACAGCAAAAAAAAAAACAATTCATAATAACCAACTGGTGTCATCCTCAGATAAGCTTACATATAAGCTTCGAGGATGAAAGCAAAGAAATTAGTTCTCATCCGAGATGTATCATATGTAACCAAATGCATGTAATGTACGTATCACATGAAAACCAATTTATGTAACGTATGTATTATATGTAAACCAATGTACGTAATGTAAGTAACACATGTAAACAAATGTAATTAATGTATCATATGTAATCAAATGTATGTAATGTATATAATAACTTTAACAATGTAATAAAAATTATATCTGATACCTATTAAAAAAAATTATTATTATTATTATTATTATTATAGGGGGAACATGCTAACAGATCCCCTGTACAACATTGGGCCATCTTGCCGAAACTGTCCTTCTCACACCTGCTGCAACAAAGGATGTGAAAAGTTAGGTGTGGAGGTGGATTTTCCTGCTCTTTGTAGTAAGTGTATTTAACTTTTCTATTTATTTACTTAACAGTAATGGTAACAATACTGGAAAATTCAAAGAAAATTACAGTGAAACAACACATTCACTTAATAGTTTTCAAACTTAATACAACAAATCCTTCCCCCCTCCTCACCGCATAATTAGGAATATTTTCATAGCCTTCTTTGCTGTCGTACAAGCAATGTCATCATTTCTCTTATTTCCATCAAATAATTTTTACAATTTATCATCTTAAAAGTATTCTACAGATGCTTGAGTGTACGTGTGACAATGTCCATAACATTGGATAGGCAGAAGAGAGACATTTTATGTTCTATCCTAATTAATCACTCGAGGTACTGTTATTAAGATTTTTGCAACCGATTCCAGAGTTGATCTTTGGTGCAAATAAGTATTTCACGCTAGCTAGATATCGCACTGATTATTAAGAAATGACGAAGGTGGAGCTCAGCTACAGCCATTTTGAAGGAAGAGATGAAGCCCTCGTTTACTTTTGGAAATTGGTGTGCAGCCAGTTTCCATCTAGCTGAGCTCATAACTATTTTATTGATTTTCGAAGAATCATGGAGAGCGTACACAAATGTCGCCATTACGTGCTCCTAAATCCTAACAGTTGTAACTGTTGTTTAAATATTTGTCGGTTCTACGGTTGGTTTTTTTTTTTTTTTTTTTTTTTTTTGAGATGAGAGTTAAAAGCCGAGTTTCTGGAGAAGAGCCCTACTTGCCTGTGCTAGAGATTAACTCGGGAAACGGCTGAGACAATGGCTTAGAAAACTAGTCAGTGATCTGACTGTTACTAGTATTATGGATTCATTATTATTATTATTATTATTATTATTATTATTATTATTATTATTATTATTATTATTATTATTATTATTATTAGGGATACCAGGAATAGACAAAACAAGACTCACAGACCTTATAACACACTTTGAACACGCTGCATTAACAACAAAAATACCTGCCAATGTTCCGAAATCAAACCTGTAACACGCGCAAAATACCTCGGTCTCTATATAGATTCCCACCTTAAATGGACAAAACATGTAGAATACCTACACACCAAACTCCGGATCATCGCAGCAAAACTCTTCCAAGTTAAAGGCATTATTCCAACCAACATAAAAAAACTCCTATATCAGTACCTGCGAATCCTACTCAGATACGGAATAACAGTCTATGCAAATACATCAAACAGCCACCTAACAAAATTAGAAACATTACACAGGAAAATCGTGTCAACAGTGATCTGGACACCTTACACACAACCAATATTCGACAAGCACATGGCGATACACAGAATTCTGAGCATTAAAAACCTGAAACACTACATGACATTAACAAGGAATTACTTCAACATCACCTATCGAAACAACAGAGACACATATCGTATAACACGACCTACAACAACTCTCTACATCCCCACACCCTTCAACAACTCATACGGTTCTTTTGTGAGATCACATCAGATACCCACGCAACTCAACAACCTACCAAGAAAGTTAAAACACGTAGATAACTACAGAACATTAAAAAACGAACTCTGGAAAATATACCAACAAAGTTAAGAAACCATTAACACTAATATACACATCACAAATCACTAGCATCCAATGCCTACATCCCATACATAAACAGTAGCAACAACACAAATAGTGAAGGCTAAATCCCACCCTCTTCATGAAAGCTAACCCAAGCTTCGAAGTAGGTGGGATTAATCTGCCTCACTCATCTACAAGTAATCCTTATAAGCAAATGTAGAAATTTGTATGTATAATCATTCTTTCTCAAACTTAAAAAAAAAACAATAAAATAAAAATAAAATAAAAAAATAAAAAATTATACAAAAAATTCTGTATAATCTTCATTGTTAATATTAGAAGAACATGTGTTGTAAATACATAATATAAAGGCAAAAAAGTATTATTAAAAATTTTAATTGAAATCCAATGTAGGAATTGCAGCACTAAGTGCTGAACTCTGTAAAATTATAAGGTACAATGTCACACAAGATGTTTATTGTATATATAAATATTTTAGCAATAAAAGAAATATTATTATTAGAATACAAAAGAATACAAAATAATAATTATTATTATTATTATTCACTCTTTAGAAAATAGCCTACAATAGGATCACATGACAAAAATTCGTGTGGCACATCACCGAGATGTGGATTTCGGCGATATAAACATTATTTAAATTAAGGGGATATTAAATCCCACATTGTTTTAAAAACGAATAAGAAACTCAAAGATTGGAATCAGAGAGTTTCTTGCCGAATATAGTCAACTATAAAAGTATCGGCGATTACTAGCGTGAGCTAATGCAAGCAAAGGTAGTATGATCTGATCTGATCAAGTTCTGATCGCTATTCTTGGTATTTTCCATAATGTAAAACACATTTCCTGGGAAATGTATGCTGTTATTACATTATGGTGGGAGGTCACTACCCAGACAGGTTTCAGCCTTTATTGGGGCTTCATCAGTGAGTAGCTAGACCAAATTAATACCAAAGGGTATAGCGAAAAGAACATCGCCGAAATGAAGCCTATTGGCTCTTTATATTTAAGTAACTCAATGGGTGCACCTTTTTGACAACTCGTATAGCAGAGTATATAAGTTCTTTTGGCTATACCCTTTGGTATCTATTTGGTCTAGCTACTCACCGATGAAGTGAAGCCTCAAAAAAGGCTGAAACCGGTCTGGGTAGTGACCTCCCACAATAATGTAATAACAGCATACATTTCCTAGGAAATGTGTTTTACATTATGGAAAATACCAAGAATAGCGATAAGAACTTTCCCCACCTTTGCAACGAGTTGCCTGAGATTGTACTACGTACTAGGACTACTTGCATTAGCTCACGCCGATACTTTTATAGTTGACTATATTCGGCATGAAACTCTCTGATTCCAATCTTTGAGTTTCTTATTCGTTTTTAGAACAATGTGGGATTTAATATCCCCTTAATTTAAATAACGTCTTCTGATGTCTAGCGAAATTATGGAAAAAGTATATTGTTAGTATCCAATAGATGGCAGCACGAATACACAAGGTCTTGAAGTTGTGAATAGTCAAATAATAATTTAATGATTTATCACAATTAAATGTTTATTTAGTTCTTATTTTTCGCATATCTAAATGAAATAAACCCTTCAAAAAATTATTACATTAAAAAATGTAAATTTTGCATTTTAGATATCCTCTTTTTTTGTGTAAAAAGTATGTATCATATGAACAAATATGACCGCAAGAAATAATTTCAAATGTCATTTACGTGATGCTGATGACAGTCGATTAAAAATAAAATATCATTAAAATAAAATAAAAATGAAGGCGAAAAAAAATCTGCTCTACTTTCATAAATAAATACTTATTTTTACTTCTCAACGAAAAAATGTTATATATTCAGAGAAGAAGACTTTTTTCGTACTTATGCTATGAATCTTTTTTTCTTAGTATATATACAGTACTTTATTCTGTCCATTCTAACTGCTTCCAGAACCTTTGAAGAACTTCCTTCCCAATGTAGAATATCCCAGTGAATCAGAAAAGGTTCACATCTGGTGTAACTTTGATAATCTCAACGCTTCTGTTTGTAACCCTAAAGTGAGTGGTAAACAGTGGACCAAGAAGACCACAGTAACAGGTACGTGAAATCATTTATTACTCTTGTAAATCTAACCAAAAAAAGTAGCTTTTTAATGGGAATAATTTCAGATTTATTTCATTCTCCCTTCGCCCATTTTGTATACAGAGTTCTACATTTTATTTTAGCGCAATCAGTTTCATTTTATTTTTTACTAAATAAACACGTGATGTCGATTGCTGAAGTATGTTTCGTTCTAGGGTTCTACTGGTCAGTTGTGTTGGATCCAGGAGAAAATACAACAGTTAAATTCTCTCAAATCATTAACACAGATAAGGTCTTTTGCATTAAGATGGTATACAGGAAAGGTGCTGTTGAAGCAAATATGACTGCAAGAAATCATTTCGAGTGTCATATACGTGATGCTGATTACAATCAAGACGTATTGGCGTTTAGCGTTACGAGAGACACCATCAAATGGTTTCCTTCAACTTACAATATTTTCCTGCAAGGAAAAATTAGAGTAGGTAGTTGAATTATCAAGTATTTAATTATTTTAGTAATAAATATTTTGGCCATCATTTGTTAAATTAATTTTATGTTAATTGTATTGCTTCGGAAGTAGCTTGAAATTTTGTTGTAATTCTCTTATGTGGTAGTGAGCTTATTTTTTTTTTACGATTTATGATTATAATTTCTAGTTCAGTATCTCTGAGGCTCTTATTTTGGTTATAATCTTATTAATTAATGCCATTTGTGAAATCAACTCGATTACTTTAGGTATTACGTGCTATTTTCACAGCGAATAGATAGTTTCCACTTAAACACACATATCAATAAATATATCTTTAGAAAAGACAGAAAGAGGTGTCTAATAAAATTATAATTTTTTTAAAGTTATTTTCAAAAATATTCAAATAATTTATACTGCTAAAATTAGCTTAAAACATAAAGGTATATTTTAAATAAAAATTTATTTTTATGAAAATAAAACTATGGTTTGTTATTTTGAAATTTTAAACATTAGTCAGTCATTAAGAATGCATAGAGCAACTTTAGAGCCATCTATTTTAAAAATAGTTCTCAAGATAGGAGAAAAAGATTTTGCAAGAATAACGGACGGTTGAATTTTTTTTCATTTATGACATTATGAAAAATAAAATATTAAAAATTCCATCTTCCAAAGAAAGCTACATGTTTTACCTATCTTTTCTTAATGTAGCAGGAGTTGTCAAATCATGTGTTGATTTTGGATTTTTATTTTATTTATTTATTTATTTATTTTTTTACACGGCAGTGTTGCTGTTAGAATGTAGAACAACGAGACTTACTTCGAAGGCAAATTTAAGTTTGAAATTAAGTGAAATTTCAAACTCAAACAGCAGCAGCCTTAGGACATCGTGCATTGTCTTACTACAATACACAATGGTCAGTTCCGTAGAAACATCACAAAGTAGGAAGCATTGCAATGTCCAGAATGCTCAGATACCTCTCGAAGTTCAATATTCGTTGCACTACAGTTTCGAGGCCAAACCAGGAAAATTCGGACCACACTATCACACCACCACATCCGAATTTCATAGTTGGGGGGGGGGGTTACGTACTCTGGGAAGAGATGTTCACCGGGTATCTGCCACACCCATATCTGCTCGGTAGAGGGTGTAGCTTAATTCTTTGCTCCATAGCACAGCTTTCCAAGCTTCAATGTCCCACTATACACGCTTTCTGCACCACTGAAGAGGGCTCTGCATATTGGTTCAGGTAA
Source organism: Typopeltis vanoorti (assembly GCF_054136105.1). NCBI lineage: Eukaryota > Metazoa > Arthropoda > Arachnida > Uropygi > Thelyphonidae > Typopeltis > Typopeltis vanoorti. Next base: position 65,671,763 of record NC_143563.1, read on the forward strand.
TGGAGGGCTACTTATTGGTTCCTACCATAGAAACCCATGTAGTGAGCCTCGTTGCTGAATGTTTTTGTGCAGCTTCGAGTTCCAATCGATGCCCAGAACTCCGCATTCAAAATGTCGCCGTTGAATGGCATTTTTACATAATATCAATCGTAATCACGTTCGATGAGTGTTGTGGATCATCCACTGCGGGGAGCACTTGCAGTTAACTCCTTGCGCTTCCATCTCAGTATGGTATCACCGATTGTTGACATGGGATGGGTCACTTTCTCAGCAATTTACCTCTTTCAAACTCCGCCAGTTCCCTTCTTGCAGTCTCACCTGGACACAGTTGCAGTGACTTGGGACCATCATATTCCTCGAATTTATGCCGGCTACAAATAAGTGATTCGTTACATGGCAGGATGCACCTTACCCATAATGGTGTCCGTTGACAACTTTCCAAGCAGCGTAGTTATATGATCCACCAAAAGGTTAGATTCAAAATGCAACCTTAATAAACGTTAGGTTTGGTTGCTTTTGAATTACAACGCAAGCAATTAAAGGACAGAAACTAGTATACTGTCTTTAAATTGAGTGTGTGTTTTTAGTCTGTTGTCTTGTTTTGCAAGATGACAAATCGTAGAGGAGTTAACTCTTCACCGGTGTATGTGACCGGCTAATTCAGCTTAGAAGAGCTTTGGAAAGTCTTCGCCTACCCGACAGAATTGGAACTCAAGTCTTTGCAACCCCAAGGATTGGATACAGATTGAGCTATGCATGCCACAAGAATTCAGCTATAACTGATCTCTCTCTCTCTCTCTCTCTCTCTGTGTGTGTGTGTGTGTGTAGTTTATTCAGTAACATTTCCTTCAAGTATTGAATCCATTTATTTCATTAAATGTATGTCCGCGCGGTTAGCCCAGTGGCTTTGCGCTTCGCAACTATATGACTAGGGATTATTTTCAAATCCTCAAATTCCTCACGTCTTCGATTCCCGTCGAAGACGTGAGGAATTTGAGGATCTTCCTCAGCGAAGTTAGTTAGCCGGTCGTGGGCGCGGGCAGTAGAGTTTTTTCCGCCAGTTCATCTGGCGTTTTTCATCCTGCAAGCATGAGCCCCCAGAGGGGGCTCAACTTGCCCCAATAGGGACAGCGGAGAAAAAGGGAGGAAACTCCATATGAATAAATAAATTAATTAAATGTATTATTTGTAAGGTGTTTAATTTTGTTGTGGTTCTTATAAAGTTTTTTGGTTTTGTTTCTTTTTCTTATCTAGTTTAATGTGTAATTCGTTTTCAAATATTTCACTTTTGTTTATGCTATTTTTCATTGGTCTATTTTTTTTTTACCATTACGCCTTTCAGGTTTACTAATCTCGTATTTCTCTGTATTAAATTTGGTTTAAATAATAAATAAATAACATTATAATGAATCAAGGTAGTCTCGCTCTTTCTCTTTCTTCTTCTTCTTCAACCTGGATCGGTTCACTTCTGGACAAAATCCCCCCCCCCCCCAAGTTTCTCCATTTCATTCTATTTTCAGCTCTTCTCATCCATTATATTCCAGCAATTCCCATCAATTTTATCCTACCAACTCTTTCGTCTATCCCTTTGTCTACTGTCATACATATCTTATTCTGTCGATAATTTAGGTTCTCTGAGTTGTTATGAGTAGCACATGTCCATTTGTAATTCATAATATAATTCATGATGTCCTGTACACGTGTTCTCGATCTTATAAAATGAGAGGGTATACTGTCTTTAAGTATCACATCAATCATATTTCTTTCCATTCTTCTCTGGGTTACTTTCAATTTGTGAATCAGATTTTGAGTTAAGTTCCAGTTTCACTGCCATAGGTAATTATAGGTAAGACACTGATTGAAAGTCTTCCTTTTCAAACTAATGCGAATGTCACTTTTGACGATATCTTTCATTCTCTGAAAAGCCATCAGATCTACCTGTATCCTTCTTTTAATTTCTTCTATTTGTCCATCTTTAATTTTTATAATTAGTCTCAAATCACCCTCCCAACTCCTATATCTTTCACTATAATTTTTTGGTGTTAAATTCTCATTCAACATTACTTTCGATTTGTTTATAATCGTCTTCAATCCAATTTGCTTTTTAATTTTTGTTTTTAAACATTACAATTACAAATTACAATTTAGAAATAACTTTTAGTATATATCTGAGTTTTCCAGTGTCTTATAATTGGCTTTTTATATCGCTAATATTTGGCCAATTAATATATAATTTAGAAATGTAGAATGCTGAGATTACATACATATTTGACAGCAAATGCGGACCGTAAATTATATTATTTCTCTCCCTCTTTCTCTCTTTCTTTCTCTTATAGTTGCTAAAAAATTTTAAAAATCTAAAATATTTCAAGGATATTGTGCTTTACTTTTGCAGTTTTACTTAACATTTCTTGTGCCAGAGGACGCTACAGCAGCACAAATCTTAGACTTGAGGGAACTGAAAGTACTCGAGGGTAAATGCCGCAGTGAGTATCGTTTGGAAATGATATTACATTAAATATCAATATATAATTAGTTTTTCAATAATAATAAACTACAAAATAAATGGAGAATTGTTAGGATGCCCAAATTTGCATAGAAAAATTTAACGTTATGAGTACTGCAGTTGCTATCTGAGGTCATTATCAATATACAAACATGGTATTCACAGAATGGACTAATAGCTGCGCCATTTGTATAATAGCGACATTAAAAGAGAACTCATAATTTATTTTATAGTTTTCATTGCACTTAAGAAGCAATATTTTAATCAGAAGTTTCCGAATATATATAATTCTTCAAAATATAATGGATGTTTGTTGGCTCAGCGTTAGCAGACGATACTTCGTGTAGTAATGGAGTATGGACTCCAAATACATCAAGTTTGATAAATTTAAATATTAAATTTTTTTTTAAAAATTAATTAATGTGCTTTGTGATGTACCGATCATTAACTAATCCTTTATTCGATCTTCCCGACATATTAACCACCATCCTATCATCCTTTAGAGTTTAGATTATGCAAACTTCTTTTACTGTCGTATTGAAGCACAGCGCCCTCTCACCTGACATACGTTACCAGTATCCGTATTATATTTTATTATTTTTGAATAATATTTTCCCCCTTTAAACAACCACTAAAAATATAAAATAGCTGTTCAAAACTCGCAACGCTATTAACTGTTTTAAGAGTTGTTCATGTTTACTAATTAAATCTATTAAAATTTAAATAAGAAACTTATGAAAAATATTAAAATACTGTATTAAATTTTTCATTAATAAATTTCATTATTAAATACTTGTGGTTTAGATAATATTTTAAGTGTACGGATATACAAGTATATAAAGTACTGTTTTTAAATTTGAAGTAGCAACAAACTTCTCGGTATACAGCTTATTAACATTTTACTTCCTAACTTACATAGTTTAGGATTACAGACAACTTTTTCTTAGTTTCGTTTACGATTTTTACATCCTACGGTTTTCACCATAGAACTCAGTCTTTATAGACTCTGATAATGATATTTCAATACACGAAACGTGGAAATAAAACAAATGGTAGTTAACGCGCATTCACCTAGGCGACAGGCTGTTCATTGAAATATTCACAAAGATCACAATAGACAGCGAGGTAGCGTGTTGTCTAAAATGTAGAATTGACTGGAGGAGAAAAAAAAAGGTAAGGTAATGGAAAAATCTTGAGATTTCGAAATGCAAATTAGACTTTACTGTTTCGCAGAGAAATTCGAATTCGCAAAAAGAGAACAAAGACAGATAAGAATAGATGAATATCTGTAAGAAAGAGAATCAGATTTGAGATGAAGGGAAATAAAAAACTCTATTGTTAAAGCAACGCACCCAAACGGTACCTACTTGCCGATCGATTAAATCTCCGCCCCCCCCTTACTATTCATGCACATGTTATCAGTCTATTTTTTGACTTGAATATTGTACTTAGCTGTCACAGTCTTATCAGACCCATAATTATTTTTCTGTAGAATCATCCCTTACATGTAAAACTCAAGATTACTATAGAAGACATTTTGTTTTTCTTTTTATTTCATTCCTGTCACTTTTATCATCAATATGTTCGATAACGTATTTGTTTAAATACGCCATTGTTTAAAATTTTAATTCATTTTTTTAAAATAAAATGTGCATACTTTATTTAAATTCTTACCTATTTATAAAATCAAACCATAAAAGATATTCGCATTAACTGAAAATTGTAGTAATCCAAACAGTGGCGTACCCAGGGGGGGGAGGACAAGGGGCCTAACCCCAAAAGAAAAAGGAAAAAAAAAACACTAGAAAATTTCCAAAAATCTTTTCCTAATTATAATTGATTTTTTCTTATTTATGTTGTGTCGTGTCTTCTATTTCTATACTGCTTATGAATTAGCGGTCACATAAGGTGGGAATACCGTATAGCTCTCGAGAATCACGGCCGCTGTGAACGCAAGGAGAACGAAGTAGTGCGGCCGGACAGAGCGCTACTTCGTTTGCCTGAGCCGGACCAGAGAAGATCACGGCTTTCATGTATTGGCGATCACTGCAGATGCTCAGTCAGAGGTATGCAATGTGTATTCTCAAATCATCTACTGAACTCGATCCCCCCCAAGATTAAATCTTGAGTGCCCCACTGAAAACAAAAATATCTTTTTCCACTTCACACCGTCGGAGCAGTGAGAAGTGGAATTAGTTGCCCTTCTTCAAAGGAAATAGATAACCAACTCGACTTAAATAGTTTTAATAAGATGTTTTTAAGTTAAGATATGGAAGTTATATATCGAATATGCAGACCCCCCCCAACCCTCACTTTCTAGACAAGGCAGAACCTATACAAAAAAAAAAAAAAAAAAAAAAAAAAAGAGAATCCTTCCTGTATGTTAAGGAGAAGTTGGCTAGCCAATTTTTAGAGTTCTAGTTCTCACTGTTTACGTAAAACCGAAGAAAGAATTACTTATACCCATGGAGAAGAGGGCTTCACTAAACCTTTATGTCGCTTTAAAGTTATGTTATTTTTTATTCTCATATTCTATATTTTTTCTATGTGATAATGATACATGATAATTGACATGATACTTTTAAGACATTACTTATCACAGTTCTGCAGTTAAAAAATTAAATCATTGCATTCTGTATTTATTTTATTTTATTATTTTTTTTGATTTTAGGCTAATCATATATGGACGAAATGAAGAATGCAACCGAAGATCATCCACTGCGGCTTCATTTCCAGTCGTGTGATGGACTTCATTCACATAGTATTCGGAACACGTGTAATTAATAATTCGAAGTAACATTTTAATTTGTAATTGTATAAAACTTATTTCGTACAGTACAGCAGGAAAGTGAAAATTACTTGTATTTCTCTGCTTCTCCAATCAACAGTTAATATCTCATTATTGACTACCAAATCGATTCGAGTATCCAGTTTGATTAAGCCAAATGCATCCATTAATTTGGAAACTAATTGAAATCTATGAATAGCTTTTCTGCGTATTTTATGCGAAGAACAATCAATACCATAGAAAATTTAAATATAAACAACCAATTTTTAATTCATCGCACTTTAACTATAGCAAAATCAATTTTTATAGTTTGAATAACTGTAATGCAGTCTCATAATGTACAGAATTTCTGTAAGTTTTGTAAGTAATCATTTCTAAAAAAATAAAACCATATTACTGTTCGTTTTGGTATATTGCATGAAAATATTTACACAAGCGATTGAAGAATCGTTTATTTTGTGCAAATACAGACATGGAAAACAATGGAAAATTAAAACAGCAGTACAAAGTTACAGCTGGAAAAGACAAAGCAGCCACCCGTTTCTTGAAGGCCATTTTCTGTAAATGAATATTTAAAAATATCTTAATGTAATTCTGATATTTTCATTTATTTTGTACATTCTTGATGTGTTCAGAAGCTCTTCGCATATATTCGTTCAAAGTGTCAAATGAAATACTTGTGGTTTTGCACCAGGATTGATTACTTATTCAATCATGTTTTGTATAATATCGCTAACGCCATCTGACGGAGAAAAATAAACATATGCAAGAAAGGATTATTTTCGTGAGAAATTTTTGAAAATTGAACTGAGATTTTTAAGATTTAAATTAAGATTTACTTGCAATATATATATATATAATAAAATAAAATAGCAAATATATAGAAACTTTTCATTTTAAAAAGTAAATAATTACGTCATTTCTTCTAACGAGATTTGTTTCACTTTTGTCAAGGCAACGCTTATGACACAAAACATTACGCATTAGTTTGAAAGTAATAGGAATAATAAAAGCCAACATTTGAAAGGAACATGAAAGGACGATTCCATTTATCGTCATAATTAGGGGGTGGAAAGAGAAAAGCATGAATTGCGTGACTTCAACAGTAGAGGTGACTACTTCCTATCAGTGGCAGACGGCTTCTGTGATAGGGTCAGGTGGCGATGTCGTGATTCGAAAGGAATAATTTTGTGTTACGATTATTATTGACCAGAAAAATGGCTATCGCTGGAATTAAACGAGAACAAGGGTGGAAAATAGATGCAATGAAAACCAAGAAGATTGATTTAAACGATGTTTTGAAGTCAAATTGATGGCCTTTTTCTTTGAAACGGATAAAAATAAAGGCATGGTTATTGAGCAGAATGTAATATGAATATTATGTTGCGAATTCTATTATAAAAATATAGTAAACGAATGCTTAAGGCGTCACATTTTATATTTATTTATATATGATTTAACGAAATTATATATTATATTATATAAATATTATATAAATGATTTAACGAAAAGTTAAACCATTTACGAATACACAGTCTGTTTCCGGTCAACTATGCAATCTGGTTGGCCAGAGGCAGCGTGGTCATAATCTTTTGATTCATGTGTGTGTGTGTGTGTGTGTGTGTGTGTGTGTGTATACAGTACATTTTTGAGATGATACGCAACGCTACTGCGTACCGCCAACTTGTGACACGGATGCAGTACGCTTAAAAACATATTCAGTCATTTTTTACACGTTTACCTAATATGCAAATAAGCTCAGTTATTTATTAAAATTGACATTTTTTCACTACGTGTTTTGTTAAGATATTTTCTATAGTAAACGTTTTTATATATTTGCTATACAGGGTGGTTCAAAATTCCATCTACAAACTTTGACGGGAGGTAGAGAACATCAAAATCAACCATATTCACATAGGAAAGCATGACCGGAAACTCCACAGAAAAGTACTAACAGGGTCACAAAGATACAGAAATAACACAAGGCAGTAAGTAGTGTAAAAAAACTTTATTAGGCGTAACTGAACAATTCAATAGTAGTTGGATACATAATAGAGTAAACGAGGTGCATCTCAGCGTTCGTAAAACGACGCATGTTCTTCATGCGACGTCGAAAGCTTGAATGAGGAAGCCTCAATTGCTCACCTGGAGCGCTGGCGAACAGCGCCACCTATCACTTTCGGATACGTTTCCGGTCATGCTTTCCTATGCGAATATGGTTGAATTTGATGTTCTCTACCTCCTCTCAAAGTTTGTACGTGGAATTTTGACCACCCTGCGTAAACAAACTGCGTGTTATATACCTAATTTTCTGTTCTTATTCTAAAAACATCACACACACACACACACACACACACACACAGAGAGAGAGAGAGTAGAGTGGAGTAGAGTATAATGTCCTTTACAGTACAAAAGTGGCGTTGATTCAGCAGATAGTCAGAAGGGAAAGAAAAACAGAGTAAGATAGCAAAAGAGGAGAGTTAAAAGTTAAAAAGGTCTCGGTTGACCAGTTTGCCTATCGTGTGCTTCTAAATTTGATTTGACTTTTCGTCCTTTAAAGAAAAATTCCCAAAAAGGAAAAAATATATTAAAAAAGTAAACGAATTTTTTTTTTTTTTTTTTTTTTATATTGAGCGCATACACGAGAGCAGGAGCACGCCAAGGGTATTTGCTTCTCGGGTGCAAACTTTTATCGGCCACCCCTAATACTGCATTGTATAATCCATATTAGATATTAGCTACATAAAATATCGCCCTATCAATGTTGTCGCCCTGGTACGGTGCACCCCTTGCATCCTCGGGATGGCGCAGCCCTTCACGAGAGGTGGGTTGATCAACTTATAGTACATTAGTACCGTGTATGGGTGATAAGAACCGTGGATGGATATTAGTACTGTGAATGAGGATAAATATAAGCCAACATTAAAAATTGTATAAAACCAGTATAACGTAACTTAGAATAAAAATAAATAAACCAGATAAAATATAAAACACGAAAGAAATTGGGAGAAGCCTGGCAAAAGAAATCCGGCCCTGAAAGGATTGGGATAGTCCCGATGTTGGCCTTCGCAGCTCGGACCAACTGCCTCCTACCTCGGTATAAAATCAAATAAAATGAATTACAATAATTGAGAAAAATGATAGTCCGAGGTTGAAATCGTATAAGAGATCGAATATATCAAAAGAAAATTAACTATAATTTTCTCCTGTATGATGTTCCACGGTGTGTGTATATATGGCTTGTATACACCAATTCTGAAATATCCATTCTTGAAATTTTTGAGGCGACTACTTCTCCAAACACTCTGAAGTGATTTTGGAGATTACTCAAAGTTTTCAAAATAAATAAATAAATAAAAAATTATTTTTAAAAATAATTAAATTAAAATTTAAAAAAAATAATATATATATATATATGTATGAGCCTATTAAGACTCATATTTCATTTTCGTTTTAACTAAGTAGCTAACTTTATTGAGCCTTCTGTGCTTTTGTACGCTCAGTTTAGTTTTAAAATACAGATTTTTATTTGAGATCTATTTAAAGAAATAACGTAAATGTTTTTTATATAATTCAACAGATAACAATATAGTAATTGATAATTAATCATTAGCCAACAGACCTGATATTAAGAATGAATACATGAACATTTCTCCCAGACGATAAATTAAACAGACGCCTATTTGCAATAATTTAATTAAAAAAAGGGCGTCTGTTTACTGAAAGTCAAACAAACAAAAAAAAGGCGTCTGTTTAAGAGAAAATAAAACGAAAAAAGTATGGAATTATTAGTTACCCTAGCGACTGAATTCTTAGTGCCAAACTGGAACTAAACATTATTGACTAATAATTAAATCCTTGGGTAAGATGAGGATATTTTTAGTATTACGATAAAGCAGTGCTCTTTTCTCTGTTGGTACGTTTATCGATATGACAGAGATTCACGAAAGCTTGGTGAAACGGTCAATAAGGTTCAGGTTAACAAAACACAAGCTCGCGCTTAGAGAGAAAGAGAGCAGAATAATTTAGTAAGTAGAGTAGTGTGTGTGTGTGTGTGTGTGTGTGTGTGTGTGTGTGTGTGTGTGTGTGTGTGTGTGTTATCTTCCAAAAATAGGCATTACTTACTCGATAAAACGGATAATATCAAATAATAATTGAAATCAAACATAAGATGGTGAAACTGTCTTTATGTTTGGGATATTATAATATACTCGTACAGATTATTTTTGAGAAATTCTGTTAAAATTATAAAATAGCAGTATTCTGGTTATGGTTATAACTAATGGGGAATTTATCTCGGCGAGAGGGGAAAGAGATTAGGTCAACGCTCATCTTCAACGTCTGAAGCATATAGATGTTTTTTTTTTTTTTTGTTTTGTTTTGTTTGACAGGAGTGATATATATATATATATATATATATATATAGCAGGTAAAGGAATGATATTTTGCTCCTTTATTAGTAGATGGTGCTGGAGTAACTGTTCCGAGCGATTGCTTAGCTTATTTCTTTCAATTAAGGATCAATTAATAATTGGAAGGTATGTGTTCCCTAGGCATCAATCACACCTACAATTTACTCACCCAATTGGGAAAGGATGTAGCATGACTCGCCGCTCCACATCATGGACTTCCAAATGACGAAAATGCGGAGGTTCGACCTCAATCAAGAAATGCAGTGAAGAACCCAGGAAGCTGACATCAAAGGGTGTGCTCAAATCTTCGAATCCGATGTGAAAAAAAGAAGTAGGAGTTTCGATAATCTACTTGTGAACTCCACATCAACACATCCAACAACAGTTCATGGACTGGTTGCCCATGATAATGAATGAATGGCCCAAATATTTTATTCATATTAACCCAAACTAGTAAAAAGTATGTCAAAAACGTAGAAACTGTGATCAGTTCAAACACACACACACACCGAAAATATATGCAATATAGGATTCTCTAAAATGTAGTGTGTTCCAATATCCCCCCCCACACACACACACCAGCATTGTGTATTCCATATTACTCTTTCTCTGTACCCACAGGCTGATACTGACATCCTGCTATATATTTTGTCCTATTTATTTCCACCACAAACCAATTCTCCTTTGCAGCCTTTCCTTGAATCCACCTTTATTGGACTTGATTCTTCCACTGTCATCAAAAATCCTCCTCCTCTATTGTTCAATTCTATATTGTCTTCCCGATAAATGACATATCTTTCAGATTCTGTCTATATTCTCCTCTATTATCCTGATCTCGCCTTTGCCAATAAGTTTTGGACCGTTCGCATTAATTAATGACACAAACTCCACACCTAATACTTGTGGTTTTAGTTACAAGTATAACAATGCACCCTAGACTTATATTCCATTCAGTAACTTTCGATACATCATTCATTCCTCCTCCTACATCACCCTCTTTATTTTGGCGATAGCTATAATTACTGATGATAATTACTGTGAAAGTGGATACTGTAAGAAGTAGCCAATATTCATGGAACTATAGGCTTCCAACTCTTCACTCTTCTAAGAATAAAGAATAAATATAAAAGAAATAAATGTACCTCACATAAAGAATAAATGTACCTTCAAATTTCATTTTATAAGTAACATACATGACATAGTTTAAATAAGGTTTTGTAAGTCACTTATTTTAAGTAACAAAATTATTTTGGCATCAATTTAAATAACATACATAATGATTTTAATATTTTAAATAGCCCGAACAATTAGTTTAATATTATTTATTGGTTTAACAAAATCAAAGCTACCGCTAGAGGGTTTGCTACAATATAAAAATGACTATTACTTTATTACATTAAAAATTAGAGGAGTGGGTATACGGAGATCCTGACTTAATAAATTGTAGCGTACCCTCTAGCGGTAGCTCTGATATTCTTATTAAAAGCTATTTAAAAAAATATATTAAAAAAAAAAGAGCCAAACGAAACAATGATGCTGAAATAACATTAATCTTAGTACAGAAATTACACTCTTGCTTAAAGCTTTTTTTTTTCTCCAATGCATATTGAGCAACATCTATTAATACCGAAAAAAAAAAAAACACGAAGTAAATGGTTCTTGATTTGAAATGTAATCGTATTTTGCTGTTCAAACTGAAACATGAACAACATATTAAGGTTTCGTAACTCTGCGTGCATGTACTAGAATTATTCTGCAGTTTTCATTCTTCCTTTTCAAAGACCATAGAAAGTGAAGGGATTACGACATGTATCTGTCTGAATAGAATTAAATTAGTGCCAGGAAGAAAGGAATAGCTCCTTATGAAACATGTATACAGTGCACACATGGACACAAGTAGGGAAAATACGTGTCACTCTGAAATTCTTAACCGCTGTTGCTTCCAGCTTCCATGGTAACTGTTTCTCAAAACACCAATGTTATAACATGCGCGCGACCGTCCGTCCCATAATGCAAACATCGAATTGCGAGTCCGATCGGACTTGCGTTAGATGGGTAGTTTGTAAACATAAGTATAGGTGGTGGTCGTGGTGTTGGCAGTCACCTAGTCTCCGTAGACGGAGGTGGCCGATATTTGTGCGACAGAAATTATGGATCCACCATATCCTTGACAATAAAGCGAAGTTAATGGAGGAGGGAAACATACTCCGAGCAGGTCATCATCTAGCAGAGCAGTTGCTTTTGTGAAGTTTAATAGCTAAGGTAGGTGTGACACTGACAACCTTTCAAGACGCGGTTACAAAAACATGCAGGAAGTTGTCAGACCAATTTTGTTTTCGTCGACGAGAAAAAGAAGCTTGTTTAACGTGTAGTTATAAGGAAATTATTTTCATGGTCGTCCTATGGAAGGCCAAAAGTTATGTCGCGTTATTAGAGGTAAGACTTCTCAACAAGTTCGAACCTACACTGACTTATAAATACACGATTCATGTCTCATTAAATAAACGTTTTAAAATTAACTAATCATCCCTGGTATTAACTTTTTAATAGGCAATTATGCTACAAGTTTTCTTGTTAATAATTTCAGATCAAGAATTGCATAGCGATGATAGCAGAATCCCCACAGATCCAGATCTCAAACATTCCCAATGATCTAGCAATTGACATACTTTGAGCAGCATAGTATTCTAATGTAAACACCTTTTGACGCTTACACAGAATTTTATTGTTAGTTGAAGTAGACGTAATTTTTTTCTTACATTGCTTACTCCATTCACAAATATTTATTCACTAAACGGTATGATCAATGTGTTTTATTTATTTCTTTCTCCAAATACTTTATTGAGTAATTAGCCACTGGTTTCTCTTTATCAGGAAAATTAGGAAAAGGAGCTACACAAATTAAACCGGAAATGTCACAAATATGAACGATTGCACACAAACGTATTTTTTAACATTTGTTTACACCTTTCACAAATGACAGACGAATAACGAATAATATTTCTGGCTAGATGGGCGAAGCAAAATTGCTTTTCATATTCCTCTTTGTCTGTAATGAAAGAACTTTGAATGGAGTGTTTGTGAGCTATATGCTCGCCCAGTGAGGGCAGTGAAATTAGTTGTGTTCAGCTGAATTTAAGATAGACTTTGGTCTTTTATATTTGTAACTTTCCGCTTCATTATATTCCGAAGCTTCCTTGATTAACGGGTTTGGTGGTTGCTTGCCTTGGTAAAGAACTTCTCAGCTAGATCTAGGAGAAGGGAAGGGATATAAGGAATATTAACTTCTCTAATGGATCTGGGAGTTTCTAATAAACCAAGGGGCATCTAGAATCATCTTCAGGCATTTATTCTGCAAGCTCTGAAGTTCAGAATGTTTGTATTCGCGGTGTGGCTCCATGCAGGGGATGCGTAAGTGATGACCGGTCGAATTACCATCTTGTAAATTGTTAATTTTGTTTGCATGTCCAGTTTACTTTGTCTGTTGATCATAGGGTAGAGCTGTACTAAAACTTTGGATGTCTTCGAGGTAATGTAACTTATATGTTTGCTGAATAGGAGTTTACTATCAAGAATCACTCCAAGATATTTAACTTCAGTCTGCCATGGAATCTTTACTCCCAATAAATAAATGTCCTCCATGGTATGGATTTTCTTTCTAGTAAACAGTATGGTTGAGCTTTTCTGGGGGTTAACTTGGATCCTCCAGTCTGCATTCCACTTTTCTAAAATGTGTATGCTCGTTTGAAGTCTTCTAGTTGCCAGTTTTGGGCTCAGAGATCTTGCCATCAGTGCAGTATCATCTGCATATAATGTTGTTCTTGGGTTCAGAGGGATGTCCACTACGTAGATTGAGAACAGGAGAGGGGCCAGAAAGAGATCCCTGAAGAACGCCTGCCGAGACCCTGCATCTGGTCGAAACCGTTTCGCCGACCCTGACCTGCATAAATCTGTCTTTCAGGTAAGAGTGGATTATTTTTTATTAACTTGATTGGTAAGTTAAATTTTATCAGTTTGTAGAGAAGGCCTTGAGGACTTAGTCAAACGTCTTCTCTGCGTCGATGAAGATGGCAGCTGTATTGAGTTTCCAGTTACAGCCTTTAGTAATGATTTCTACCAGCCAGTGTACTTGTTGAGCTGTATGTACTATGGGCCTTTCGGAAGCCAAACTGTTCGTTAGGCAAAATTCCTGACTTATCTGTTTCTGGTTGGAATCTTGAGAGGATCACTTTCTCTGTCACCTTTCCGAGGCTTATGTGTCTGTAGCTTTCGGGAAGTTGAGGATTTTTTCCTGCCTTCTTCAATGGCACGATGGTGGCTGTTTTCCATGTAGTTGGAAAATGCTGAAAACTAAAAATGACATTTGTAATGTTGACGAGATGGACTATGGCCTTTCTTGGAAGTAGTTTTACTATTCTGTTAGTTATGCCATCCGGTCCTGGAGCTTTTCTATTGTTTAGATGGGAGATTATATTTATCATTTCTTTTGGATTTGTAGGAGTGATATGTTCTGAGTTGACAGTGTTCTGTCTTAAGGTTGACCTAACATGACGATGAATCTTGTACATAAGGTTGATATTTAAATTAGTATACGATGGGTTGCACTGAGATTCTAGGTTATCTACTAGTGCTTCGGCTTTCTCTTCATCTTTGTGAACTGTCCCTTTCTTGGTTTGGATAAGGGGTATGAGTTGCTTTTTGGTGCGGATTGCTCTTAAGAATTTCCATACAGAATGATCTTCAGTATTGATGTTAGCCAATTTGGTTTCCCATTGATGGATTCTGTGTTTTTGAAGAGTTTCACGGACTTGTCTGTTTAGGTTGTTCAATACATTTTTGTCTTGTGGGGCTCTGATATTGTGGTATCTCTTTCTGGCTCTATTTTTTGCTCTGATTAGCTCCAGATTTCCTCTGGGATATGGTTGGTTGGGTGGAAGACAGTGGATTGCCTGACTGATTCTATTGCTTTCTGAATTTGTAGGGTTAGGTTATTTACTGCTGAGTCTATCTTCTCCTTTTTACTGATGTTGGACGCCGCACCAATATGATTGGGAAGAATCTTGGCTAGCTTGTCCTATGGTATGAATGTGTGCGGAGGAGAGAATTGATCTACAAATGACAGCAAAAAGTCAGTTTCATAAGAAATAAATTATATAAAATTATTATAGGTGTATGGTAGATTAATTTAGTTTTTAGGATTAAATTTAAGTTTAGAAATTTTTTTTATAAAAGTAAGAAGTATGCTTACGCTTTACATAATATATTATAACGTTTTAAGTTATATCTTATTTATTATTATTTCCATAAAACAATTGTGGGAATTACTCAAAACTATTAAATATATGTTAAAAACGGAAAACGAATTAAAAACGGAAATTTTTCTGGCATTTTTCTATGCAATACTTTGCTTCGATTTTCTACCCTAATAATACTTTATCGAACAACGAATAAGAAATTATCTTCCCAGATTATAAAGTGTCTGTTTCGTTAATATCTGAAACGATGTCAATAGCAGAAATCCTGGAATGTGAACCGTCATATATTCTCTTTAAATTCTGGAAGTCTTGAACGCATCTATTAAATCAGATATGAATAAATTAGGGCAGTGCAGCAAATAGCTACGATGGAATAAATAAATAAACATTACGTGACACCCGTCTTTGTCAACAAGCAAAACTTTTCGAATGGGAGAGAGATTTCCAACATTTTACTTCTACATGTAACTCAAACGTAGTGAACAGAGCATTGCCTGGGTTTACGTAAGGACCGCCTTTGAAGCTCTTAAATGCACGGTATTTTTGTCAATTTTATGCTGCTTGTGTAAAATATCAAAAGATTATAGGGTCTATCTTTTTCCTTTATAGCGATAACAATGAGAACAAGGGAGAATGCCGATATTAAACCTGCTGTAAATTTATTTGATCAATCTCGTAGTTAAAAAAAAAAAAGAAAAAAAAAAAAAGGTTTCCGGTATATATAATTGATCAAAGCATTTCACTACTGTTGATAGAGACCTTGCAGGCTTAATTTAAATATCTTAAAGCCAAATGTAGATAAAAATATAAAATAAAACAGTTTTGCGTTTTTATTTTATTTCTGAATGAAAATATAAACAATCACTATCAGGTTTAATAAATTAGCATTTGCGCCAACTTACATAACCGCCACAACAACAACAACAACAACGTTACTGGCTTGCTGGGTGAAGCATAAAATGCTTTTGTTTTCTCCTTTGTCTGTGTCGAGAAGCTTGGTGGTGGTGATGGTGGAGGGGGTTTTGGAGTCTTATGCTCGCACATTGTGAACTATGGGATTAGCACTGTTCTGCTGAGAGCAGGATTGCTTTGGGTCCTTTATGTTTGCAATAGTCATGTTCATTATAACTGGAAGCTTGTCTGATTAGTGGGTTGGGACGAGAGTGTGAGACTTTGTGCCTATGAGTTTGATATGGCTGTTGAAATTTAGTTTTTTGTCTAGATGTACTCCAAGGTATCTGGTTTCTGTCTGCCATGGTATCTTTTTTCCGAGGAGTTGAATGTCATCTTGGATAAAGGCTTTGCGTCAGGTGAATAGTATAACTGAGCTTTTGTGAGGGTTTACTTGTATCTCCAGTCTGAGAACCATTTCTCTAGCTTTGTGATGGTGTCCTTGAGACGACTGATTGCCAGGTGAGGGCGGAGAGATCTTGTCATTATGGCTGTGTCATCCACGTATCGGGCTGTGATGGTAGTCCTCGGGTTTTGTGGGATATCGGCCACGTAGATTGTGAAAAGTAGGGGAGCCAGCAGGGATTCCTGTAGTACTACTGCCAGGATTTGGCGCCTAGTTGAGATGGTGCCATTTATTTTTATCTGCATGGATCTGTCAGTGAGGTATGATTTTATTAGCCGGATGAAGTTTGTTGGTATGTTAGCCTGTATGAGTTTGTAGAGTAGGCCTTGATGACATCCAGAAAGACCGCAGCTGTGTGCAGGTTCCAGTTGTATCCCTGTGTGATGTGTTCCACTAGTCGGTGTATTTGTTGCGTCGTGCTGTGTACACGGCGAAAGCCAAATTGTTCGTTTGGTATTATTCCTAATTTGTCTGATTTTTCTTGTAGTCTTGAGAGGATGATTTTTTCAGCAATCTTTCCTAGGTTGGATAGCAGGCTGATGGGACGGTAGCTTTGCGGAAGTTGTGGATTGTTTCCAGGCTTTTTTATTGGTACAATGTCGGCAGCTTTCCATGCAGTGGGGAAGTGTTGTATCCTTAGTATTGCATTGGTTATGTTAACCAGGTTCACAATAGCCTTTCGAGTAAGCAGTTTGATGATTCTGTTTGTAATTCCATCTGGACCTGGAGCTTTTTTAGATTTTTTTATGATGTTGGTTAATTCCATTGGAGTAGTGGGAGTGATGCTGTCTGGCTTGTCCGTGGTCAGTCTTAAGGTACGCTTGACCTGCTGGTGGATTTTATAAATGTGGGTGATGTTTGTGTTGTCATACGATGGGCTGCATCGTTTTTTTAGGTTGTCTGCTATTGCTTCTGCTTTTTCTGTATTAGTGTGTGCAGTTCTGTGCGCAGTTTGCATGGAGGTAGTGGGTTGCGTTTGGTGAGCAGGGTTTTCAGAAACTTTCATAACCGCTTTCTCTGAAATACCAACTTAGGGTAAATAAATATTAATTTAAATATGGTGTATAATTTCGAAACTAGTTTTTAATTTTAATAAATTAAATACATTATTATAAAATCATAATAACTTTTTGTACTTATCATTCAAATAATTTATTTATTATTAATATTAATAAATATTAATGCTAAACAAAATAATTAATAAATATTAATAGAAAATACTAAAATAATTATAAAATCTCTTTGTAGTAATGTAATAATAAATTAATTACAATATTTCATAAATTAATGGTGCAATAATAAAATAATAGTACGATTTCAATAACACGTTTTTTCAAGTTTATTTTTTTTTCTTTTGGTAGATGCATGAATTTTTATAATCTTTGATAGATATATTTTTATTTTAGTCTTCATGTTCGTATATTTTTCATAAACACGATTTTCTGTGTTTTTCTAAATCGCATGCGTGATTACTAATCAATGACCTGATTGAAATCAGATTTTTGTTTCGCTTTGTTAAGAGATTCTCTATCAATTACGTGAACTCAACGTTTGTTATATCAAGATTCACTCGATATTCCTTGATTTCTACTATAATTTCGCTTGTTTTTTAAACGTTTCCTGCTCCTATTTGTCGCTACAGATATATGCAAACTAATTAAATATATCGATAACGTAGGCATTATTATACTATCTTTATTGTGTTATATTAATTATTTTATTAATAATTATTAATTATCCCAAATAATAATTAACAACTATTAATTATTGTTAACGAAATCTGTTATTCTTTGCGAGTCAAAACTTTATCTAAGCAAAAATCCTCGTTTGTCCCTTTTTAAAATTATTGTTGCATGGCGTCTCCATGGAGACCGAAGATTCATCGCAGGCGGGAGACCAAAACTATCCACACAATTTATCATTCCTTTTCTTGAAACTATTAACAGACAAAGCACTCACAACTGCCTCGGGCAACCCATTCTATTCATTCAGCACTCTCCTAGTGAAAAACCTAGTCCTTCTGCCGTTGCTAACCACGTTCTTACACAACGTCCAGGAATGACCTCTTGTTCTGATCCCTCTAGCCAAGTGCTGAAACATTTCTCCCTCATCAATTCTATAAAATACTTTAAGCAACTTAAATGTTTCTATCATATCCCCCCCTCCCTTTTCACCTATGAGCCAACTTCCGCAATCCACACATCCTCAATCTGTCCTCATAGGGAGCCATCCATCAGACCACTGACCATCTTAGTTGCTCGCCTCTCAATCCTCTCCACCACTTCATCATCCCCAAGAAACTCCGGAGACCAGACCTCATCACAGTAATCCAAATGTGGACATATCAAGGCCTTATGAAGAGGAATAACAACTTCTTTATCTCTATTTTAGTATGATAGCCAAGTAATCTTAGCAACCTAAGAAATATGTCCTCTAAACTTCAACTCTCTATCTATCAACACCCGTAAATCCCTAATTTCATCTATTTCCTGAAGTACAGTTTCAGTGTGGCACAGGTTGTAATCTATGTATCCCAGAATGCAAACTATACTTCTGCACATTAAACTGATACCCCATTAACTTTTTGTCCATACTGACAGCCTATTCAAATCATCTTGCAAGCTCTTTAAATCTATTTACATTGCCTTGATTAACTATACCCTCTGTTCAAAAAAGAAACCGAACTTTTCGAAAATAGAAGAAACTAGTGGCGCCACCTGTTGTATCTTTTTGTTGTCGAAAGCAGCAACCTTCATTAGTGTTGTCAACTGTTTATGACATCAGTTTCATTACAAGCCGAGTTATAGTGCCAAGAGTCACAGTGTGTTTTGACGAACGGTCGGAAAATGAGTTTCAAACAGAGAGCTGCGATTGACTTTGGTATTAAACTTGGTAAACGTTTTACCGAAACGCATCAAATGCTTCAAAAAGCATACGGTGATGAATGCTTATCCCGTACTGGAGTTCACGAGTGGTTTAAGCGATTTCAAAGTGGTCGTGTGACGCTTGAAGACGACGAAAAGCCGGGCCGTCCAAAAACTGGACCGTCCAAAAAAAAGTTAACAGCCAAACAGTGCGTGATTTCATCACAGAAAACCCGAAATTGTCCGTGAGGTTTATTGAAGATGAATTGGGGATTCCAACATGAACTATGTACAACATTTTGACCGAGAGTTTGGGCCTTCGTAAATTGAATTCGCGATTTGTTCCTCACGAGTTGACCGACGAGCAAAAAATGTATCGAAGAAATGTATCAAGGACCTCATTAAAACCGCTCGTAAGGACTCAAACTTCCTTGAAACGATGGTTAACTGGTGACGAAACGTGGTGTTTTGAGTATGAGCCCGAAACAAAGCTCCAGAGTGCTGAGTGGAGACCACCAGAAGAGGGGCATTCGAAAATGTATTATTCTATCTAATTTCGCATCATCATCAAACAACTGAATGTTTTCTTTCGAGTTATTACCTATTTCATTTATGTACAAATTAAACAGTGATTATCCTAGCACTGAATATTGTTGCACACCACTAGTCATCTACTTTCGTCTGGCCTCTGCTCTTTCGTATACCACTTTTTGATATCTATCCAGCAGCTACCTCGTTATCCACTTAACCACTGTCATATCCATCTCCATTTGTTCTAATTCAGAATATTTTTATATTTTGATTTCTTTGTGATTACGGAGAATATCATTATTTATGGAAGAATGTTTACAGACACTCGAGCTTTTAATGAAGGCGTTTTCACGGTCTTTTCTGGTTAATTTTTCGAAGTTATCGATTTTATTTTTAATGAAAAACACCCACAACACGCATCTCGCGTTTTCTAAGCTGCAAACGATAAAACGATCGAAAATCAGCTCAAATAGTTTCGTGACTGACTCACTGTTCTCCCTACAGGAAACAGCGAGGTCAGGTGAGCTATGCTGCTCAAATCCACTTTCTCGTATGATTAATAATTAAGTAATTAATTGATGTTTGTCTTTTTTGGCAATTTCATCAGCGAAAGATTTGAACATATAGCACATTAGTATGATGAGTGGGTCGGAGGTTACCTAATCCGAGATTTCTTTTAATATCCACACTAAAACTTTTTATAATTTTCTTTAATTTATTTATTTTATTTAATCTTATAAAAATCCTTTTTTTTTCGAATGAATACTACAAAACATTGTAAAGAAACCACGATGCAACCCAACACGTCTGCATGATATATCCACTTAAGTTTCCAATTTCATAGTCCACAAACGTGAACAGTACTATAGTACACCTGGGCAGAAGTTTTAATTGCCGATGGCAATGTTTTAACTGGTTTGTGATTGGTCTTTTTAGACTAGCTGGTGTGACGTTGCTCATTTTAATACAGCATCATTTCTAGCGTAGTTTTAATTCCTCTCCTTATCAAAAAGTAATTAAATTTAGCCCCCCTCGACCTTTGTTTCGAGATCGTAATAGGCTAGCGTGTTTGTACCTCAACCAATGGGGCAGAGAGTTAAGTCATGGAGGCTTGGTTTGTTTTTGACCCATTCTCCTATTTTTGAACTGCTTTGTGAACAGTCAACATCCGATATCATACAGAGGTCCTGTTTTGAGGACAGCTATGTACTTCAAACTGTCTGAACTGGTTTGTGATTGAGCTTAGCTGGAGTGACGTTGCTCATTTTAATAGAGCATCATTTCTAGCGTAGTTTTAATTCCTCTCCTTATCAAAATGTAATTAAATTTACCCCCCCCCCCCTCGAACTTTGTTTCGAGATCGTAATAGGCTATCGTGTTTGTACCTCAACCAATGGAGAGGGTCATGTTATGTTGTTTGGCTTGTTTTCGACCCGAGTCGGGGTCATGTGTTTTTCCCCCAATTGAAAGCTTTTTCGTGTATTTTTAATGTTTTTAATTGACCTGTCTTGTTTCTTTCCTCAGTTTCTTGAAAGCTTTTAGGATAACATTGAGGCTTGTTTTCGAACCCCGCGAGACATAACATGGATAACTGTGAAATGGGAGCACTACTACAAGCATTTAGTATATTATCTGTTAATAAAAACATCACCCTTGCTACAACGTGTGATTTTACTTTTTTTTTCCCCTATCAGGTAAAATAAGTTTCCATTAAACTGGTTACCAAAAGAAAAAACTGCAAATAAGTAGGAGAAGATAGAACAATCTCCAAACTGTATAAATTTGTTGGAAACATTTCCTCAGAGGTTATTAAATTTTTTAATAAAATATATTCAATTCGACAGAAAGGACTAAAGTATACTAATGCAATTATTTAAAAAATAGATACTACAAACCTGACTATTTTAGAGAAATTAATTTTTATTGAATACATGCTTCAAAAATAGATTCAGAAAACGGACGTTATGCAGCATTTTGAGTAAAACTACTTATAGAGAAAAGATAGACTTTTACTTTATCGCATGTTTTTGAACAATCTATAAACAAGGATCAGTTTCTAAATTAAAATTATATGCATATAAAGATATATACATATTTGATATGTTAAAAAGAATAAACACAGCACACGTATTATTTTATTACAGGTGGTACAGAATATATACAGTATAAAAATAATGAAATAAAAATAAATGAAAAAAATATCTAAAAACTAATATTAAATCAAGGTATTAAATATGTTATCCTCTATCTCCAGATTTTTTAATATTTGTAGTAATGCAACACTAACGCAGTGGAGCACTTTAAATAACTCAGGTATAGAAACTTCCCGGATTAATGAAATAAATACGTTATTATTTGTAGATGATTAGTTAATAATATCAGATAAGGAAGACAATTCACAAAGAGCAATATATCGCAATATATCTTGACAAAAGAACAAAAATAAATCTTGTTTCTTTTTGTCAAGAATAAAGATAATAATATAATAAAATAAGTAAACAAATGTGTATAGATGAATTTTCCACGACATTCAAAAGTTCTTATTTGCAAATTTTATACTTTTATTTTATAAAAAATCGAGTAAAAAATTCAAGTAGACTTCTACCAAAGCATGCTTTAGACTTTGATTAATTAGAGAGAAAAAATTCGTACGAGACTAACAATCGCTACTCTCGCAACTGTCCACACAACATATAACTGTGGAGTCTGTAAGGTGTTTGTTTATTATGAATAAAACTTCATTTTAAACTTTCAAGAAACTGAGGAAAGAGACAAGACAGGTCAAACCATCATTAAAAATACATAAAAAAAGCTTTCAAGTGGGGGGGAAAGGGGTCAAAAATAAGCCAAGTCTGCATGACGTGACTCTCTGCCCCATTGGTTGCAGTACAAACACGTTAGCCTATTACGATCTCGAAACAAAAGTCGAGGGGATAAATTTAATTACTTTTTGATAAGGGGAGGAATTAAAATTACGCTAGAAACGATGCTGTATTAAAATGAGCAACGTCACAACAGCTGATCTCAAATGACCAATCTAGTTCAGACCGTTTGCTGTACATGATGTCATGCCCAGCCGGGCTCAAAGCGTGACCCTGTATGACCCAATTAAAACAATGCCGTCGGCAATTAAAACTTCCACCCAAGTGTACATAACTACTGAGAACAAATCAAAATGTTGAATATTCTGTAGTTTAGATTTATGGACGCAACTAAGGCGACTACGACGCCAATATCTTATGTCTGTTATATGCATAAATTTTTCTGTAAGATTAATAAAAAAAAAGAGACTTGCTATCCCCCCCCCCTAACTCACCTTCAGTTGAAAAGTCCTTATAAAGATTATTGGAGTCCAAGATAGGATTCGAACCCAAGTCTTTCCAATCAGAGGACATCGTCTATAATATCGAACTAAAGCTCACTGAATATGCAAAAGCCAAATGTTATTTATAGTCTGGAATTGACACAAGTAGGCGATACAGTGGCGTTGTTGTAGCTTTTGCTTCCCGGAGCGGACCTTGAGTTTACGGCCCCTCTCAATACACACCAAAAATACTACAAAAACTCAAAACGACGTATAGGGTAAGGTTCAAAGTGCCGCCCGGGGAAGACTCCCCCCCCCGCAGCTACCCCACTGGTATGATAGTCATTACCAGTACTGTTGGAAGTATGCTTGGTGGACTAAATGTGCAAGTGTATTATAATGGTGAGGTTTCCATTTTCCAAAATATTGAAATAATTTTTTTTTGTTCCTTTAGTAAAAAATTCCTGCCTTTTTATATATTTCATGGTAAATCTTCACATTTCACTAAATTATGCATTTCCGTTACTTCATTTTTAATAATTATAGAACATCTTGAAACTGTTTATTTTCGAAATATTTACCCATCTTTACCACAGAAGAAGCTCAAAACTCTTGGAGAAGTGGGCCTAAGATTGGAATATCCAACAAAGATTCTTGTCTGAAAGGAATCATTGGAAGGGAAATTAAAAATAAATAAAAAAATTAATCCCAATGACTCATTGCATCATCATCAGATACTATTTGTTTTTGTTCCTGTGTTTCTGTTTTTTCTGTAATTTTTACACCAAACTCAAGACACATACCTTGTCCTGATTCAGACATCATAGGATTCCAAGTTCAGTAACAACGTCATGCTAGCCTTCTACGTCGAATGTAGTTTAGGTCAGAACGAAGCATGCACGCAAGCTATCAAAGAATGAAACTGTGTTGACCGAACGCTTACGGTCAACGAACTCGTATCTGAGATTCCATTACGCCAAACCAGAATATGCACACGTGTCTGTCAAAAACTATACGAACATACATTTTAGTATGTATTATTTAAGTCAAATATTTGTCTATTTTCACTGTTTATTATTTTATTTTATTGCCAGTTAAGAGGAGAGGAATGTATATTGAACATAGATTCTACTGGTGTAGACTCTAAGCCAGTGATATTCATAGATGCATATACGCCTATGCAAGGTCATTTCAAGAGCGTGCACTGAAATATCATTTTTTTTAATTGAAAAAGATTGCATTTTAAGTGATCATCAACAACTGGATATTATTTTCATACTCATATTTTAAACGCCACTCTTTATTTATTTTTTAAATTAACGGTTTATAATTTAATGATTTCAGTTGGCTATGATTTGGTATGTTATTTCTGTTCCAATTCTTCCATTTTACTTTCAAAAATATAGCTATAAAAATCCGATATAACGAGTTTGGCATATAGAAAGAAATCAATTTTTAAGAATCTTTTTATTTTTTTTTATGCAGTCAATTAATAATGTTATATCAAATATATTATTTTTTTCAATGAGGGCGCTCTTTCATGTAAACAGCGCATTTGATCGTTTGCATTAATTTCTGAATATTCGTCTGCTAATGACACATTAGTAGTTGTTTACTTGTTTTCCCCAAACGAGTGTTGCTGTTAACATTAATCGCTTTAAATTATGTGACAATCTTGTGATGACCTCCTTTTCTAGTTACTGGCCAAAATCACAAAATTAAAAGAAACATTTCGAACTTATTACATCAAGTAAGTAATTAACATTATCAAGCAATATAATTAAAATTATAAATTATCTATTTAATATTAATTGATTAATAAAAATTAATTGCAGTAAGATAAATTTATTGCATTTTTGTGTACTTATTTTTAATTTATAATTCAAAAATGTACTTTAATTATAAAAAGTAAATAGTATTAATTAAGATTTATTTTTTAATTTAGATTTTTAGTGATAAATTACAATAAATTAAGTTTAAATAACTTAAAATAACAGGATCAATGTGTAAATCGGAAAAACAGCGTACACTTCTAGTTTGGTTACGTACTTTGTCTTCTTTGTTAGGAAATCTGTATATTAATAATAATTCATGGTTTTTTCGATAAGTATTCTTCAAAGCAATTTAATTACGCTAAATTATATTTCATTCTGTCAATTAATAACAACATCGAAATACTTATTATTGAGAACTGACCGAACTAGGTGCCTTGTAGCCCAGATCTTGTTTTACAAATTGAAGCCTATCCTATCGTGTGGCCAAAGATTTGACGTAGCTGGAATTACGGCAGCGGCAATAAGTCCAGCAACTATGAGGCCATTATATTATGTATTTTAAGGGGTGTGTCCTTGGAACGGTTTTCAAATATCAGAACTCTTAGGACTCTAATACAAAACATATTTTAGCATTTGTGTGACATAATATGTTTCTTCTTTTAAATCATTAGTCATTAGATCAAGTAGTCATTACTGCTATTCTGTCAGTCGGATTCTACTGGAAACGCTGTGCTATGATTATTGTCGTGGTTACTTGTGATTAATGTGTAATTCTGTTATTGATATGACTGAACACAGTGGCGACCCAGAGGGGGGGGGGAAGGAGAATGCTCTTCCCCAAAAAAGGAAAAAAACAATTGTTATTCCACTTGGGAGATACCTACAGCATATTACCGTGACAGCAGCAACCAATTTGTTTTTAGTTGCGCTTTTTAAGCCACTAGCAACGCAGTTTGTTAATTGCTAGTTGAATATATCACGAAGTAGTGCTGTATAACCTGTAACAATTCCTTAATTGCATTCACTAGTAATCACAATTCGATAAACAAAGCATTTATTTTAGACTGTTCATTCCGTTTTACGTTTTGTGTTTTCCCATCTCGCATTACCCAATTAATGTTCGATATATATTTTCTATACTATGAATTAATTATTATTTTTTATGTACAGTACTATCAGCGAATACCTATTATAAATATTATATTTATAAATTTATATAAACATATAAATTTATAAATCTAAAACATTTATAAATTTAAAATATTATAAAATTTAAAATTTATAAATATATTTATAAATTTATATATTTATAATGTATAAATTATTATTGTGGTGGTGACGGTGGTTGTTAAATTATTGTTGCTGTTAATCGAAGATTTCCATGAAATCCAAAGACTGATCGCGAGATTTCCCACAAACATTATTCACAAATGTACCTATCATACCTCCACAATGCACCCAAAATGTAACCAGTCGAGGATCAAATTAACCATTATTTTCCCCATAATAGCTACCATACTTCTCCTTAAACCATGTCAAAAAGTTTACCTTAAAGGACTAAATTAAGAATTATACATCAAGCCGCGGGCTGCAATAGAAAAAAAATCTCGAAATAAAGAGGAAATGGATTTTTTAATATTAACATTAGAGTACATAAGTACAAAATACAACCATGTTACAAAAATACATATAAAATATAAAGTTTACATATTTAAATAAAATTATGCATATCGTTTTTTTTGAATAAGCTTGACAACGTTTTTCATTAACGAAATCTTCAAAATTTGTTGAACTGTAGTTATTTTCAATATTGCTTGCACATGCTGGTCTGTTAATCTTGATCCTTCCGCAGTTTTATTATTCTTTAATATTGAAAATAGTTGTTCGCATAAAAATGTGCTACCGAACATAGATGAAATACGCCTAATTGCACATAACACATTCGGGTATCGATCGACTGATAAATAATTATAGAACTTTGGAATTCCAACATCCACATATTTTTGTTTCAGTAAGTAATCGCACTGAATTTCGATTAATTTCAACTGTAAATTGTCATCAACAGTTTCAACATCAATCGATAGAGGAGAAGTAAATAGGTGAAACTGATTTTCATATTTCTTAAAATCTAAAAATGTTCTTTCTAATTCATTTTCTAATAACTTAATTTGATTGGCATATTCTGAAAATTTCAATTTCAGTGATTTTTGTAATAATGATTGACAACATTCAAAATGGGATAAATTTTCTTTTTGAATGTTGTTTTTGCCAAAGTAATAATTTCTGTTTGAAAATATTAATATTGTCAAATAGCATGGTAACTACTTGATGTTTGCCATGTAACTTAAGATTAAGTTGACTAAGGTGACTTGTAATGTCAACTGAAAAAGCCTGGTCCTTTATCCATTGATCATTTTTTAATATTTCACATTCATAATTTTTCGATTCTAAAAAAATGGTAATTTCGTCCAGCAATTAGAAGCATCGCTTTAAAACTTTATGACTGGAAAGTCATCTAATTTCTGTATAATAAGGTAGATCGCTATATTCACATTCTATATCTTCTACAAAGTTATTAAATTGGCGATGATTAAGCACGTGGGCTTAATCATCATAATTTACAATTTTACTGACATTTTTAGGACATGTCCAATATTTAAAATTTTAGAGCATAGTGTTTGCTGATGAATAATGCAATGAAAATGTTGAAAATTATTATTATCTTGTTCTTTGCATTTTTCTTTTAAATTTGTAACAACTTCTTTAACACCAGTCATGGCAGGAGCAACATCATGTGCAAGACAAGCTAACTTTCTTAACGGCAAATTGTATTCATTCAAAACTTCCATAAGGGCGTCAAAAATATCAACTCCAGTGCTTGTATCGTGCATAGGAATAATTTCTAGAAGTTCTTCACTTACTTTTAAGTTCATATCACCTCCACGAATAAAAGCAGCCAGCTGAGCGATATCCCGTACATCTGTACTTTCGTCAATTGCAAGGGAATAGGTCTGAAATGTTGGAATTATTGATTTTAGTTGATTCCTTAAGTTCCCGGCTATATCATCACTTCTGCTAGCAATGGTATTTCGAGATAAGCTTATATTTTTAATTTCTTTAATTGATCAGGACACAACACTTCGACTGCTTTAATAATACGTTCGCGAATGATTTCCCCTTCAGTGAATGGTTCCGACTTGTTTGCAATTAAATGTGATAACAAATAACTGGTTTTTATCGTAGTTCTATTATTATTATTATTATCATTCCTGATATCCCCCAAGGAGTCTGAAGACTCATCGCGGGAAGACACTACAACTGTCTCAACCACTACACTGAACCTCTACTACGAATCATCTCCATCAACGCCATCTACCGCCCACCTCCACCACCACAACTAGTATTATTTTTTTTTTTTTTGTCTGTAAATTGCGTGTGTTCTGAAGAGCCGATTTGTCTGTATGCGGAATGAAAAACCCGAGTTTCCGGGAGAAAAAACCCCAATATCTTCAATAGATTTGGTAAATACACTTTGTTGATTTTGAAGTGTCAACTTTAATTCTGACAATTTATCTTCACGTAGTTTCGTAACATATTTGTCATAGTTTTCTTTATGATTTGTATCGTAATGCCTTTTAATATTATATTCTTTGCAAACTGCAACAGTCTCTACATATCATATCAGGCATAATTTTTTTCCATTGAATACAAAAATATTGTAATCCCGTATTTCTTGAAAACTACGACGTTCTTCTTCAATTAATCGTTTTTTACTCATACTGGTTGAAGGTTTCGACATTATTTTATAAATTCTTTATTAATTATAAAGAAAACACCACACTTTCTTACGACTTGAAAATTGCTAATGGCTCTCCTCCGATAGCTGCGGTCAGCGGATGTAGCCGTGTACGTAGACTTGCTCGTTAAAATTCGGTAAAATTCGATATTTATGCAGTGGTGTAACAAGATTTCTTGAAATGACAAATAGAACATTATTTCCTTTAGAAATTGCAGAGTAGTTTGGCGTATAAAATAATCTTAAGTGAAAATGTTAATTTTTTAAATATGTTTATTGAATTCGGTGTTGTCAAAAGTTAAATAACCATATTGGTTACAAAGTTTGGCGGGTCGCATGTTACTTGTCGGCGGGGCTGTTGCGGCCCGCGGGCAGCGCGTTTGACATGCCTGCCTTAAACTAATTCACAGACGAAGCACTGACAATTTTTCTGTACTTATATAAAACATAAATTATATCCTATATGCCCTACAGTATAGAAAAGTATCCGTATACCTTATAACGTTGTAGGAGAGAAAAAATATACATAAAAAAATGGTTAGTGCATATTTAATTAAATCGTTATATTTTCAAATATTTTACAACTTCCGTGCTCGTGTCTGTGGGTAACGCATGATTGTGTTTGGAAAGCAGCTGTCGAATATCAGTGAAGTGTTTCGACCATCTGCTCGGCTACTTGTTATTAGAAGTAGAAATTTCAGTTTTTAATTCTAGAATGTGTTTTTTTTTTCTTTGCAAAATCCTGGTGCTGTTAACAAAGAAAATCTCAAAATACTAGTTATTCTTAATCTATAAATGGTTTTCCAGCTTATTCTGTTATTAAAAAGAAAATAGTTTATCAAGCGTCATATTCATATTTTCCATTTCTTTGTTAATTTTAACCATGCAGTTTTACTCAACTATTTTACCTTAACTTTTAACCGGGTGCAGACTTGTATTCTATTTTATAGTTGAATGACAGACAACGAATATTATACAGTTATACTCAATCGATAACAAGAATCGATCTGTGGGGATTTCAGCCATGAATTCTGTAAGCCTTCTTAATAAAAACGTCTCCACAGATTCAATAATTCTCAGACACTTTCAGGCCAGAGAAGAATATCATTCATTGTTTAATAATAATAATAATAATAATAATAATAATAATAATTCCTTAAATTATTTTTTTCTTTAATTTCTTATTTTATCTCAACAGTTGTTAGTCGCTGATCATTATTAGCGATTTCCTAATTAAACTTCATATAAACTTTTAATAATTTCTGTAATATTTCTGTAATTCGTATTGGAAGTCAACTATTATTCCTGTCTCTGTAATTAATTCTTTTACGAACCAGATGACAGATTTTTCACCATCATTCAAAGACTGGTAGCTCACAAACAGAACTATGACTTGAGTCCTTATTTTCTTCGGAATGCTACAGTTTTTTCCTTCAACAACAAGATGGCATCGAATTCTTTTTTATTCTTTTTTTTTTTTCCCCAGTGGACTGTAGCACAACTTGTTATAGAACAGGAAATGATTAATTCATGGCATGTATCTGCTAATGCCACCCTTCATACCTCCTAGTAATAATAATAAAAAGAACGAGAAGAACAAGAAGACTAAATCGTCATTATAAATTATTATACATTATATATTATAAATGTATTGTTTATTCTGAATTTATAGTATGATGAGATGAAGTTCATCACCCGACCCACTCTTATAGGAAGCTTTAAAAGTATGTTTGGACTCAAGTTTTGATACTTGCTAACTTTCATTTTACAAGCAGAACTGGCTATTGAATTCCTATAGTACGTTATTAAATATGTACAAGTATATCAAAAATAGGTTCTTGATTATTAATAATCCAACGTAAAAATATTTCTGCCAGTGAAATTACTGACAGACGATTTCATTTATTTACAAACCGTAAATATCATATGCTGCATAGAAGTTTTCTCTCTCTCTCTTTGATTCGTTATTTGGTATATATATATACTAGTTTCCAAGAACTTATCTGATCGGTAATAAATCTTAATTTCAAAAATTTAGAAGCAACTATGAATACGTCTATGAATTCAGTTTTATTGAAATACATAAATGCACTACGAAAATACACAGGAGCATATCCAGACAATTAATATTCATTACTGATATTGAATAATAATATACATTAATGAATATTAATCATTCATAATTAATATATATTTGCGATATGCTCAAAACGAAACAAATTTATATAAATGTAAAATAAAAATATAAATAATAAATATAAAAAATAATGAAAAAAATAAATATAATCTCTAACTCCATTTGTAGCTCTAAGTTTTGGAAATCATGGGGAAGACCGATTTCCACCCTCAGCCATCACCGAAAGCTGAGATAATATTGGTTGTCGATGATATTTAAGACATTAGAATGGACAAAAATACAGTAGACAACTACCGACATATTGTGATTCTTAACCCTAACAATCGTAATGTATCTGAATAGTCTTACTTTTGTGGTCTAAGGTGTGGGATTAAAAACCAGAGTTTCTTGTATGAAAAGTTTTTTTTTTTTTTTTTTTTTTTTTTGCAATAGGTTGATTATCCCAGGAACTGGCTGAAAAGGGATGTAGTTCCTGTGGTCAGCAACTAGAATCGAATTTACAGGGTGTCCCAAAATTCACGCAAGAAGTAATTTTGATAGAAAACACAGGTTTTTAATTAAAAATTGTAATTTCTTATTGATTCATAAAGTATACAGTATAGGGTTATGCATGGAATAGTATATCGGGTAAATGGCCTCCACGGCTTTGCTGGCACATACGCACTCTTTTGTCGAAATTTTCCATGACTGTTTTGCATAAATGTGGCTGAATTTCGTTGATACAGCGCTCAATTTCCTCCTTCAAGGCGTGGGTGGTCGTGGGCTTGTTGGCATAAATCTTAGACTTCAAATAACCCCAAAGAAAAAAGTCCAACGGCGTTAAGTCACATGATCTGGGCGGCCAATTCTGATCACCAAAACGGTAAATTACACGACCAGGAAATGGCTCATGCAATAATTGAATTGTTTCTCGGGCTGTATGGCATGTGGCACCGTCTTGTTGAAACCACATGTCGTCCACATCCATATCTTGCAATTTAGGCACAAAAAACTGGATTATCATGTCGCGATAGCGAGCACCATTAAGTGTTATTGCCTTACCGCATTTTCGAAGAAGAATGGACCGATGATGCCTCCAGCCCAAAATCCGCACCAAACAGTGACACGTTGTGGATGCATTTGTTTCTCAACAATCACTCGTGGATTTTCTGAACCCCAAATGCAACAATTTTGTCGATTAACGAAGCCATGAAGATGAAAATGAGCCTCATCGCTGAAGATGATTTTGTTGGAAAAATAAGCATCCACTTGTTGTTGTTCCATAATCCATTCAACGAACTCTCTTCGCTGTGTGTGGTCATTTTTAATAACCCTGAACTGTCAGCTGTCACGCTGTCTTTTTTTTCTCGTTGGCAACAGTTTACTTCACAAATGGCGCTAAATTTAAATCTTGCGTGAATTTTGGGGCACCCTGTATAAGTACCTTCTTGTTGTCTACCATTACGCCACAAGAAACGTTGCCATAAAGGTATACAAGCAACCTCTGAGAAAATTTTATCATTTATATACGGTGGGCCATATGTCTGGGAACTATTTTTTATGTTAATAACGTTTGAATGGAATAACGGCATATCGACCACCTTATACATTAGAGAAAACTAATGATGATAAGTTGCGTATACATGTATAAAGGTGTACTCTAGAATGTTTACAGTTTGAATCTAAGAGATCGATATGATTCGTCAAAGTCGCTCATCTTGTTTACTCGTGACCTCATGAAATACCAGTTCAGTTAGACTTAAAACATGCAAAGTAGAAGAGCAAAAATATTACTTACAATCAATGTAAGATAAATAATGAAATGAATATTAAAGATTAATAAAAAAATAAATACAAAATGTCATTTCATTTACATTATATTTTTGGTTTGGTTAGGATTTAAAGCAACTAAAGCTATTGCGTGTGTATTCTAAATTCTAAAGCCGGTTTTTTTTTTTTTTTTTTTTTTGTTTGAGAAGGGTAAAAATCCTTAATTTCCGAGAGAAAATAATATTATATATTATGTGAAAATAAATGTCCTATATAAAATATTATACAAAAGATAATTGTTTAATAAAAAAAAGATAAAGAATTTAAGATATAAAGAATATTTTTTTAACATAATGTATAGAGTATAAACTATGTTTTTGAAGAATGTTTTTCTTTTATTAAGTATATTGAGTTTTTTTTAGTTTTTTAATTAATAATCAGCATCCTATAAAGCTGTTGGCCAACTCGGTTAGCGCTTTCATTGTTCAACGAAGCAGTCCGTTGAAATTCACCCAAGGACGTAATCACCGCTGATATTACAGTATAAGTACCGATATATTCAAACACAAAAAAGTAATTTAATATTTAATTAAAATAAGTAAATAGTTTTATATATTTATTCAAATTCTGAATCACTTTGAAACTTAAAACACATTTGTATATTCATTTGTCTTAGCTAGATATTTTTTCATTTTAAGTAAATAAATTTTATGCTTTTCATTTGGAACATAGAACTTGAAGTGTAATGATAATATAAATATATGAGCGTTTAATAGGAAACAACTTAATTTTACATAATCCGAGTTGGTGATCAAAACTTGTTTCTGATCAACCTTGCCATATATACAAATATAAAACTGACAAATAAATTTGGGATGTTAACATAGCATATAGCATAGCACAGCAGCCTCCTCTCTATATTAACAAAATAAATTCGCCATCAAAGCAATTTTTTAAATAAAAAAAATTACTTACTTCTTAATTAAAATTAACAGCATTTCATTTTATATAAGATATTTGAAATACATAAAATGGTGTATTTATTATTTTTCTAATTTCCTTTTCTGAAAATAAAATTAGAAATTACTATTTTTTAAAATGTAATTTAATTTTAAATACAATATAAAAAGTAATGTATTTAAAACATTTTTGATTTTTTGATCTTAAACAATCAACGAACAATCTTTGATGCCTTAAGATATGGTGATTTACTCACGGAATATAATCTACTCGAGAAGGTTTGCAATGAGATTTTGCTTTCTTAGCAGATATCGCAATCTATCTGAATATTGCTATCATCAGATGGCGGCTCCATTCAGTCACAAGACTCCTCACTAGAGGTTGCAAGCATGTTTTTTAACTGTTAATTGAGGAGGAAAAATCGAGTATCTTTAAGATCAATTTAATACTAATATATTGCGTTAGGGTTAAGGACTACAGTATGGCGGCACTTATCTGCCTCTCTTCACATCATGCCATTTTAAATTAGGGATATTTTGTACCAGCTATCCCTGATTGGCTATGGTGGAAAGTAACGTGCCCTCAGCCTCCAAAAGTTAGATAGAACTAAAGTGAACTATGGGAAATAAAAGGCGTTAGCAGATTATTTATTTATTTATTATCAATATAATGGATTGGTTGACATGAGCTGTGGTCCATGAGTTTGTCAAAATACTAATAGGCCCGTGCATTTGAATATTCAGCTGGCGATTATACTGAAACAATATAGATGAAAAAAGGAGCAAAAAAGCAGCTGTTATTATTATTATATATTGTTTACAACTGCTTATGTGCATAGTCAAATAATTCTATTTTAATTAATACAGTTATTTTAATTAATATTAAAAAGGTCATGAAATGGTTTTGTATATTAGACAAATAATCCATAACAAAAGACTGTTAACATTAACAAAATCCAGAACAATATGATTTCCACTTAAATTGTTTTCGCTTTTTATTATTTAGGGTCCCACTTGTTTAAAGGAGGTACCACTTATAATTCGTTATATTTAAACACTGAGAAAAAAATGTAAAAAAAACAACAACTTTTTTTTTTTTTTTTGCATTTACCCGTGCAGATTTTTATACTGCTATTAAATAGCAAGAAGTGTGAATGATTTATTTCAGGTAGCGTATTTTTTCTAAATAATGTCAACTGATTCTTGGAATTTCAACTTGGTTACTACGCAAAGTAGAGCGACATCTGAATTTGGCATTTGCTGTTGCAGTGGAAAAAAAAAAGTTTCTTCATATCGTCTGCTAAACCGTTGTATTATTACTCTTCAATGTTCAACATTTTAAACTCTGCACATTAACTTCTGTACCGTCTCTTTCAGATATATTTATTAATTGTTTGTCTGAACATTATCAAGTAAAGACAACTAAGCTATCTGCCAAAGTCATGTGTTTTAATCTTGTTCTTAAAATTGGAGACAAAATTCTCCATATGAAGTTCGAGACCTTAAAGGGGGAAAAAATTTAACAATAAAATATTAAGACGTTTAAAAATCTAAGTTTTAAACAGTTTTGTTTTTAATGGAATCTGCGTAAATGAATATTATTTATATTCAATTTTGTGAAGGACCAATTCAAAAAGCATTTCAGACTGCCATTTACTGTTATAGTAATTGACATTTATACTGAGGCGTTATTTCGAGATGATAAAACAACCACAGTAAATTGTCTTCGATCCATTAAATAAAAAAGCGAACATATAAGTGCTTCATCGCGTGTCATATTATTTAGAAGTCCAGCAAGTGTGATCATTAAAAACCTTTTGACTTTTATCGCACTTGTCTTGGCAATGGAAATCGAGCTCTCTTGACAAGATCGCTTCATGGTATCTTCCATTTTCGAAATCGCCGCAAAACGTAACAGAATATAAAATATAAAATTCAAATAAAAACATTTGTGTAGCTTTTGTTAAATTTCCTCAGGCTGAACACATTATAGCATTAAATGGACCTTCTCCACTTTAGTACTTTTTTTTTTATTATTTTTACGAAGTGGCTTATCCTTTTATAAGTCTGTTATCCTTTTATACAATAATTTTAGTAATTCACCTCATAAAAAAAAGATCAGTTTCAGAATAATATTAAACTGGGTTTTTTTATGGACCAATGAATTTAATGATAAATTATGCCAACAAGTTTCACCAACTGAGCTGCTTGACTTCTTTAGGGCATACAAAACGGCAAAGACAACTCAAAGTCGCTAGTACATAGAACAAACGTATAAAATATAACAAAATTAAAAAGACGCGTAACATCATACGCATGGAGCATGTGTTTCATTAGTTATTGTTGTGTGTGCACGCTCTGTAGTTTGCAGCGAAATTAAATTCTGGTAAGCTTAGCAATCTTATTAGGGTTTTCCATATGTCAGGCAGGATCATTCCTTGATTTCTGTGTAGGTTGCTTTCACAACGAAAAACCATTGTGACTTCATTGAAATTGCGACACTGGAAATCTTCTTCTAGATACGGCATGGAACTTTTGTCTCATTCAATGGTGTAGCTTGTGTTGAGGAAGTGGAGGGCTAATCCGGGGATATCTATTCTGTTATTTTTAACATCCCCCAACTTGTTCCTTTTTTCTTATTTCAAGACTTCTTGAGGTCTGTCCTATGTAGTTTAAACCACAGGAGCAAGGGATGTTGTATACTCTAGTGTATTCGAAGAAGGCATTGCTGTCCTTTGGTGACCTTAATGTGTTCGGATCGTCTTGATCGGTTTGAAAGCTACTCTAATTTCAAAAGGTTCGAAGATTGTTGCAATCTTTTTTTTGGCACTGTTCCTGCATAAGGGACAGCAATTGAGGATTTATATTGAGTCTTGGCAGATTGTTGTTGTGTGGGGTTGTTATGAAGTATCTTTTTAATTAAATTTCTTGGATAGCCGTTGCTTACCAGGGTCTGTGATATATGAGTTAATTCGTCCTGGAGGTCTTTTTCTTCTGATATGATGCTGGTGGCTCTATTTTTGAGCATGCGTATGATGCTAAGTTTCATCATACACATGCCAAACGAATATATTTCAAAACGGAGAATGCTTCCCCCAAATCAACTTAATTTTAGTTCAATTAGCTGAAATTATCAGCCGCCGTTAGTAAAAAGCAACAATATTTCAAATTGAACGATTCGAACTGTATATGCTATTTTCAAGACTCCATTTTGTTTTTTGTTTTTTCCTTTCGGAGACATGAGTTTTTCAGCATGTAGGCTAACCGACTAAAGTACAAGCGCAACAGATAAATATAACATTTTTGAGCGGTAGATGCATAGTGTATGGATGGTGGACAGTGCTGTAGCATTAGATAGAGGACTGAGTAGCGTAGAGGGACTTCCGGCGACGAGTCGTTCGACTCCTTAGAGGTGTCACATAATAATAATCATTATAATAATAGAGTGCCGAATTGATAACATTGAACTTAGAACCAGAGTTGGCAGCAGCAAGCCAAATTTTAATTGTAAATGATACTTAGAATACTCAACTAAGATTATTTAGCTGAGTATTCTTATACTTAGCTAAGATTATCGGAAAAATTTGTCACTTATGTCATTTCGTTCCTGTTAAGTTGAAATATAAGGTGGAATTCAAAATGAGCAAACGAAATCCGTCAGTTATTTTCAGGAATACATATTCTATCGACACAGAGCATTATTTGAATAAAATGTCCTTGACAAAACATAAAAGAACGATGTAAATCGCAACTGTTGTTGCTATAAAGATTGAGCAACTATTTATATGTACAGTATATGTATTAATAATATTATTAAATTTGCAGATAATAAGATCGACCATCAGAGGGCGCAGTATCGTAATTGATTATCTAACTGCAAGGAAAACAATGTATCAGCGCCGAAGTTATAGCATATATTATACTTTTATGGATATTCTTTACTTGCTACCATTTTTAGAACGTGTATTCTTTTTTATTTCTTCTATGCAATGCATAAATCACAATTACGGGACCTACATTATGGAAAGATTGTTATTCAATTATACTTAGTCACGAAATTTTTTAATTCGTTTTGAATACTTTTATTCCTTATGCTTTAAAATAGATTGCAATAATAGATTTGCTTTCTTATGAGATTATTCCATCGTTCGTCAAAAATCATTTATGAAATATCGAAAAATTCATATTTAATAAGATGCATTTCTCTCATGAAAATTGCTTGCTAAAACACAATTATGCAATACGAAATATTTCAAAGTAATATTGCAATATTTCGTTCATCGTAGTAGTTCAAGGGTACAAAAGAAACCTACATAAAGGGGGAAAAAATTCAGTCTATACTTATATGATATCCCATTATAAATACATTAAATGACATTCAAACAACGTACCCGTATACTCAACTTTGTACCAGGGTACGCATCATTTGCCAACTTCATCGTCGTAGGTCGATAGAATAGTAAAAAAAAAAAAAAAAACATCACTGGGATTGGATTACTGTGTTGACAAGTACATATTCTCATTTTATTCCCACTTCATTATTGAAATAGCCTGTACATGTTTAGAAAGGTGATGACACATGCTATAAGTTGTACGATCAATTCATTGTCTTTTAAGATATCCTTCAGATTGTCTAAAATCAGGGAACATGTTCGGACTTAATATTATTAATACTCTTTTAAAATATGTACAGTGGTACATTTTCTAACATTATATTAAAAACCATTAAAAAAAAAGCTATCGTTATCATCATCATTATTAGCCCTTCCACTGGCTTAAGCCCATAGCGACAGCTCAAAGTCATACTTTATACCCTGATGTATATCTAAATACAGTACTATGAAATGCGTTGAAGTTCGGTTTTCTGTTTATGAGAAGAAAAATTAGAAACAAGAGAAATGAAATTCTTACGAAGCTTTCTTGCAAGTTACATAAACATTTCTTCTGCAACCTGTTGCTAATGATAATCATTTGCACATATTTTCAACAGTAACAGTCGAAAAACGATGAACAGACATTGATTTCATTAACATCATCTTTAACTGGCACCTAAATGCCTACAACTTTCCAAGTATGCTTGGATCTCGTAACCATAATTCGATGATAAGTTGGTTGGCCGTATAGCCATGATAAAGATTCTTCGCGTCCTAGACGGGGATCGAACCCAGGTCTTTCAACCCAAAGGGTTTCATCTATATCAACTGAGCTACGGAGCGTTAATTTACTCACGGAAAATTAAATGCTTTCAAGCGCTTAGGTTTTGATTTTAGCTTTCAAGTTCGTTTGATTATTTTCAGAATTCGTAATCTATCATAAAGCCTTCAATTCGTGTTGCGATCCTGGATTTGTAAACCTCAGCTCTCATACAAACATCAAAATATACAAGAATGACGTTAAGAGGTGATATCACGAACGTCAATGCGTCATGTTTTGAGTGCTCGTTACGATAAAACTATTTTGAAGAAATATTTCTTATTTTGTTTCTTCATATCTAATTGTCTCTCATTTTGTCGACGTCGTCTAGGTTTATTTATAATACATAAATATTCCTTCTAATGCTTTTTAATTTTCCAAAGGAAGTAGGCGGAACTTAATTGTTTCAGTCCCCTTTTTAAAGATAGGTAAGTAGCATTCAACAATGTTGAAGCTGATCGTATCCCTACTGCGTGCTAGATAAGATGTAATGGTCCTAATCCTGACTAGTATTTATCTGTATGTACTCATGTAAGTATGATACTGGATTATTTATTGTTTAATTAGTTATTTTTTATCCATTATGCGCTCCGGTTCTCAAATTTTTCTGTTCTTTATTCCACTGGCGGTGAATTTCACCTTCATCTTACATACTGCAGCTAATGTGTTCTGTTCTTTACATTTATTTTAAGTTCATTTTTCTATCCCAAAAAAAAAAGAAGAAAAATAAACGAAAGAAAGAACGAAAAGGGAGAAGGTAAATAAAGGAAAGGAGATCAAAGAAGGACCGATCTCTTCATGTTAGAGGTAAGCCTAGTTTTATTTGACCTCCAGTTTATGGTAAGAAACAAGTATTCACGCCATATGGTTCCATTTGAAGATATATAAATCATTCATTCCGTCCTAGATGATCGAATAGGATAGAAGAAATATGCAAACTGTACCAGGACAATTTCAGCATTTTTTATTTCTCTGTTGTAGCCATGTTATTTACGTAAATCCTTTGACAAATATTTTAAACTCTTCGTTCATATATAATGCAAGTGTTGAGTTGTTACTTATATGCAGGTCATCTTAAACATGGAATTAATATTTTTATTATATATAGAGGTAAACTGCTTTCGATCATGGTGGTTTCGGGAATTCTATTTCTCCTGTTTTAAGCTTTATGAGAATAATGAAATAAATATTTCTATGCACTTCTACTTCCTGTGGAGTCAGACAAATAACTTTTGTTATTGTGGCAATTAATAATGTCTAATCACAACATTAAAAATCCTAGAAATGCGGAAACCAATGAATATGTAAATATTACGTCTGGTGCTTATTCTATTTATCCATTTACTTTTTTTTAACAGTAGAATAGAACACATCATGAACCCATGGCGAAGACAGTTACAGGTGTTCAGTGCCCTCATCCTCATCTGTACCACCATCTTCATCCAAGGCGCCGATAATGAAAGGTATGGAAGTTTGGCATCCTAACTAAAGCTTTATATTTTCGTTAAATTTCAGACATTGTTTGTTTATACCTGAATTCAGCCTTCATGTTGGATATTTATGTTTTGTCATCCTGAATCTATGGTCACTAATTAGCACAGCTTCTTCATTCTAAAGGCAGCTAGCGACTTATTGAACCATTTTGTGTGTAGTGGTCAGTTATCTATTAGACAAGCACCGGCATACTTGTGATGTTATTTACTTAGACCAATGGTAACAGTGTTTTTGACGTTAGATTTATCATTTCAGTTAAGATTCATCCCACAATCAAGAAAACCGGCTAGAAGAACACACGCAATTCACAGACATAATACGCATCCCTCAAAAATTTAGTTGCATCTGTCATAATCCAAAACAACTCAACCCAATTGAACATTTGCTCAAACTAACTATTCGCGGCATGATTTTTTCCCTATACGCAAAATAAAGATTAATATTTTTTTTTTTTTTTTTTTTTTTTTTTTTTGTCAAGGTGCTATCTATTATCATCTTTTGGGAACGTTGTCTCTGCTCTCAAAGGATAGCTTGAGATCTTATTGGTACTTCCGTAGCGCAGTCGGAAGAACAAGGGAACAATGCTCATGTTAATATGCTTCGTATAAAAATTCATGAAACTGGATATATTTGAGATTGTGAAGATGATTTTCTTGTAACTGACCAAACAAAAATTTTGGATAATGTGAATCGTGAAAGCAAAGTGGGATAATATATAGGTGGGAGTGATTCAGTTTTATTTATTGCTCAGAGAGGTGGCGCTGCATATACTTAACTACGTTAATTATCCCATTAGCTGCACTTGTAGAAATTATGCGATTAATGTCGCTGTATACCAATTTCACATTACAATAAATAGGTTTATAGAAATTACGCGATTTATTTTGCCGCTAAGTCAATTTTTCACATTATATAATATAATATACTCTTTTTTATTGGGTGGGGGGGATGGACTGAGTCCTTAACTCTTTATCCCTTCATCCGATTGAAGAAAATGTGTGGATTTGGTCATAGCTGGGTAACGGCAATAGCCGAGCCTCAGTTAAAACTTCATTGGCTACAGCAGTGCTTCCCAAACTTCTGGATGTCAGGGCCCCCTTTGCAAAAATTAAAATATTTCACGGCTCCCCTCGAAAAAAAATCGTAATAGAGAGATATATTATTATAATATTTATTGTGTTTATATTCAATACAAAACACACACAGCGAATTATTGCAAAAATCAAATGCATATATTACATTTTTTGCCTCTTACCGTTTGGTTCTGAAGACGATACGGTCTGTTCTGGTAAAATATGAAATACTGTCCTTTTTTTTTTTGAATCTGTTTCTGCTTCTTCTGATTGTTCGCGGGAATTTTTTTTTATTTTTTATCAACCACTTATCCATCTCAGGGTTAAATTTTTTAACGTAGGATAGATCAAATAATATCACCACTTACCGATACTGGCACACCACAGACTGATAACATGAAATTAGTGAATATTACCTGAATAAGGGAATCCCTGGACCAGGAACATTTTTCTCTTTTGTGACTTTTCTCCCTTTAAGGTAATTAATCCTAACGCGAAACAGACAGCAAAGGCAGGTTATTAAAACGTGCATATGATTGGTGCGGTATTAACAAAAGATCGCGCAACCGAAAGATAAAAGCATAGCTGACATTGAGTTGAAATGCTAACTCTCTTCAACCGAATTCCATATGTGAAACTGCCATAACATTCATTATATATATATATATATAAATATATTACTTAGTTTTAACACTTTTACGAATTTTAACACGTCTGGTTGAATTTTATTGCTGCTTTGGGAAATCGAACTCACACACATCTAATTAATAATAATAGTTTTTAGTTAGATACTGTGTTTGCCCATGCAACATATGGTTTTGTTTCAGTCTATACAGCATAGTTTCTGTATGAGGGGACATGTGATTCATTAATTAGTGTGTTTTTATCCCAGTTGTCTCTAATTGCACTATTTGTTGAGAAATATATTACACAGACTCCTCATACCTTATTCACTGGCGTAATAAAAGTACTTATTTTTATTGCCTCTGCAGTATAGTGGCTGTTAGGGAGGGGTGTTGTTTACCACTGCAAGCGAGTTACTATCTCCCCGCATGAACTTGTTTAAGCTTTTTTTCATGTGTGAAGTATATGCGAAACTTTTATTGGTAACAGAAAACTAGCTCGGATGACAGTGATAATATAAAACGAGTTTGTCAATATCAACAGTCCCTGATTACGAACGCGTGATGAAAGGGACAGGAAGATTTCGAGCTTCCCTGGAGAGCATTCGAAGTAAATACAATTAACCACTGCTTCGAAATGAAACATATGAATAAGCAATATTTACTAATATTCATTAAGCGCCGAAATACGCAGGAATGTCAACTAACACCAATGTGTGAATTTTTGCATTAAAATATAAAAAATAACAAAAGAGAAATAATAAATAATAAAAGTTAAATACGTTTCTTTTAAAATAAAAAAATTTACTTAGTCTTAAAACATTTTAAATTTGTTTTCATTATTTCACGGCCCCCCTCAACAAAACCTACGGCCCCCAAGGGGGCCGCGGCCCACAGTTTGGGAAGCGCTGGGCTACAGCATTGCCATCCGTTAGCTTGGTCTCTCCTGTTCTCATAATATACTTTTTTTCCTTTTTTTTTTTGGCTAGATGGGTGAAGAAAGAATGCTTTTCATATTCCCTGTTATCTGTAGAAGAAAATGTATGGATGGGGTAATATAGGGCCATAAGCTCTGATCATGGCAGGAGGGTAACAGCAATAGCCAAACCTCAGTAAATACGTCATTGGCTACAGCATTGCCATCCATTACCCTCCCTGGGTACCCATTTTAGTCGCCTCGTAAGACATGCATGGGCTGAAATGGAGCTATTCTTATCCAGACCACCACACGGGGAGACATACTCTTTAATACAAGTAAAATATTTATTATAAAAGTCACATTCATTTAAAAAATTGATGCGCTTATAAAATTAATTATTTATTTAAAAAAATTTTATATTACCAAAAATAAATTTTAAAAATTTCCTTTTTTTTAATAGTTTTCTTTTGTATTTTATATTAAAAAAATCAGCTAATGCCTATGTTGGTCCCGTATAGAGAGTAGGCGGGGCCGTTTAACCCTATCTTTTATATTAAATGTAATATTCTATATGAAATTATTATTTTTAATGAAAGAATTAAACAAATATAAATTGCAAAAAAAAGTAAAACGTGATTTTTAAATATTTTTTCTAAATTTTCAGATTTTTGTAAATTGAGTTTTGTGTTATTTTACAATATAGTTATTTGAGTTTGCAGGAAAATTTTCAATTTCCTTGAAGGAAATTGAAAAAGGGATTCAATAATTGTAAATTTCATCAAAATCAGTTCATCCACTTTTCAGTTGTTTTTTTTCGAGCAGAATGACGACGACGAATCTCATAATCGCAATACAGCGGAAATGATGCGTTGTATGACAACTTTTCCACTTATCTAATAAGATGTTATTGCCAATCAGAGCAGTGGGTTAATCACGCACACTCCCATACGACTTTTGCGAATTAAAAGACTCATTCGTCAATTATTGATTAATGTAATAAAGGGAACAAAATAATGCCTACTTCCGTATGATCAAACGTTAAAAGGGCACCAATTGCCTATTTGCGTGTTATTACGTGCGTTCGTTGATTTTAACTTCTTTTGTGGTAAGCATCTCCAAATATTTATTTCCAATGATTTGACTTTAAAAAGCCCGTAAAATTTCTCCGCATTGTGTGGGCATTTTTATCGGTTCATTCTTACATGCATTGTCGGAAACGCTTGCGCATAATTTAAGTTTATATTATGTTAATCTAGGATTGCAACAGATATCGATCATTTCCACCAGCATAATAAACCTGGTAACGCTATGTTTTTAACATTTCGTTCTTTTGGTTGCCACTGTTATTATATTCAGTCTCAGAGTTGGCGCCGGTACTACTGAGGCCTCTATGAAAAGCATTCTATAGGGCATCTTTCAAGAATAATGAAGTAAAGTTTGATATGTAAATTCAAGGGCATATAGTAGCTTTCTCCCAGGGGGGGGGG
The DNA here is from genome assembly GCF_054136105.1 of Typopeltis vanoorti. Taxonomy (NCBI): domain Eukaryota; kingdom Metazoa; phylum Arthropoda; class Arachnida; order Uropygi; family Thelyphonidae; genus Typopeltis; species Typopeltis vanoorti. Next base: position 65,715,985 of record NC_143563.1, read on the forward strand.
TTCAATCAAAGCAGTACTTTAAATTATTCAAAACGGATCTAAAAAAGTGGCTTGGTGGAAAATCTAGTCCAGTTACCATGTCAACTCAAATGACATTCACTCAGTGATATTATTTTTCAAGCCTTAGTTCGACGTCAGATCCTGTGAATCCAATCCCGTCTTGTTCTAGAGCAGGGGGTCGCAAACTGGCGGCCCGCGGACCGGATACGGGCCGCGACCTTTATGATTTCTTTTCTAAAAATCAATGTTTCTAAAAAAATCAATAAATATACCGAAGTTGGCTTACCAAATTTTTATAAATACCCCGGCAGTAAATATCCCAAATATAAAATTTATTGTGTAAAAATGTTGTCAATCTTTGGAAGCACCTACGTATGTGAGCCATTATTTTCAATTATGAAACTTAATAAGTCAAAGTTCCTCACGGATAAAAGATTCTAGATTAAATGCAAGTCTTCATATATCAACACGAAACGAAAAAGCAGATATTAATGTGTTAGTACAGAAGAAAAGATGTCAGGTTTCAGGATCAAAATCAAATTGAAAAAAGGATTCGTAGATAAAAATCTTTATTTTTGTAAGTTAAAATTATGTATTTAAATAATTTTCTTAAAGTATGAATAAAATGTAATTGAACTTATATTTTCTAAACTTGTTATATTTTTAAAATTTAAAAACAGAAATGTTTATAAATTTAAAATGGTGGTGTAACTGTTTACGTGTTAAGTTGTAAATGCCAGGCAACAAAAGGGCCTTTGTTAGATTGTAAGACAAAAATATAAGAAAATCTCCAATTTCTATTTTGTTTTTATTACAAAGAGAAACATTAATACAAAACGATTACATAATAATATTAATTAAATGTTTGCTCTAAAGGGATATCGCACAATAAAACTGTTTATAAGCTCTTCTAAATTTAAATTATAAACTATGTCCACCTCTATCGATATAATTACTAGACCAACCAATCTTTCTTGGGTCATTGCTGTTCGCAAATAATTCTTAGTCAGTTTAGGCTTGGTTCTAAAATGTTTAGTTTTAGTATGTATGACTATATTTTTTTTATTATTAAAATATAATAAGCACTAAACGCTGTATATTTGTAAAATATCCTGTTGGATACTTATAAAGTCTATAGACTTTATCTTATAAAGTCTATAGAGCAGGAAGAAATACGCGTATAGGTTAACGATCCTGTTTAAAAAATAATAAAATAATGAAAAAATTAATAATTGACATTTTAACATTTCAAAACAAGTAGCCATAATTTTTTGCATACACACATTCCAAATAATCTGTATTACGTGTAATAATAATCGAAAACTTTAACCAAACGAATAAAATCATTTAGAGAAAGAATGTTATTAATTATTCATTTAAACAATTAAATAAGGTACTTTTTTGTTTGTTTGTTTCCGATATGACAGGGTATTTATTGCACACATAGAGTAACCAAACATTTAAAAGCAACAGTTTATTCGAGTTAAAAATTAAATCATATTAGCTTTTCTTAACTTATTTCTGAATATTATAAAAATAAAAGTCATTTAGAAGGTCTTACGTACGAGTGACAGTAGAAATTAAAGGTTAATTAAGAGTTGTTCAGAGAGGTCTGACGTGCGTCATTTTTGAATCCAAGCTAAACGTCATTCTTCATATAACTTCAAGGCAACTGTTATTTATTTGCTGACGCTGTACAGTATATAAATTTATCCTAACAATAAATGTCATTGTAAGTTGTTTCTCCTCCCCATACCCACCAAAGTTTGTTTTGTATTACATTAAGGAACAACATGCGTGCAACCTTCATACTTCCTTACTGTTTATTAATGGCGTGACCATGGATATTTAGGACATGCCAAAATTACATTAAACACTTAAGAAAATTATAACCATGAAAGAGTGGATCTAATTGTTATTCAGAGCTCATAACCGAGATGAACAGAAGGAGAAATGTAATACGAATCTTCAGAAAATAATAAAAACTGTTATGGGAATCTTCTGGACAATACTAAGACCACGACAGAATCTAAATTCGTTCTTTTCCTAATTTAACGTTGGTCTCGAAGAAGTCGAACATTATCTCTGAGGATACTAAAAGGCAATCACCGAAATAGTCATTGTTTACACGGGAAGATTTCCTTGAGAAGGTGCCACGTGATGCGTTTATAGTATTGTGCATGAAGGCACTTATCTAGAATGGTCGACGAACTGCTCAACACTCTGCCAAAGAGAATAATAAATTCGGAGTTGGATAAACAAAAATATTTCTGATGACTATCACATCACGCAAAGTGGATTCTGAACGATTGTATTTTGTACATTTGGATTCAGCCATCAAGTCATCTATAGATTGCATATGAAAATGTTTAGAAAAAGCGATCATAAATCTAAACGTCGAACCTTGCACTATCAGTTAATAGCATCATTATATTGCGACAGCGATCTCATTTACCTAGAAGTACTTTTACTAAATTAAAAATGAATAAAGAGACAAACTAATGACGTTTGCTTTGTTGCGAAATACCTATTAAAGTTAAAATGAATTCTATTGTTGTGGCGATTTAATTTTTTTAAGATGATATTCCTCTTTATTGTGGAGTTATAACGTTACGTCTTGAATATTGTGACACGACAGGAAATGTAATTCAATTGCTGTTGGTACAGATATAAAATAGACCAAATAGTCCACCAGAAGCCACCTAGAAGTTAAATATACCCTTCTAGTTTCCATTTATATAAGCCTGCATTCCTAACATACGCAAAAACCGTTCACAGCGCTACTGAAAGAAAAAAGTCGTTAGCGTACCTATTCTCCAACCAACATATCGCTGGTTCGAATCCTACAGTGGGCATGGATGTTTGCGATTGCCTTTAGGTGGGAGATGAATTTCACTTACTGGAGGCCTGAAGTGGCTTGAAAAAGTTCCATGTTTAGTTTCTAAAACAGAGTTTCCGGACTATGTAAAAAATATATATAAAATTGATAAAAATGGGGGGAACAAATCCTTAGTCCATCCACGGTACAAGTGTACTATAGGTTTACCGATAACCTTTCGTGAATAGGAACCACATAAAAATAAAAATTAAAAAAAAAAAACATCGACAATTTGCATAGTTTTACAATATTTTTTTGCAAAAGGACTACAAAGATACATAAAGGCCAAGGCCACGAACTTAAATAAAAACTAAAATGAATAATAAAACATGCTGGCCTGGTTGGCCGAGTAGTAGCGTGTCCGCTCTCCAAGTAATGGAGACTACGGGGAATTCCGCTCTGGGAGTGGATGTTTATGATTGTCCTCTAGTGAGAGATGAATTTCTTCGCCTGGAGTGAGATCACGGTCTCGCTATTGGGCTGTTGAAAACGTCCCATGTTTGATTCGTAGATCAGGGTTTCCAGTTTATCTAAAAATATATAACAATAGGGGAAAAATGTAACTTTAATAAAAATAGAAAAAAAAAATCCTCAGACCCATGCTGATATGCTATAGGTTCACAGTCTTTCGTGGACATGAGTAACATAAACATTTTTAAAAAATCGAAGAAAATGATAAAATATATGAAAGAAATAAAGAAAAATATCAAAATGAACACTTTATGATGTCAGAATTTAATAGCATAATGAATAAAAATTGAAATATACTGAAATGAAAGAAAAAGAAAAATAGAATTTAGAATTCTGGACTCATGGGAAAGCCTTATTAAAATAAGGCTTTTGAAAAATTGAAAAAAAAGCATACAATTGAAAAATCTAACAGCGATTATAAAACCGCCTGAAATAAAACTATTAAACGGTTGTTAAAAGAAATAATTAAAGGTGTTAAAGGAAAAGCTAAATTTCATAATAAATAATAAAATATTTGAAGACAAATTGAGTTTACATAGACTGCCTTTTTATGCGTTAAAATTATTTATTAGAAAGAATTGAAATTTTCAAAAAGAAACACTTTACATTTATAGGTTAATAATGAAAAAAACTTTTGAAAAAGTCAGCTAACAAAACTCCATTGGAAATATTGCTTAAATTTCAGATATCTTGGAAACTTAATACTAAAGAAATCAAATATCTTGGTTTATTGATGTAGTTCCAATATAATTAATATACCTTTTTATTTTGTATATATTGTTAAAATATATTTAATAAAATAAATAAAAGACCGTGAGCCTCCAATAATTCAGCGGGTATCAACGATGCCTTCGGTTGGAAAACCTGGATTCGAGTCTCGTCTATTAGGGCTTTTCCTTTTCCTTTATTAGGGCTTTTCAGCTGAAGATGAGTTAGCCAACCTCATACAGGGACCGCAGAGTTTTCCCCCCCTCTTACAAAACAGGAAACCTGCCAAGAATAAATGATCATTTCTTCTGGGAGGTTAGGTAGTAAGCAAGATTATAAGAAGCCAAGTTACTTCGCCTTGTGAGGCCATAAAGCCTAACACGAAAGAGAAGATCGAGGAAATCAAAAACAACCAAAATATACAATGCGTATTTTGTTACAATATACATTGAGTTTCAAAGCTAAAGTGCAATTCTTGTTTTAAAGTCAAATTAACTAATTTTTGTTTGTTTCTTTGATGTAGCCAATATGAAGGAAATGACAAATTAATTCTGGATAGGCTTTCAGATCCCACTAAATATGATAAAAGAATTCGACCAGAGAGTAAGTATACCTTAGAAACTCTTATAGTTTGTAAAGTTCGTAATAATTCAAAGAGTATCTTTGTGATTTATATATTCAATGATCACTTTATTAGAAGCATCCTTTGAATATTCAGCCGTTCTTTAGAAAATGCGGCAGGTTTTTAGTACTGATTTGACACGATAAAGGAAAGGCGTATTTGCAAGATTACCAACTCTTGAAGATAACATCTTAAATTGAAGAATAGCTGAAAAGGACGGAGGAACTGCTGTTACTGCTGTTTCTACGGCATCCGAAATAATAAAAGAAGTTTTCTCAAGAGATTCAACTTATGACTATGGAAAGTGAAGGCACTTTCAATGATGTAAAGGCAACATGAAGACGTTTCAGAACTTCATATTGCCGGGTTTATGCAACTTATGTGTGGTGCACAAGTTGCAATATGGTTAGAAGTAGATTTATGATTTACTTGATTTCTAATTGTTGGTCTATTAGCAGATATTTTCTTGAAACTCCATTTCTTTGTAATGGGAAGGTTAAAGGCAAAACACTGCATTTAACTTACAAGAAATCTGGAGAAAGTATCGTTATGATGTGCTACTATTTCCTGTATATCTCGTATATATGCCTAATGCCACTGTGGTGCATGCTTTTCTCATAGTGCCAATGCTTATTATCATATTCTAGTTGCCATCAAAAAAAAAAAAAAAATCTAGTTTACATGCATGACGAAATTCTTTCCCTATATAACGGATTCGTAAGACTTTACTAAAGTATAACAGGATACCACATGAAAGGCAGTTTCATATAGAAAATATGGGATTATAATATAACGAATACAATCTATTGACGTAGATAAGAGGATGAATGACCGGCAGGTACCAGTTTCTGATGGTGTGTATGTGTGGGGGGGGGGATCTGCCAGATATCAGGTGGTCAGTGGTGTTCCCAAGGATCAGTCCTTGGATAATGGTTGTTCAATCTGTACATTAATGATACTAGGAAGGACTTTACAGGAGATGTTCCATTGTTGACGATCCAAAGATAGGCAGAGTAGAGATGGTGCTGATATGCAGTACTTACAGGATAACTTGAACAGGCTGGAATTGTATGATAATGGCTGTAATTCAGTGTTATTAAGTGTTAAGTTATGCTTTTTGGTGTGACGAGATTGCCAACGATATATTATATTGGTGGGATTATATTTGGAGAAGTGCTGTGGATGAGTCTATGAAACTCGGAGTTATGGTGAGAAGTTAAATTTCAAATATCGCGTAGCTAAGGTTGCAAATACAACTCAGAAGAAGATAAAGAAAAAGAGGAAACAACTGTCGCCCTGGTCATCTATCACCTGAATGGAATAGTCCACTATTTCCAAATCACGAACACAGTCCTGTTTTTTATTAAATCTGTCCACTGTTTCAATTTTAAAATCAGAAAACAAAAGGAGCGATCTACATGATGTTCTTATAATATTTGAATAACATAATATAATTATAACGTCCTTAGGATCAAAGTAAATGCGTTTTACTTGTTTTCCTAAGAAATAATCTAATCAGTAACTAAATAGTTTTTAGCCCTGAAAATTGAACGAATTTGACAGATAAAGAGATAAAGAATATTGTAATGATATGTTACACAAGATAATAATTTTGAAAATAATTTCGATTACATTGTAGAATTTTAGTTAATAATTTTAATCCACTCACTTTTTTTTCCAGAATCGACAAAAATTAATGTGACGGTGCAGCTCTTTTCCATGGCATCTCCTGATGAGTCTAGTCTGGTAATGTAGATTGTTGTTCTGGCACTTAGGTGTTCGGCACGTAATAAAACCCATTCTACAATGACATATTGACTATAATGTTTATTTTTCATAATGTATTTATTAAAAAATAAAGGGATTTTCGTTAGACATTGGTTACTGCTTTGAAATTATCTCACGGGTTCTTTTATGAGTGGATTTGTTCTATCAGTATACACTACAGAAGCAACACGCCCTTATAATATCGAATATTTCAAAATCGTCTTTACACGAAGATCGTCTATTAACGATATTTTTAAGGCAGTTGTGGTAGACTTTTGGTGACCCTACGTATGCGGCTGAACAGAGTTGTATACTAACAGAATGGAGTTGAATGGTCTTATTTGTCGGATCGAACTTTATTATTAACATTCCTTCGTTAATCGTTTTGTTTGAGACTCAAAACGTGTTTATTAGGTATGGCTCCATTTTTATGAAATTACTGTATTGTTTTGAGAGAAAAACTCAAGTTTTTATTAAAATTTATTTGTAAAATTAATATTATATGATAATTTTAGTATCTTATTCATTATTCAAAAAAGTAAAAGGATAATTTATCGAGCTAATTAATACACCCTTTCATGTTTACTATTAAAATTATATTCATTCGATATTTGTACGCTACCATTAGATACGGCTGAAAGACTAGTGGAGGAATCAATCGACCGTGAGATGCGGTGATTGAGATTGATTCATTCAATACCCTTGGAGGGTAATGGATGGCAATGCTATAGCCAATGAAGTTCTAACTGAGGCTCGGCTATTGCTGTCACCCTCCTGCCATGATCAGAGCTTTAATAGCTCAATAACACGTTATCTCTACATTGTCCTCTACAGATAACGGGGAAGATGAAAAGCATTCTTGCTTCGCCCCTTTAAGCCAGTCCTTATAAGGAAAGGACTACCATTAAATACAATGGTGGAGAAAGTCCTTTTTAAGACTTCCAGAGTAACAAATGGCAATGCTGAACCGAGGAAGTAAACTGAGGTTCGGCTGTTGCTGTTACTCTCATGCCATGATCTTCCAGGGTAACAATTAGCAATGCTGAACCAAGGAAGTTAACTGAGGTTCGGCTGTTGCTGTTATCCTGGGTGATGAGTTTTTGAGTTCGCTCCCTTAAGGTATTTGTCTTAAGGGAGCACTTTGAGTCTCCGGGGAAGGTGTTCCCCGGCACGGCCCACTGAAGGGTTCTTGTCGGTGAATTATTTTCCTCGGAATTTGAGCGGTCCTGCTCAGTCGGGGTGCTAGGACGGGGAGCCCGTCACTGAGTGGAACCAACGCTGAGATATGGACGGTCTTTCGCCCACTATGGAGTGGCCTAGAGATCGTCCGATTTTTTGAGATTTTACCCTTTACTTACTAATCAGGGTAACAAATTGCAATGTTGTAGCCAATGAAGTTTTAACTGAGGCTCGGCTATTGCCGTTACCCAGCCATGACTAGAGCTTTTTAGCTCAATAACACTCCATCCACACAGATTATCTTCATTCAGATGACGGGATAAAGAGTCAAGGACTCAGTCCATCGCCCAGTTCTTTTAAGAACTTAAGAACTACCATTAAATACAGGATGAAGAAGAGTGTGATCGATCGTGAGATGCAGTGATTAATACCGTTGGATGGCAATGCTGTAGCCAATGAAGTTCTAACTGAGGCTCGGCTATTGCTGTTACCCTCCTGCCATGATCAGAGCTTTAATAGCTCAATAACACCTTATCCCTACACTGTCCTCTACAGATAACGGGAAGATGAAAAGCATTCTTGCTTCGCCCCTTTAAGCCAGTCCTTATAAGGACTATAAGGACCATTAAATACAAATCAAGGTTTGTGGATATCCGTGTGGTGGCCGGGATAAGAGTAGCCCCAATGCAAATCCAAGCATGTCGTAAGAGGCGACTAAATGGACACTGAGTTTCGCGAGTTCGCTCTCTCAGGTTTCTTCCGGAATTTTGCTCCCAATGAGGCGGGCTTGATTTCGGGGGAGTTGCACTGGGAGAGTATTTTGAGTCTCTGGGGAGAGTTTTCCCTGGAATATGAGCGGTTCTACTCGGTGGTGGGGGTGCCCGTCACTGATGGGAGCCAACGCTGAGTTAGACGGTCTTTTTTGAGTGGTCTAGAGGTCGTCTTAATTTTTAGAGACGGCTTTACTTAAATATAAGCCCCAATGTAGCTCATGCATGTCGTACGAGGCGACTAAAATGGGTACCCTGGGAGGGTAATGGATGGCACTGCTGTAGCCATTGAAATTTTAACTGAGGCTCGGCTATTGCTGTTACCCTCCTGACATGATCACAGCTTTAATAGCTCAATAACACCTTATCCTTACACTGTCCTCTAACGGGGAAGATGAAAGCATTCTTGCTTCGCTCCTTTAAGCCAGTCCTTATAAAGACTACTATTAAATATACGATGTATAATATATTTATAATATCGAGGTTGCGATTGAAATAATAGAGCCTCCATAGCTCAGTCGGTATAAGCGAAACCCTGTTGATCGGAAAGACCTAGGTTCGATTCCCGTCTTTGACGTGAGGAACCTTTATCTGGTCTCATTTGAGTAAAGGGTTTTCCCACCGGAAACTCGAGTATTTTGTCCCTCAGAACAGGCAAACCGGCCATACTGATTTACAGTCATGAAATATATACTTAATCCCTCACTAGGAGGGCTCAACCAGCCCTAAGGGAGGGTGGACGAACCGGATTGAACCACATACGAATAAAAAATAAAATAAAATTGGTATTATAATTAAAATTAATATTTAATAATAAAGTAACATAATATATACAATATTATATAGCCTTTGGCTAATATGGTCTTGGAACTTTTAACTTACAGTCTCCAGTACCTTATTAATAAGAATCAAAACCTTAAATTGTCACATTAAACCGAAAGCGGTTCTCCTTTGTTCATATTGTCAGTCTGTTAAAATCATCCTGTAAGGTCTCTACATCACCTTTATTAATTATTGCCGTACTCTGTATGCTTTAATGGCATAATGCTAGTTGCACACCTAAAATACTCTCCGATAACTACACCCTTATTCACGTGTCCAGCTTCATATCTAAATCCTCTTCTCCAGTTTATTTAACAGAGTTACCTGCTGTATCCTGTCAAATGCTTTAGCGAAGTCCATCGGTATCGTCGTGCAGCTATTGTCCCTGCCCAAGTTCCATTCAAAGGCACTACTGTTTTCCTAGCACCTTCTCGTAATACGTGAGCTGATTCCGCTTCTAATCTCATATCTGTATTTGCATCCAGATTCTGTAATATCCTTTGCACCTCTACTTCATCTACTCTGCTTTCATGTCAGGCATTGTCTCATCAGTTACTGAAGTATCCCCGTCTGAATGATGTGCTTTTGCCAAATGATCACTCAGTAATTCGAGTATATCGTCTACTTCAGTCGCCTTCCCTATATGTATGGAACTCCCACAACCACTGAAGATTATAAACCGACAGTACATTAGCACCGTGGGTGGGTTAAAGATTTCTTCTTTTTTTTTTTTTTTTATAAACTAATATTATATATTTTTGTCTCTTTTTTATTTTTATTATAATCCTTAAATCCTGCTCTAGAATTTTATTCCTACTTGATTTATCCTTCTGATTCTGTATGCGATCCGCAGCTAGTTCCATGTATATTTCTAAGAACGGGTAATTCCCCCCCCCTTCCTCAAGGGACAGTGCTGGGTGCGGACCACACTTTTTGAAAACCTTCCCTTAGTAAACCCATATTGTTCATTGCAAAGCAGAGATTCTCTCAACCCATTTCTGAATGCGGGCCCTAACCAATTTTTCCAAAATCTTCACCACCACTCCTGAGATACTAATTGGTCGATAGTTGGATACATCGGTCTTTGCACCACCCTTGTGCAATGGAATTACCATACATTCCTTCCATTCCTGCGGAATCTTCCCTGTTCTGAGATTCATATTAAACATCTTGGTCAAAGGAATGGCCAGTTCGGTTGAACACTCTTTTAGCACACGTGTTGATATCCCATCAGTACCTACTGCTGAATCTTATTCAATTTGTGCAACATCTCTAATACTTCTTCCTCACACACCTGCGTTTCTTCATCTAGTGAAGAGGTAACAGTGAACTCAATGTTGCGTTCACCAGGTTGATAGCTTTTAACGAAATGGGCACTCATTAACTAAACAACTGCTTCTGCATCTGTAACCCTCACGCCGTCTGGATTTAGAAGAGTTATTCTTTCATATTCATTCTTTCTTTTACACACACTCACATATATACACACAGATCATTATGGAAGTTATCAGCAGACGGAAAAATAAATTAATTTATACAGTGTGGAGTATTTTCTTTGAACTTTCTTTAAAAAAGAAAAAAAAAACCTTATTCCTTGAAACCGTCGCTTCTGCTAATAATAATTACGACCTTTGACATTCGTTTATTATTATAGAACTCTTCTCTCATAATGATTAGTAAAATATTTCATCAATTAATTCTTTTTTTTGAAGGCGTAGACTTCTGTGGCTAATTGGTTCAAAAGATATATTTCGGTGATTACACCACATTTTTTTATTATTCAGTTATACAAAATACTGAAATAATACTTCCCGACAAGTTTCGTAAATCGTAGGATTTACATCTTCAGGGGGTAAATAGCATAACTTAAAGTTTAAACAAGAGAATTAATAAATACAAATCATAACCGTCTGGCTATTCATAAAACTCAAATAACTTGTTTAAACTTTAAGTTATACTATTTACCCCCTGAAGATGTAAATCCTACGATTTACGAAACTTGTCGGGAAGTATTATTTCAGTATTTTGTATAACAGAATAATAAAAAAATGTGGTGTAATCACCGAAATATATCTTTTGAATTCTTTTTTTTATTTATTAAGGAATGTCGCTTAATAAACTCATGAATCTTGTTGCATTGTATCCTTCTGAATATAATGTTTCTTTTATTTTATATTTATGCATTTATATTATTTATTTATTGTCTTATTATTTGCAGCTTTATGAAGTCGAAGTGTTGCTGTACCAGAAATGGTACGATCCCAGATTAAAGTTTCAGGACACTGAAGAATTCGAGTACTTAAATGCCGCCAATCACGGCTCTTCAATATGGCTACCAGACACCTACTTCATTAAGCATGGTGATTTTAAACCTCTCTTGAATCCCATTGATTTATCAGTGAAGATTTACAGTAATGGAACGGTTCTATACGTTACAAGGTTAGTACCTCTTTTTTCAGTTGATATTCACACTGCCAAATAAATACACAGATTATGAAGCTGAAATTCGAAAAGTATGAAGTGCCTTCGAATTGGCAAACGAAGGTTTAATAAAGACGAAAATAATGTAATCAATTGATTAAAAGAAACTAAGGAAAAGAACTCTCCATTCAAAAACCACGATCTTCCACTCGGACCAAAAGCAAAGTAGACAGTGTAGTTCCCAATCATAACAGAAGCAGAACTGTTCTCTGCAATCATACCAAGTAATCCAAACAAAGGTCAAAACAACGAAGTCAAAGATATTAAACAACACGCAGCTAACTTAGATCAGCCATACTAAAATTACCAAATAAAATCTTTGATATTGGGAATATATCTAACGTTAAAGACTACACTAATGACACCTATATACAAACATGAAGAAAAAAAAATTCAGACAACAATTAAATATCCATATTACACTAGCAATAACCAATTTACGAGGGTATTGTTCTTAACTAACTCGCAACATATGGAGAAAAAAATTCGTATAGTTACAAAAAGACAGTAAAGCTTCCCGAGGAATAAAGGTACAAGATCTCTCTTGGAAGATTTTACTGCTCAAAGTAATCAAAATCGTTTTTAAACAAAACAAAATTGCTTATCAAAACAGTTGTCATGGCTGTTTTTGTCGACTTGTCTTATAGCATACGACACACATATACATGAAATAATATTAAAAAGCAAAGGCATGCTAGAATAGGTGATAGAATACACATACATACATACGAAATACTTTTGATTATGCCAACTCATGGTATTCACTTATTAAAACAAATTAATCCATTTTGTAGAGAGCTTACCTAGGGTTGCCACCTTTAGATAAGTCCAAAGAGGAACACACTTATCGAATATGAAAAGTCTTCCTCTTCTCTAAATGTATAAAATGAAAGAGCCAAAGCTGAATATATAATTCTAACCTTATAAAAAATTAAAAGATTGAATACATTCGTACCGGTATTAGTGATTTAATAATATTTGTATTCTAAATATATAAGTTGTCCCGCTTAGGTGTAATTCGGGACGCTGAAAATTTTCTTAAAATTCGGGATGTCCCGCCTAATTCGGGACAGGTGGCAACCTTAAGCTCACCAGACATCCAAATCAACCCATCATATATTTTGGCCAGTTTAGACGTTATTTCATTATTCACAAACATTCCAATTGAAGAATCCATCAGTATTCCGGAAAATCTTCTTGACACCGCAAATCTTTTCCTGCACTGCCTTCAATCATCTTTTTTTTACTTAGAAAGGAAAGATTTTACTTCCAGAAATACAGAATTTAGCGATAGCCTGCCCGCTATCGCAGATTTATACATGGAAAAATTCGAAGATAAAATCTCAATCGAAGCTTCTTTAAAACTGCATGGAGATAAATCCCCTATCCCATTCAAGTACCATCTCCTATCCAAGAGGTTGACTATGATTTGACTCATGGTTAATTACGGGCGTTACGACATGTGGTGAGGACCCTATCTTTTCCACATATTGTCGTGAGTATTCATGGCTGTAAATCCATGTGTGTGTGTGTGTGTTTGCCTGTTCTGGAGGAAAAAACCCTCTACCTTCCTACGAGACCGGTGAACTCGCCTTTAGTCGAAAGAAACCATATAAAGTTCCTCACGTTATGGACGGGAATATGTGGATTATATTTTTATTGTTTGTAAACATACTCTAAAATAGCTAGAGGAATTTGTTGGTCTCCTTAACAACCGTCATACTAATATTAGGTTTACTCTTGCTGGTGAAACCGATAACAAACTTCCGTTTTAGATGTTCTAAAAAAAAAAAAAAAAAAAAAAGCAGAAGCGGGCGGAGGAACATCGTTAAAACTCTATGGAAAGCAGACTCCTCATACACCACATTCTTTCATCATTCTCAAGAGAAATTAGGAGATATCACAACGTTAAAGAACTGTGCTACAAGAATAATTAATGATGAAATAATACAGAAAGATGAACTTAATCTTTTATTCAAGCAAATACTTCAAAATGGCTGCTAGTAAAATGTTACTGAATAAATTATTCTTCTCTAAAAAACCAATTCGTACTATTGCAAAAATTATTAAAGTATCCCACATTTGACAAAGTTTCAAGATATATCACGCAATTTCTAAAAGAAGTCAGTATTAGAACTGTTTTAAACCAATTCACAGTCTACGGAATTTTGTACATTCGCAAAAAAAAAAAAAAAAAAAAAAAAAAAAAAGGGGGGTATACAAGATTCCATGAACCTGCAGTAGAGCTTATGTCGGGCAGACCGAAGAAACTTTGAGATTTTGAGATCTGATATATATATATATACTTGGTTCTAATCTTTTCCCAAGTAAGCAAAACAAAGTTTTGCGAGTGAATTATATTCACGTCTGAGCTACTTGTATGTAACACTTGCCTTAGTATCCCATAATGCAATGCATCCCCCCCCCATTCGACCTCAATAAAGGTCGAAACCGGTCTGGGTAGTGACCCTTCCTATTATGCATTGCATTACACGCCTGAAAGGGGTTGTGCTTCGGCAATTGATATGAAGTCATTAGCCTCTACATACAAATAACTCAGACGTGAATATATTTCACGCGCAAAACTTTGTTTTGCTTACTTGGGAAAAGGATTAAAACCAAGTATAAAATTTCTTGGTATCTTAAACCTATATTACACCCAAGGTAAAAAACTTTCTACATATTATATATATAAAAAGATAAAGATAAGCCGAAATTTGAAACGTTTTTATGTCACGTTTTTTGTTTTACCGGCTTACCAGCCCTGAACTCGGGGGGGGGGGCGTAGGCGCCAGAGGGGAGGAGCCCCCTAGTATGTATATATATATATGTTAAAAATACCAAGCTATTTAAAACCTGGTTTTACTCCATTTCCCAAGTAAGCAAACAGACAAATAAGTCAAGTTTGCCTGCATTTGTTCTGGTAAAATACTTATAAGCTCTGTATTACTAAAATCTTGGTATTTCTAGCCTGGCTCCCACTGATGAGACCTCAATAAAGGTCGAAACCGGTCTGAGTAGTGGTCCCTTGCCTTTAATACAAAACATCATACATCTTCTGGAGGAGATGTGCTTTGCATTATGGGTAAATATTAAGATTAGTGGTCAGAGCTTAATCTACTTTTACCATGAGTTGCCTTGGTCTTGCACTACGTGCAGGATCAGCTAGACTTGCAACACTTGCAGGCGGAAAATTGACTTATTTGTCTGTTTGCTTACTTGGGAAATGGAGTAAAACCAGGTTTAAAATAGCTAGGTATCTTTAACATTTATTATACCCAAGGTAAAATACTTTCTATATATATATATATATGTGTATGATGAGACGAGCTTTATGCACACCGTAATGACAGAACATAAAACACTAATACAGAAACACCACTGTCGTTTACACAGTTGTGCTAAAATAACTGACGCTAACTACAGAATACCCAGAACTACATCACGCATAAAAAGACCTATTAACGTATCGTATATAAATACAAAAATAGCTAAGGAGAAGTTACTTAGAGCTCCAACGTCCTTCCTTTTCTTCCTATGTTAAATAAACTACCATTTGAGAACAGAAACCTAGCGAACTACAAACTACAGTTTTCTAAAAGGGCCTTAAGGGCAATTTATGAAAAAGAAATGCATGGTCTACCTTACCGAACTAATGTAAAGCATTTATAGAGCTCATCCTTTCCAGTTCTACCATGCAATATCACATTATTCTTGGATATTGTCAGTGTTTTATTCTACTGAACTAGCGTGATATATAATTATATATATATATATATATATATATATATATATCAGAAATTTCAACACAGCAACAAGCCAACAATGATTAATTAGTGTCATCACAAGCTTCGAGTCTGCAAGGTGATATATTATTGCATATCCAGTATCAGTATTTAAAAAATTAATTTATTGCAGCTATAGTAAATACATATAAAATAAACAACACATTAGTGAATATTTTGCAAAAAAAAAAAAAAAGCAATATGATAATTTTATGTAACATTTCATTGTACTGGTGCTACCGAAAAGTTCAGGGAATTTGGCTATGGAAAAAAAATAAATACTTACCCTAACTCCTAGTTTCCACAGTTTCCTTCGAAGTAGTCCCCTTGGACATGTATGCAGCGATTCCAGAGGATTTTGTAATTCTATAATTGTCATTTGTAATTTTGCAATTCAAAGGATACTGTAAGTCTGCCTAAATCTCCTTAATCTCGTCAAAACGACGAGATTAAGCCGGAATTTCATCTTGGAGAACAGAAAAAAAGTCGCAAGGAGAGAGAGATCAGACGAACAGGGGGTAAGGGGGAACTGTCGAACAACGAGTCATAGTAGAGAACTGAGTTGTCTTTCACTTATCTGGGTGTTTACGACGAATACTCTCCCTTAGCGCTTCAAAACCTCACAGTAAATCTTGCCGTTGACTGTTTTGCCGAGGTGGGGGTGGGGAGAATTCCTTGCGGACTATGCCTTGGATGTCAAAAAAAAAAAAAAAAAAAAAAGATCAATATTGGCTTGACTGCTGCGAATTTCAAGCGCTTTTTTTTTTCTTTTTTCGTGGCAGTGAATTCGTGAAACAAATTGTTTCATTAAGCATTCAGTGAGTTTCTGTAGGATTTTTTGGAAATTGAAGCAAAATTTGATACACATTCTTTGCCACTTAAATTTTAAGTGGCCATTTCAGTAGAAGAAGAAAATTGCCGAACCATTGAAATAAGACGTTACAAAAATCCACGTAAATCTAAGAACGCAGCCACTCAACTTGCAGGCTGTTGGCATACTGATTCACAAAGGGTACTGCCTCGCTCCTTATAGCGGCGGAAGGCCGTACTACAAATTCCCTGAACTTTGCTAGCACATTGTAAATACAGTACATGATATGAGATGCATATAACTAATGTATTTGTATGTACACATTTATGTGTATCTGTTTAATGTAGATGGAATGTACGAAAAAAAAGTAGCAATTATTTATTATTAAAGATATTATCAAAAAAGAATGGCGAACAGGGGGATCAATGCTGGTGAACAATCTATATGGAGATAGTATTAAATGTATTTGTTTTAATGAATTTCGAATACCATGTTGATATTATAAACGTAATAGTAAATTTGTAAGACTTTGCAAAGGTAAATATTTGCGAAATTATTGATAAACAAGTAACCATATGTATAATACGCGAAAAAGGCTCGTCTTTTTCATGAGAAAGGCATGAAAATTTAATTTCATTTAATTTTCATTTTATTTCATTTAAAACGAATGTTATGACACAATAGTTTCAAAGTAAGAGAACGTTCAGAAAAAATTACGTTTCCTAATTCCAAATTATATTTTTAAAAATATTTTCACATAACGGTACTTACATCGGTGAGTAACTAACGCATGTTATTGTTTCAGGCGCAAAATGCTGATGAATTGCTTAGGCTATCAAGAAATCTTCCCTTTTGACAATCCCAAATGCCCTTTCTTCCTTGAAAGCGGTAAGTACATTCGCAAAGTGGATGCTATTTAAAATCGTTATATCAAGTTAGAATAGAAAAATTTAGAAAAGTATAAAATTAAATATAATCCAAACACGCATAAATTGAATATAATCTAAGGTACAAAAGTTCAATCTTGGAGGAATAATAGGTAGATCGAAAATTGGATAACTAGTCGAACTGAATCTGAAGACGAATGTAATAAAAAAAAAAACTACATAAGTGATTTCTTAATATTGGCATTAAAACGATCCAATTGAAACAAAATTTTAATACATATGAAAATCCCTGCCAAATAAACCTAAATACATTTTTAATTGTGTAAAAACACAAGGTGGCGCTGTTCTTTTGGGAAAATTCTATAATTTATTAATTTATTTATTGCGTATCCAAACACAAGTGGTACAGGAGTAAGTAATCGATAAAACATTATTTACAACAAATTACGATACATTTCAAATGAGAACAGCTCAAATTTAATACTTATTATTCTCTGTATAATATACAGGAAATAATAAGTAAAATATGAAGGAAAAGAATTTATATATAACTTATATACAAACCAAACGCAGGTGATTAATTCTATAATTCACCATCGTTCAGTGCATTTTCTCGTCAAGCTAGGCGAAATGCAATGTTCTTAATCCTAGCTAAGATAAGGAATATCACACACACACACACACACACACACACACACACACACACACACACACACACACACACACACACACACACACACACACACACACACACACACACACACACACACACACACACACACACACACACGCACGCACGCACGCGCGCGCGCGCGCTCGCGCGTGCGTAGTCGATGTCGCCGAGTTGCATGGCTAAAAATGTGTAAGTCTTTTCTGCAGACCTGGCATCATAGAATTTACTACAAAGCCTTGTAGGCACCTTACGAATTTTAGAAGAAATCTTAATTCCCATATTCATTATATTCCATCCAACCATTGTGGAATTTTACCACTTCAACTCGTTTTACTTAACTTTGCCAATGAAAATAATTGGCTTGTAACCAAAACAGAAATGAGTGGATACGTTTTAACGTAGATCCAAACACAACTTCTTTTAATTCCATTCAACCAGAATTATGTTATTACTCAATTTTGAAAGATTTTATTAGTTTTTGCCAGGGTGAAAATGGTGTAACTGCAACAAAAACCGAGATATTCCATAAAAGAATTTGTACTTCTTCCTGATACCCAATTTACCAATAAATATTTGTTCATCCCAGAAGAGAAATAATTTGAGTATCCTTGTTTGTTCTTCTACGTAGGTTCTGGGAGACTAGTTAGTCGAACTTTACTCATATTTCGCATTTGTAATTCATACAATAAATCATTGAGCCACTCGAATTTTTGTTTCAGTCTGATAATTTGAAGTGGAACAAGGAAACAAATCGATATCGAAATTATGTACGTTTTGAAGGCTTTTCACTTAACTTCGGATCAAAGGATAAACTGATTTACTTTATCATAAAGTTTCTTGTAGCAATGGGAACTGCTTATACCAAAAATGAATATAAAGTATAATACCATATTAAACCATGTTTAAAAAACTTCCTGGAAGGCCTACAAACTCAGGTCAGTTTTGTAAAAACTACAAAACTTGATGATGATGCTTCCTGCTGCTGGGCTTCGTTGTACTGTCAAATCAATATGCATGCTGGGTTTTCAACGTTGAAAATTCGCCAATTCTCTTTCGGGTGCGTTAGGAACTGTCAGTGGTATTCTTCTTAATGGAAATACTTTCACTTTTGTATATCCTTCAGTTTTTTTAGTGGCTGTTTCGTCGAAGTATAAAGTAAAAATATTCTACTTCAGTAGTCAAAAGCAGTGTTTGTAATTGTCTCATCGTTGATATTAATCTTGAATTTAAATTTAATTTTAAAAAATCTACTTACGCCTTATGTTTCCCAAAGGCAGTAGACAAGGCCGTTTAAGCCTAACTTTTGAATACTGTGGAGAACTAATCTCCACCCTCAGCGAATCACAAATATAGCTGGCTGAAGGCTGTCAGTTATTTTAAAACGACACCCAGGGAAGAGAGTATAACAGAAAATTTGCTCCCTCTCGTGATCCCTAATCTAACATTATGTATTATTATTGTTTGAAATAGTGATAGTTCTACGGTGTCGATTTTCTTGAGGTGTGGGATGAAAACCCGGAGTTATAGGGAGAAAACCTTATTTTTCCGTGGCAGATTTCGATTAATGCACGAACTGGTAGAAGAAAAGCTTAGGAAAAGCTCCCGTAGTAGGCAACAAGAATCGAACTTACAATGGTCTTCCTTTGGGTAGCCTATTCTACATGCCTGGATTTTATTTTACGTTGTATTTAAATAATCACATAATAAACAAATTCATTAACGCCTTTTATTCCCCAAAAGGAACAGGTGGTGAGGCTGTTTTAGCTTTAACCTTTTTTTTTTTTTTTTTTTTTTGGAGAGTGGAGAAATTTAACTGAGTTTAATATTCTTAATAAATATAAATCCAACATTGAATTTAACGAATTTTCAATTTATCTTGAATTATAATTATAACAAGAATTAACAAGATATATAAGATATATCCTTTATTTCCTCTGTCCCTGTAGCATCGTACGAATCTTGGGCAGTCACACTACAGTGGTCGACAACCGAGCCAAAAGTGTCTCGAGTAAGCATGTATCATCAAAATGCCCATCTGGTGAAAAATGCTACTGGAGTTTGTGACCAGGCACATTCTTGGAGAGGTAATTATGTTTAATATATAAAGGAAAGATAAAAGATATATAAAACACCTAGAGCATAATTTTAATGAACGTAATTCCTATACAAATTTATTTTCAAACAAACGTTTAATTGATTTGTCCAATTATCAAAAGATCAAAAAGACTAGAAGGACAGTGTATTCAGTTACAACCTATTCTCCATCAACAGCTATAGATTGCTCTATGAGCAATGTCATCTTATTTCCATGTGATATGTTTTGTGGTTCTTGTTTTTGCTCTAATGTCTGTACTGCCACTCAATCTTCTCACAACCGAAATTGTGGTTTGGGGACATAGTAGGACAGGAAAGAGGAAGAAAGTCTTGCGAAATAAGAAGCAGGTAGAGATTTTATGGTATTGTACATAAACTATACTTACAATCTTTTTATGGACTGTTCCCTAGAGAAAGGGAATGATCTCGTAGTGAATTTCCGTATTTTTCTCTAACCTAAACAAAAGTAACATCAATATAAGGTATACTTAATAAAATTACAACAATATATAAAAGTATATATATATAAGTATATCTTAATATACTCAATAAGGTATTTCAAACCTTATTGGCGATTAAAAAGGGCTATATCTTAAACTAGTTTGCATTTCACTTCAGGCTATCTCAAGTAGATGTCACCTCTTATGGTTCCTTTGATTGCTTTCTTGTTTATTAATTTTAATCTGTACCAAATCCTTATCCGAGATTGGCTTTCGTAACCATACTTTTAGGATAACATGGCTAGTCATGGCTAAATATGTATTTTGTGTTGTAATTGCTGGAGTTCTCCTGAATTGTCTGCCGAATAAAAATAAATAAATAAAGTCATCTTTGTATGAGACGGCAACCTTACCTTCAGTAGAGAATTCATGATGGTTTTCCCCTACTTGACAAATTCGAAGCTAAAGTTTTCGAACCCTAGGGCTTTGTCGAAACTGACTGAACTACAGACTCACTCCGTCAAGATTATTTAAAGTAATTGTTTACTATATTTTAGGCTTATCTTATCATTTCACTACAGTCAGTTCTGTTTGTTGGGACCTTCCTTGAGTTCCTTTGTATTTCCTCGAAAGCGTATCCGTAACTCTGGCGATATAGACGCCAGAATTACGGATACGCTTTTGTTTGAAACCAAACAAACAAAGAAACAAAAACCGAGTTCAGATCCGTCCAGGATACCTATAACTTTTATTGGTCTTTCAGCCGAAGGCGAGTTAACCGTCCTCATACGAACGTGGCAGAGTTATCCTTACGGAATTTCATGTTTTTTTGTTGTTTTTTTTTCATTCAACAAGACAAGCATATTAGTCAGGGAGTACGTGCAATCGCATCCATAGCAGAATAAGTAGATGGGATTAACCGCCCTATCAGAGCAGTAATTATACTTTCTCTAGAGCTCTCACTTCACCAACCCATCCTAATACACAACGGCAAGGTGGATAAGAGGATTTTTCTCATTCATATATATATATATATATATAATTAATTTAGACATCGTTTTTAGTTATAATTTATTACAATGCTCTCACCAGAAAATTTATCTGTAATGAACTTTTACAGAGGTGAATTTCCCTTTAATAATCACCTGGCATTGTTTCCGCCTGTGGACTTTTTGATTTTTCCCCTAATCTTTTTCATTTGATAGCATATGCAACATATATTCCAGTCAAAATATTATAATGGTGGTGGTGTAGATCAGTCCTTCCCAAACTTCTGAATGCCAGGGCCCCCTTTGAAAAAATTAAAATATTTCACGGCGCCCCCTTCAAAAAAAATCGTAATATAGACATATATTATTATAATATTTATTGTATTTTGTATATTCAATACAAAACATACACAGCGAATATTGCAACAATCAAATGCAAATATTACATTTTTAGCATCTTACACACACACTTTTGACATGGCACATTATCTTATATTTTTATATAGATAGATATATTGTTATTGTACATTGGCAGTACAAGCACATGAAACGTAAAACGATTAGTAATAAAGAAAGAATTAAAAACATAAAAAAGTTTCATAATTTAATGTGATGGATGTGCTTCAATACTGCTACATAAAAAATCAATATCAGGTGAAATATTTGAAACTGCAATTCTTAGATTTCTGCTTTGAAATGAAACTTGTATGAATAAGCATATATTTACTAACATTCATTAAGCGCCGAAATACGCAGGAAGCAATTGCGAACCCTCACCAATGTGTGATTTTTTTCCATTAAAATATAAAAAAATAAATAAAAATTAAATACGTTTCTTTTAAGATAAAAAAAAGTCTACTTAGTCTTAAAACATTTTAAATTTGTTTTCATTATTTCACGGCTCCCCTCAACAAAACCTACGGTCCCCAAGGGGGACCGCGCCCTACAGTTTGGGAAGCGCTGGTGTAGATGATGATAGTAGTTTTGGTTCGTTGTAGCTAGTGGACTGAGGGTGGAGACAGAGAGCTGTAGAGTAGATTTAGGCGCCTTCCTTCGATAAGTCTCTGGACTCCTTGAAGGTGTTACGTAACAATAATAATAATTACTACTTTATTTCACAATACGCCATTCCGCCAGCCATATGGCGCTCGTATCACGGTGAGAGCCAGTGTATATGGTACTTGAGGTGTGTGACGCACTACTCATTTGAAGATGGTGATCTGTAGGGAGAAGGTACGAATATATGATCCGACGGATTTCCAAATGTTAGATTCCAGGATACCGGTTGAAAGGTAACAATATCCAGGAACCTGCCAATATGGCAGGCCATTCGCTGCAGTTAAGGTGCTCCAAAAATAAAAGGATGGTTGGCAGAACGGTCGACTATCGGATCGTGTATTGGCCCCTCCCTTCTTATTATCCTTTAAAGAATAATAATTTTTAAACTTCATATATTCTTTAAAAAATTTTATTATATTTTCTTTCTTATTTCCCGGCTTATATTTCATTTCTGCTTTCTTCTTTGAATGTTTCCCACTTTTCTATCCTTTTATGTTCCTTCTTTAGCTAAGTTTTTAAGTTTGATTTTTATTTTGCTTGTTTTTGTTCGGTTATTTTATTTTTATATTTTAATTTTTTTTAAAATTTGTTTTCATTTTATTTTTCAATTTCTTTATATATTATTTAATTTTTTTTTCCAATTTATTTGTATCTGATTTTTTACATGAATCCAGTTTATGAAAGGTTAATCGCTAAAATTCATTGGCACAGTGGATAGACTAAGAGCCAGCAAAGGTTGGTAGATTAGTAGAGTCTCTGCTATTCTTCTCACGCAAAAAAAAAAAAAAAAAAGTTAAGCAAGAAATTGTTAATTCTTGACCACAAAAATTAATGAAAATTAACTATTATTTAGATATTGGTCAAGTGTCGGTGAATAACTAATTTAATTACCAACTAGTTTCGCTATGTGCTGTCGGCTTCATCAGGGTACAATCAGGAAAGCAAAGAAATCCAATCAGGAAAGCAAAGCAAAGAAAGCAAAGATTTCCACAACTCATAGGCCAAGGGCCTATGAGTTGTGGAAATACTTTCTGAAAATGAAAGCTGTGGCGAACAAAGCGGCCTTTTGCAGCTGCCCAATTTTTAATCCATCTAGCTCGAGTGCTTGTAGATGTTTTTTCAATGTTTTAGGGATGGCGCCTAAAGCACCTATTATTATGGGAACAACTTTCGCTTTCTTTTGCCAGATTCGTTCAACTTCGATTTGCAAATCGCGATACTTTGTAATTTTTTCATTTTCTTTGTCATCAATCAGACTATCTCCTGGTACTGATATTTCGATAAACTTAACACCCTTGTTCTCACTTTTTTCAACCACTGTGATATCGGGTGTATTACATTCCAAGCTTTTGTCAGTCTGGATTTTGAAATCCCAGAGTATTTTAGCTTTTTCATTCTCAACCACTTTCTGGTGAATTTGATGCTTCTAATAGTCTTTAGATACTTTAAACTCATACTTCTTACATAAATGCCAGTAGATTATCTTAGCTACGTTATCATGCCTTTTACGGTACTCAATTCGTGCGATTTTGCTGCACCCACTTATAATGTGGTCTACCGTTGCTTCCTTTTCTTTGCACAATCTGCATTTACTGTCTTGAATTTTTTGTATTTTTGCCTTCATAAACTTCACAAGAACAGGCCATTGGTTTTAATGGCCTGTTCTTGTGCTGCAAAAATTACCGATTCTGTTTCTTCCTTTAGTGCTCTATTTCTCAACCATTGCCAGGTCAAGTTGCTGTCAGCGCTGTCCTCTATGCTGTGAAGGTATTTTCCATGCAATGCCTAATTTACCATCTTTCAGTTCTCACTTTTACTTGGTTGGTTTTGTATTCCAATTTTGTCTCCATGGGTTTAAATAAACCCTCTTTCCTTACCTCAGTTAGAAATGTTTCCGTTGTTTGCTGCAGATAATCATTCAAATTTCGTTTTTCTTCTTCAATAACTTGCTTCTCATGTAATAATCCTCTACCTTCTTTTTTGTGTGATAGAAAGAGCCTATCTTTCTGCGAGATTTAGACCGAAAAACTCGAAAATTAATGACAATGCACCATGCCCTCAATCTGCGAGGATTGAGGGCATGGTGCATTTAGCTGGGTTCATTCAACAATGCCTGCTGAATATCTCAGAACAGGTATGGCCTAGGTATTAATTTATCAAATTTCCAGCATTAAGCATTGACTTAAGGAGTTTCTTAACCGTCTTATGTATTCTGCTCTAGTTCTTCTTTGATCTTATTGTGCAGAATTTGTGATGCTTCTAAAATTCCCAAATATTTGTAGCTGTCTTCGAATTTTATTGTCTTCATTATTTCAACATTAAGCAGCTCGATTTCGTTCAGATCTTCAAACTTTCCTCTTGTTATTCCAGCAATTGCACATTTGTCTAAGCCAAAATCCCTTGATATATTTTGACTGAATATGTGCACAGTATTAAGCAATGATCCGAGTTCATTCTCTGATTTTGCATACAACTTCAGATCGTCCATGTATAAAAGGTGGAATATCTTTGCACTCTTTTGCGCAGTTTGATAACCATGAGTAGTTTTATTTAAAGTTCTAGTTAAGGGGATCGATGACAATAAGTATAAACAATAGAGGAGATAATGAGTCTCCTTGAAAGATACTCCTTTTTATGTTTACCTCTCCAATTTCTTCTCTATTCAGAACCAACGTTATTTTTCATGCTGGATTGCAAAACTTTTTGTACATTTTCGCTAATACCGAATAGTTCTGTGCATTTTAAAATCCAACTATGAGGTACCGAATCAAACGCTTTTTTTTTTATAATCTATCCAAGCCATATGAAGGTTGGTTTTTCTACGTTTGCAATTTTTCAGAATCATTTTATATATACACACACGCATACATACATATACACAATAATAATAATAATAATAATAATAATAATAATAATAATAATACGGAAACGAACTGGCGACCAAATATAGAACTGTTTTTCGAGCTACTAAAGGCCTCCAGCAAATAAGGTAGTGGTGGTGGTGACGTGTGCCACCCTTACACCCACCCACACGTACACGCCATAGCTGGATTCGGTAACATAGTCTTTTAGCTAGAGAGTGATAAGCTTTTCCTTTTCCAGTGGGCCGACTACGTCGAGTATTGTCCTCTGTCCAGTTTTATGACATTTTGCTGCTGAGATTTGGTTAGCTGAAGTATTCGATAGAATAAATCTTATCTGTGCGATTACCTTTCCATTCCCTGACCAGTAGTGGATAATTTCATGAGAGCTTGGTGATCTACATTCCAATAACGAGTTCTTGGTTGAAATATTTTAATCGACTAGATATATAATTTAAAAGGATTTCATTTGTTTATTTTTCATTTTTGTTTAATAATAAATATTTTATTTAATTATTTTTATTTTATTATCATTTATTTATAATTACAAATATTTTATATAACTTTTCGACCATTTTTGGTTATGATAAATATAATATAATAAGAAATATAGATTTATTTAAGGTGTATAATAAATTGTCTGTTACGGACAAGCAATGCATGGAATGGATCGTTTAAAATAATGGATTTCATTTACATTTCAGTCCAATAATTAATTTAAAAAAAAACATACAAAAATATGACATCTTTAAATACAATAAATAAATAGTTTTAATGATTGGTTCTGTGAGGTGTAAAATGCAATGAATTTATGAAACGTATCTTAAATTTTAAAAGCATTTTGATAGATGATGATTTTACAGATAGCACTAATCTCCTTTTCCTTCTAGGCAATTACAGCTGTTTGCAAGTTCTGCTTGTGTTCACCCGTGACAAATCCTTCTATTTTAGCACCATTTTCGTACCTGAAATACTGTTGGTAACGAGTTCGTTTATCAGTTTTTGGCTGTCGGTAGAAGCAGTTCCAGCTCGGGTAATGATGGCCGTCACAGCTATGTTGAATTTCTGTACAACCAGCGGCAACTTTCGCTCAAAATTACCCGCAGTTTCCAATTTAACTGCTTTAAACTTGTGGGATGCTGTATGCATGTTTTTCATCTATGCATCGTTGATCGAATTCGTCCTTGCTAACTATCTTTGCCGTAGACAGAAGCTCAAAGTAATGGTCCCTAGAACTAATGTTGTACGTCCTGCTTTGGACAAATTACAGCAGTCAAGAATAAATTCTAGCATTGCTAGGGTAAGTAGTTCATTTTCAGGCCTATTAATGTCGTATAGTTTTAATAGTAGCTGATCCATTATCAATAGTTCAAAACAATTATCAAACCGGTGAAATCTTAACCAAAAACACTAATAAATATATCACTCTTGGACTGAGGTCGTGTCTTTTAAGTAGCGCAATACCAAGGCAACTTCGATGCCAAAAGTTGTATTCTCATAAGTTCTCTGATCAGTTTTGAAACTAATTTTCAGATTCTATTATTTGGCTAAGAAATAATGGTAGATTTATAACATGCCTTATTTTTTACAACTCTTATAAAGGTTCTTAGTGTCCCGGACGGGGTGAACCCAAGTCTTTCCAATTAAAGGACATCGTTGATATGGGTTTGGGATAACACAGAAATATTTGTTATGCTTTTAACATTTCTTGTTTTATTAATACAATTTGCTTCCGTTTTTCATAAATGACATTTATCTCAAAGTTTTAATTTGGATTATTCCTCTATCTATAAAAGCAAAAGTAGGAATTGGCCGGCTAACTCTTTATTTACAGTTCTTTACGCTGACTTCATGGATAAGTCCAGCACTCTTATTCAGTTTTAATTGGCCAATAAGAATCAGCCATTGGTTAGTAATTCAGACAGTGTTAGCGAAGAGATGTTGTTAAATCCAGAGCGTCAAGGCTGTTTTCGGGTGAAGCAGGTTAACAAAGTGAAGTGGTACGAAAACTTAAACGGATTGAAACTGATGAACAAATGGAGTAGGTTTCAGTTGGAAGAAGAAAATGTTATCGCCAGATACGAGACCACAACCTATTTATTGAAGGTGTGAAAAAGGTTCATGTTTGGTCTCTAGAGCAGGTTTATGGATTAACTTCTCCTTTACCCAGCCACATTATTAATGTACAACCTTGCATGGACAGAATTCACAGGAAAAAAAAAACAGAGCGAGAGAAAGAGAGAATTTACAGACGACAAAGAGAAATTATAAAACATCTATGTCATGTAAGGTGATTCTTATGGGTCAGTGGAGCAGTTTAGTAAATAACAAAAAAACATAATCCTATCTATGTTTTGTTATTTAGCTAATAGTTTGCACTATTTACCCCTCTGATATCTTGTAGAATGGACTACTAGCTCTTGTGCGCCCCCCCCACATACACTCTCTAGCTGATGCATAATGTTCTTGGCAGGAAGCACAAACATGAGAACAGCTGAAATAAAGTATAGCCAGGCAAATCAATAGAGAACGATCATGAATTCATTTGAGGTTATCCAAAAACAGTGTCTCTCCAGAATCATTCTGCTCGTTATACAGCAGGAGAAAACCACACTGACATTCGGAGCGTGATTATATTTAGAATTTGTGGCATGAATATCAGAGATTTGTTTTTGATGAATCAGTCACGTGATTGAGAATATGTTTTAAGAGACTGTAGTAATTTTCTCTATAAATAAATCTACTATCAAATTTTATTCCCCAGACGGAGTACTCGGGGGAAATTTAATCCAAACTTTTGAAGACTAGTGGGTAGGTAGTCTCCATCCTTAGCCAATTACAGAATAGTTGACCCAAGACTGTGTAATTTTACATGACATTTGGGAGTGGAGAGTACAGCAGACAACTACTGCCATCTCGTGATCTGTAACCCTATATAATATTGCCTGCAATAGTATGAGTTATACCGTCGAGTTTACGAGATGAAAACCCGACTTGCCTGTACGAGGGATAACCAATGGCGACTCAGAGCCTCCGTAGCTCGAATTCCGTCTACGACGCGAAGAACCTTTATCAGGGCTTTTCAATTGAAGGTGAGCTAGTCTGTCTCATACAGAGGTAGCAGGGATTTTCATTCTGGAAACAGGCAAACCAATCTGAAGAGCATATGCAATATACAAAATAAGGGAATAAAGATTAGTTCTCCCCGTTCCAGCAAATTTAGTTGCGAATACCGGCACTGTAGAGTATGGGTTTATGCGTAAGCATATATCAGGAAGGAGGACTAGAATCGAACTCAGGTCTTTCTTCGGGCAGTGTAACGCTATGAATGGAAACGCCATTTTTGCAGGGTTTCACGGACAATTCCTCTGTATGATGATGATGATAATAATAATAATAAGAATAATAATAATAATAATAATAATAATAATAAATATAGGAAATTCTCCTAACAAAAAAAAAGAAAATATCGACTATGAATCAACTACCTTTTATGACATTCTCTTATTCCAAGACGGATCAGTCTTGCCAAAGGAAGACTGTGAAGTCAGTTACTTGCTTAGTAAATGTTCAACAGATGTGTACAATATGATGGTCTGATCAATAATGCTAATAATAATAATAATAATAATAATAATAATAATAATAATAATAATAATGAATTACAAAAAAGTGGTGAATCAGTGAATGTTGATATTCAAATTTAAGGACAACAAAATTGAAACTTAAAGGATCAAACAGGCAGTATCGGTATATATATACGTACCCTATATCTTAAGACCTCTAAGACGGAAAGGTACTTAAGATAGGGTACTGACCATTTCGAAAAGCTGCTAAATTCAAGCGTATTTTCTACGATAATAAGTGTTTCTTTTTATTTTATTAGGACGGCCATATTGGTTCTCAAGACGTCAGT
Source organism: Typopeltis vanoorti (assembly GCF_054136105.1). Lineage (NCBI taxonomy): Eukaryota > Metazoa > Arthropoda > Arachnida > Uropygi > Thelyphonidae > Typopeltis > Typopeltis vanoorti. The sequence continues at coordinate 65,745,198 of NC_143563.1, forward strand.
ATCCAGTCTGGAGAGAATAAAGACAATCCTAAGCAATGTTTCCCCAGGCTACTTAACTGGGGTACGAGTGATAATCCAAGAAACGATATTCCTCAACAGAAAAACATACACGAAAAAATCGAGAAAATTTCAAGATTTCTGTTTCCCTTCGTCTACTGTATTTTCATTCTTGGATTTTATCTCACATACGTGGTTGTGAAACCATCAGACATTTATAACTGGAAAGTTGTCACCGATTAGCGTCTAGCGAGATTAACTGTGAACGGAAACAAAAAAGTGCTTCGACTTAATTCGATCCGAATCCAGATGATGGTTCTCGGTGGGTTGTCGATGAACTCCAAATTAATTTTCAGTTTAGTCAAATGTTTTTAATAAAACTCGGTTGTCACATGATCAAGCATTAAATGTTCAAGTCAGAATATTTCTGACTTGAGCATGTTAATCCGAGAGTTATTTTAAACATAATCATATGATTAAATTAAAAAAATGTACTATGGATTAACATACAGCGCATGCGTTCATAATCATTATTTATTCATTAAGCAAAAAAAAAAGAAATCTGCTTGCTGTGTATAATACGAGAAATTTATTAATTTATATTATTATTTACAACAGGTTATTTGTGAAACTGTTTAATAGGAAGAAAGGCGGATTTTATATCTGCAATTAGCTCTTCGCTCAAAAAATGGGCTTCGGATTCGAATCCCAACGGGAGCGTGGGTGTTTGTGATCGTCTTTATTTGAAGACGCACTGTGTCACACCGCCTCCGCTTACTGGAAGTGGCTTGAGAAAATTCCATGTTTGGTCTCTAGAACAGAGATTGCGGACTATGTGAAAAATAAATTTAAAAATACAAAATGCACACAATTAATAAAAAGTACGAAATCTCTAACCCATCCACGGTTATACTATAAGTTTACGGGAACCTTTCGTGGATGAAAGCTCCATCTACAGACATAGAACACTCCTGGAATAAGGACTGACCGGCCTCTTCCGTGGGATTTCGTTTCGAATCGTAACAGGCCACGAGATACGTAACTAACAGGCCAGCAGGGGCGAATGCTGGTCTTGAAATTCACGCTTGCTCTTGTTATCATTCAGGGAGTGAAAGGTGTGATTGAAGTCTGATTAGCGGAATAATGAATTACTGACCATTTAAAGCCATGTACAGGTAACCCTCGTATAACGCGGATGTTAAGTTCCGCAGAAATGCCGCGTTATATAAATCGCGCTATGCGAGTCTCAGATCACATAGAAAAAGCAGGGTTATGTTCCGAAATCGTTTTTTTTTTAAATTATATAAACAACAATGACATATCCAACAAAAAAATATTTTAATTTAATTCAGGTAATTCATGTAAGTTAAGAAAACATATAAACTATGACACAGATACATAGTATAAAATTATAAAAATTACAAATTGTAATTAAGCTTCATTGCACGTAATGCATAAATGTTTTAGGCAAAATAAAAATAAGTGCATATTTTAATCTTTCATAGCGCGAGGATTTGAGGATCGGTTAATAAACATTACTTTTGTCATGTGATTGCCTGATTCATTACTGCAAAACAGTAGAGTAATTCTATTTTTGGAAACTTTGAATCCAGGAGCTGATCTTTCATTTTTCGAAATATAGGTGCGTTTTGGCATTTTTTCCTCAATATTACTCGGATTCATCAGCATTGAACACCTGATCTGCACTATAAATGTTTATAAACTTTGAGAGTTTTTTGTTTAATAAGATTTCCATCCAAAGGAATTTTCTTTTGAGTGCATCTTCTTTCCAAATCACTAGAGATTTCTTCATTTTTTCTCTTAGAAAATTGTGTACACGAGCAACGAGCTTTGCACTTATCGTTGACCCAGCAATAAATACTTTCTCGGATTTTATGTTCATTTTGTTTGATTGTTTGAATTGTTGATTCATTTAAATTCAAAGTAAGTCCTTACAACAACTGGTTTTTCTCCATTTTTCAACTGATCCAAGATTTTGAATATTTTTCTTCGAGAGAAATTAATTTTGTTTTCAATGTTGATTTTTCCCTTTCGTTGCAGTTTGTGGCCATTACTATAAAAATAATTTTTTACACAAAAAGCAAGCATTACATATTGTATGTAACCAGTGATGAGCTATGGAAATTTTAACAAAGGGCTCGCATCGTCGAGAGAGAGAGAGAGAGAGAGAGAAAAGCCGTATTTCACACAAAAACTTATTAATACAGCTTATGTACAAATTCCAATCAAAAAGCATGAGAGGACAATCAAACTCTGAAGACTATCATTTTTAAACAAATATTTCACTATCTAAACATGAAATATTTGCGCACAATCAACTGTGTTAATTTATCTTACATAAGAAAAATATTTTTTAACTATCAAAATATAATAAGAATGAAATATTTTATAATATTTTATAAAACATTTGATTGGCTACCAGAAGGGAGAAGGGTAGCGCATGCGCTTATTTTATTTTCAAATTTGGGCGCATTCGTAATAGAGGAGTTGAAACAATAATTCCAAATAATCTATATAATGCCGAATAGACTAGTTTTTGTTAGGTTACCGAATGAGTTTGTCGCTTTATATATTTAAAAAAAAAATTTTTTTTCGAAAAAATAAAAAAGTAAACAAGAACAAGGGGCTTGCAAATTTGAGAAAAATTTAACAAAGGGCTCGCGCGAGCCCCTTATAGCTCAACACTGTATGTAAATCACCAGGAAATAAAGTGCTCAGCTTGGGATGAACACACTTATGATTTTTAATGCACTTTCCTGGCAGAAACGAGGACAATTTTCAACAATAAACGTTTTATATGGTAAACAATTGAGGTAGATGCGTGCTAAAGGGTATTTCCCCCTAATATAAATTCGCTACTCATAATTACATGCGCGATATGGACAGATATAAATTTAACGAAGATAAAATTTGATTTTTAAGTCGCGCGGTGAAAAACATATGAAAAGATAAAGGGTTACTATAATTTGTAGACCGTGTTTTTATCGGAACCGTGTTGTAAGTACCACGTTCAACAAGGGTTACTACAATTTTAGACCGCGTTATATCGAAACCGGTTGTATAAGTACCGCGTTGTACGAGGGTTACTTGTATTTAGAAATTTATGTGCATTTAATCATACAAATACAACATTTATTTTACAAATGATATTCTATCTTTTTCAATTTAGCTACTTGAATACAAATTCTACCCTACGGTTCTTCTTTATGAACTGGTCAATAACATCGTCATAAAAAGTTGGTTGTAACTTAATTTTCCCAAGCAACACGCACACTTGTAAAGGCTGCCGAAGCTCACTGGCTAGAGCTACTTTGACTGCGTATGGCCCGTGTTTAAGCAACAGGGTGAGATGACGTGGAGGGAGCGGAAATGGCTATGCGCCCGCATGAAACCACAGTGCTGAAGCGAGGACCTGGATGCTCCCACAACCGAGCAAGTCAGGGTAGCTTGACTGGCGTCGGCCTTCGATACACAACGCAAAGCTCAATTTGCCGCGCAAGCTTAAGAAGTCTTCTGTCTACAAAAATAAAAGCCTAAATGGAATGCTTATAAAATGCATGCATTTATTAACAAATAAATAGTACTTCTTTCTCAATTAATGAGCTTGAGCAACAAGTATGGAGAATTCGCCACTGCAGGCCAGTAGGCCTAATACGTAAAGGAGGAAGAATTTTTTTTTTTTTATTTCTAATAAGCTTTTTTTATTATTAAAAAATACTGTAGTATTTTTTTTTTTTGGAAGTCTTCAGTTAGTTAAAAAAAAAGAAAGAAACAAATAGTTTATTTCTTTTTCTTTATTTTATTTTTCTATTGTTGAATATTGAGTTCGTCATATAATTGTCTGTACATTTAAAAATCACCATGTTTTCCTGTCCGAATCGAGATAAACAAATGAATAAGTAAAACAGCGAAAGTGAAGGTCGTAGTAAAGTTTGAGGTGCCTTTGTGCATTTATTTTTATTTTATTTTTCTTTTTCTTTCGAAGATTCATATAATATTTCGGCAAGCTTGAAATGTTACTTTACATTGTTATTTATATCCTTGAAGGAAAGGTTTAGTTATCAGTGGTTCTCTCTCTCTCTCTCTCTCATTGTGTGTGTGTGTGTGTGTGTGTGTGTGCGCGCGTTGCTTTGAATTATTTACAAGCCAATTTGCCAAGTTTTTTCATTTTTTTTAAATTATATAGCTGTACTTCATTTATTATTCTGCCAAGTGGACATCAGGATTAAAGGTTGCACAGTAAGAGAAATCACGCATGGGTTTGCATCGTCACGCTATATTAGCTTTCTTTGTATGACCAAGCTTCTATCAGTTCATTATCACCTTGATTGTACCAACTAGTTGACCACAAAACAGCGTGCTAATTTTGCTTAATAGCTGGATTAAAATTATCACCAGACATTTTTTGTTGAGTTATTCCTGTTGGTCAAGTAAAAGTAACGTCGTGTACTTTACATGAAGATAGTGCTATAAAAAAATTCTTGAACAAAATAAAGGGGTGTTGTTAGAAGCTCAAAGAGGTTGGAAAGTACTGATCAAGAATGGAATATCATAAAGTATAGTCAATGTATACATTCTTGAGAAATGTTCGATTTTTTACTAGTCATGCTGAAGCAAGCAACGTATATCCCCGTCTCTATCTAGAATTCTCGTATATAGAATTCCTGAATTGAGGTACCATAATGGACGCATTTTTTGCCACCTCTGCTGAGTCAGAAGTTATGCAAAGAATGCTAATCTGTTAAAATTTTTTAAAAAATAAATTAGCAAATTTAAAGTTATCCGATGAGCAAGGACATTGAAGTGCACATTTCTAACGATTCTAGCATGCCATTCTCGGATGAACTGGGCCATTCTGCCAAATTCTTGGTTCCCGCTATCATCTCTAAAGATGCACCAGGGTTATCTGTGGTGCATCTTATTGCTTCTTATTGTACCAGAAGGCCTAGCTCAGCCAATTTTAAGTATAATCAAATGTGAAATCAGAGTATACAATAAGTACAATTTTCGAAAAAAAAAACTTTATTGGTGTACTTAATGGTGGATTGGAATATTGTGGGCCAGTGTCGTACTACACTTCAGTGATTAATTATGGCTACTACAACTCATCACTGAATATCTAAGCACAGTCATTGAAATATATGAACTTTCATTTTGGAAGTAAACCCTATAATTTAACAACTCTAGTTTCTTTTGCATGCGATTCACTAGATTGGCTTCAATAATAGATAAGAAGACTTAATATTTGTAATTTACATCAATATAGTATTTGAAAATTAGAAAAAAAAAACAAAAAAGAAAAAAAAGATGTACAGCGTAAAGTAAAACAACAACAAAAAAGATTATTGTAAACAAAATTGTGTGTATATTTCATTAAATGTTAATAAACGTTCTATTTCATTATCTCAGTGTTACGATTTGTGTTCAGAACCAAAAACGCCACGCCTACTCATTCATTCTGATAAAACTCTTCAAGGCATATCTGGGTGTTGCTGTTGGTAATTACACCAAAGCAATGTAAGACTTCACACTTGAATCTCACATATACGATGTTTGTAAATTGTGTTGCTCTCATCCAAGACGAGAGTCGAGTCTAACGTTAAAAAGCTCCACGTTTTAATCTTTAGAGGAAGGGAACCGGATTATCTAAACTTTTGCCCACCCACTCATAGTGCTAATGTACGACAGGTTTTAACCTTTCATGAGTCGGATTCGCATCAATAAAGAAATAAGCCAAATTGGGGAAAGGGTTTTATTGTTTAATGAATTTCAGATTCTAATCCCGCCAAGATTTTCTAGTTGGCCAAGTGGTTACCATAGTAGCTCTCCGATAACAATGTGTTTGAATCCCGCCGTGGCCACGACTCGGTACGAGACCACTGCCCTATTTATTGGATACCAGAAGTGGCTTGAAAAAGTACTAGAGCAAGGTTACCGAATTATCCAGGATATCTCATTAAAAGATGAGATATCCTGGATGTTTAATCAGTGGAAAAACAACCCGCATTGCTTGTCTAAGAGGCGTACTAATATTAATGCCTTTTGTAGATAGAAATAAAGAAAGAAAAAAAAAAAGCTTTTCAGACCTTTTGAGTCTAGTCTTGTCTAGGAATATGAACGCGTAATAAGGATTTTTTTTTCCTGCGGAAGGTGAGTTAGCCGATTTCGTACATTCTTGGCAGTTTTTTTTTTTTTGTTTTTTTTTGTTTTTCCTTTTTGGAAACACGGTGATTTCATCCCACAAAACAGGCAAAAACCACGATTTTCAAAGCAGTAGGATTGAATGGTTTCTTAAAAGATGAGATATCCAGGATGTTTAATCAGTGGAAAAATAACCCGCATTGCTTGTCTAAGAGGCGTAACTGTAGTCCTAAGACAGTCTGTCAGGAACGAGATTGTCGTCGTCTGAGAGAAGGCTTGTACGGATAAACAGAACTTCCCTGGTGCGGCTATTGATCGAAGCATTTACTGAAGGCGGTTCCCGACCCATATCTTAATCGAACTATGATAAACTGAAGAGGGTCGGTATTGGCAGTCGCTAAAGGAGGTCCAACACGGTATTAAACAAAAGTTTTTGATTCAGTGGCTGGTATGTGTACATCGACTGTAATTCAAAGTAATGAGCAGATACCTTTCATGGATCTTTCAAGGTTCGCAATCTTTCCTGCTTGGTTGACGTTAATGTTTTACTTCTTGAAAACGTCAATTCCCCACTTAAATGCGAGCAACAACGCTATTGTTAAGAAAAATAATGCCAGTAAAAGCTGCTTCTTCCAACTCCCTGCTTTCTTATTACTACTTAACCCCTTTTTTTACGCATGAGATGTTTTTACAATATGTGTGTGCGTGTGTGTGTGTGTATTGCGTTGGCTCAAAGATGGAGGTATCTAACAAAATAAATAAATAAATAATTTCCTAAACTGTCCATGATTGAATCCATAATGACGTGGAGAAATCGAAAATATAATAATTCTCTATAAAAATTCATCATACATTTAATTATTCGTCTTCATATTAATGCATACAATAAACATGTTATTATAAAAATTCATTTTCTGATATTCGAAAGACTTCATATTAATGCTTCTTTTAAGAACCACAAGATGGAGCCACGACTCATGAACAGAAAATTCCTTACATCGGATGGCAATGTACCTGCTATACAAATGTACGTACTAATATGGCAGTATTACGAAACACTAATAGTAATAGGCTAAAACCTGCGTTGTGCAGATCTTTTTTAGGTCATCTCAACAGCTAGAAATAGTCATGAATAGCTTAGGAAATATAATAAAAATAATTGATCGTGAATAATAAATCCACTACAGCTTTATATTCCTCAAAGGGGAAAAGAGAGAAAATTCAGATTTTTATGCAAAATTATGCTAGATAAGGAATGTATCCAAGTGAATGTGTATCTTACTTATTTTAGACCGTAATGCTGTGTGTGTGTGTGTGTGTGTGTGTGTGTGTGTGTGTGTGTGTGAAAGTTTAGAATTTTTTTATTTTTATTATTTTTTTTATGGTACCGATGCGTACAAGGAAAATAGCGGTCAAGGCTTCCTCGTTCTTTGAGTTTAGCATGAGGGATTTTGTACGCTGTAGTGTCTGTCCAATATATTCATTTGTCAAGAGTGAACAGGTTATGGCAAGAAAGTAGAGTGGGGAGAGAGTTTGTTGTAAATGTTTCGTGTGCGAGTGAAAGAAATGCAAGTCATGTGGAAAGCGAGAAAAATGAAGTGACAAAAATTAACGATGTAATGAAAGATGGCGAAAGTGTTCTGGAGAATGTGGACGTAGTGAAGAATAGTGCCCGGGAAGAGAACGTAAAAGAAATGGCTGAAAGTAATGAAGTAACATTAAGGAGTGAAATAGCGAGCTTACACGGACTCCTGCATAAGGACAAAATATGAGCTACAGCAACAGGAGAAATGATTGCAGTATAGTACAGGGCGGGAAAATGAAAGAAAAAGTGAATGGGGAAAGTATGAAAGTTCCAGAAACTGTAAATAAGGTGAAGGTATTGTATGGTGAAGGTATTGTAAGATTCGCTGGTAACAGGTATAGTTAATGAGAACGCAACGAGGCATGCTTCTCAGGTGCAAAAGATCAAGCATATTAGTGAAGTAAAGAATAAGTCTGCTGCTTCGATATGACAGGAGAGAGAGTTGAGAAGAAGGGCCATGATTGCTAATCTCCTGCACAACCTTCTCATCAATGAGTTGATGAGAAGATTGTGCAGGAGGAATGGTGTGTGCAATTTCCAAATTTATCCACTGAATTTGTTGGACGAATGGACTTATAATATGCTTGACGGGCTACATTTAAATGGTTCTGGAGTTAGATGTGTTGTAGAAAGTGCTGTTTAGTGAGAGTTTGGAAGTGCAAAATCAGGGAAACTAGAGATATTTGGGAGATGCAAGGAAGCATGCCTGGACACCCCCCTGGGGAAAAATGAGTATGTGTGCAGAAATTAGTACGCAAGGCTGAACGCAATTTCATGTTTCCGATTCGAATGGATTGTTAATGACATTACACAAAGGTAACTGTGGTTCAAAGGAGATGTTGAAATGCATGTCCACGAATGCCAGAAGTATCAGGAATAAGGAAAATGAGTTTTTGGCATTAGTCAGCTCGATTTGGACACAAATTATAGGCATCAATGAGACCTGGTTGACAGACAGTGATATAGCTACAAGAATAGAATCCGAAAGGTATTGTATTTGCAGACAGTTTAGAGGGAATAGGCCAAGAGGCGGGGTGCTGGTGATGATAGCTGAAGAACTACAACCAACAAAATTAGAAGTTAAAGAAGATTTTAGGTATGAGAAGATGGTTCATTTGAGGCTGTTTAGTGTGAGATAGAGACCAGCAGACAAAATGTATTGTTGGTTGCTGCTATAGACCAGCAGATTAGTACAATTAGTGCAAGCCAAGCAATTATTATGGGACACTTAAACTATGGGGACAGAGATTGGAGGGAGAAAAAGGGACATAACTAATGGCTCAGTTAAGTAAGTTTGAGCGCGGTTAGTAGTTGGAAGGGGACCAATCGTTCGTTGCTGTTGACACACTCTCCCTTGATGAGTCTTTGGACTCCCTGGAGGTGTCAAATAATAATAATAATAATAATAATAATAATATAGAAGTGGAATTTATACCGTTGCTAAGGGATAATTACCTGAAACAACGAAACAACATGTTACAGAGGGAGTTTGAGAATGCTGGATCTGATAATAGCATAAGGAGATATATCCATAACCAAGGCAGGCACTTTGCCTCCAACTGGGGAGAGTGACCATGCGGTCTCGTTCTGGGAAGTTGCCAAGCATGTCAAGCTCTGTCTGTTAAGAAGGGGGTTTATGTTTAACTACAAAGCTGGTGATTATGAGAGACTAATGAGTCATCTTGGAACAGTGCGATGGCTTGAGAAGCTATAAAGAAAGAATGTCAATTGTGTAAGGTAAGTGGTTAAGGATTATTTGAGATTAGCAATAACATACTGCATACCCAGAATCAGGAGATAAACCAAGTAGAGATTAAGTGGATAAGTAGAGATATACAGCAAGAGCTGAAAAAAAAAAAAAACCCTGTGGGGGGAATATAAAGAAACAGCATACTAGTGAGCAGTACTAAGTGCAAGCAAAAAGGGTGACTAGTATGGTAAGAAATGTAAAATCAGATTATGAGAGAAAACTGGCCAAGCCAAAGTATATCCAAATGAGTTTTTCTTCGTTATGTAGCAAGCACGAGAAAAAATTACTCTAATAGGGTGACTATCAATGCCGATTCCCCGTGTAGCGGCAGAGAAATAAGAATTGCCCCACTGTAGCCCATGCACGTCGTACAAGGCGACTAAAATGGGTACCCAGTGCCTGGGGGGATATAGCTGGGCCATCCTGTCTCTGTGGGTCATAAATACGGAGGTCTGGTCTTCCAGGTTTGGGGTTGGGCGTGGAGCTGACGATCCCACCCTGAAAAAAAAAAATAGCTCACGAAATCTAAAGAAATAACTGATGGATGGACTAAATGGCAATAAAATGGTAAATGTCTTAAGGACCTGAGAATTGTATCATGGAACGTATAGTACTGTAAAAAAAAGTACTCTAAAATATAGTACTCTCTCTTTACAAATCTGGAGCTTTAAAAATGCTGCTGGAGCAATTGGATGAATACAGGATACTTGTCATGGCTGTACAAGAAATGAGATGAATAGGAGAGGGGGATTATGGAAAAGAAAAATCATGGTATATTTTATGGCTGCCAAAAGAAAGATCACATGCTTGAAACAGGTTTCATTGTAAACAAGAGGACAAAACATCTTATCACGGACTTCAAAGAAAACTCACCTCGAATGAGAGTTGTTTTATAAGGAATTAGATAAGCTCTATGGGGAATGTCCAAAGAGGGATGTAAAAATTATTATAGGTGATTTAAATGCCAAGATAGGCAAAGAGAATATACACACAGACAAACTATTGGGAAATATAGTTTACATAATGAGACTAATGATAATGGGAGTGGATTGATCAACTTTGCTTCTTCAAGAAATATGGTTATTGGTAGTACAATGATTAATCATAAAATGACCTAGAAGTGTCCTGATGGAGACACCTTTAACCAAACTCATCATCTTTTAATAGACGCAAGACACCTATCCAATTTGATGGATGTTAGAACCCACAGAGGGGCAAATACTGAATCTGATCACTATTTGATTATATCAAAGATTAGAAGCAGAATATCTAATGCAAGGAATATATAGATCCCATGTAGAAAGTTTTATAAGGAAAGATTGAAGGAATTAGGAGTTAAAGCCAAATATGGTGAGAAAATCAGTGAAAACATGTCTGGTCTTAACCATTGGTGGGAGTGTCAACGAGTCTTGGATTGTTCTTAGGGATGTCATAGTGACAACAGCAGACATAGTATTAGGAAAAGTCAGTAGAGTTAAGTATAACCATTGGTTTGATACAGAATGTGGAAGTGTGACTGTATTAAAAATGAGGCATATAAACAAATGCAGCAAAGGAACCACACTCGTAAAGCTGTTGAGGAATATCGTTTGGATAGAAAAGAAGAAAAAAGAGTGCATAAAAATAGAAAGAAGAAATACTATGAAGATGAACTTAAGAAATTGGAACATCTCAGAAGTATAAACGAAAGCAGATCTTTCTATCAAAAGTTAAATAGTAGTCGCAAAGATTTCCAGCCTGGAACAACGTTATGTAAGAATAAGAAGGATATAATTTTAGGCGGGAATGAAATGATACTAGGAAGATGAGCAGAGCATTTCGATGAACTATTGAATTCAAATATATCTGGTCAAGTAGATGATATGGAAGAGAGCCAAGATCTAGATGTTGAACCAGTACCAACAGATGCAGAAGTGGAGGCAGCTATTAAAAAACTTAAGGTCCCAGGAATGGATAGGATACAAGCAGAGTTAATTAAAAGTGCAGGTACAGAATACTTCAAGCAGCTGTGTCAACTTATCAACAAAATCTGGATTAATGAAACAGTTCCAGACAAATGGAATCTGAGCATCACATGTCCCATCCATAAGAAAGGTGATGTAATGATATGTTCTAACTATAGAGGAATTAATTTACTATGTACAACTTATAAAATTTTCTCTAATGTTCTATTTAAGAGACTTTATTTCTATATAAAGAATGTTATTGGCGATTATTGTGGATCAGTGGCATATTCAGGTATAGGCCCGGGCCTAGAGCGACAAATTTTGAGGGGCGGCGGAAATTTCCAGGTTCTCATTTTTGTAATTATAACATGTAATTTATATGCCGCATATACTCGGTAACTGGACACAAAGGCAATAGGGATCGCGGTCGGGAGAGATTGATGCATTGGCGGCTCGTGGCTTGAAATCGTAAGGATGCTGCAACTTTCGAAGTATATATACACAGTGTACGTACAGTGTATACGTGTTTGAATAAAATATAAAAATTACGGTAAAAATTAAAAAAAAAAAACTAGACATGAAAAAATATTTTTTATTATCGATAAAATTATACAGTTTAGTATAATTCAAAATTAGTTAAAAATACAATCACGATAATAAGAGAATTGTACAGGATTGTTGATGATAAAATTAAATATTACAAGCAAATATAATTAAATTAATAATTATATTTATATATTGAGAAAAATGAGGAGCGCTGCAGTTCCGTAGTACCTATGCACGAGCTGTCCCTGGATTGATGCTAATTAATTTTGTGTCGATGTTATTCTTACTAACTGTAACAACTTTTCCTTCAAAAGATGTACTTCGGTGATTATACCACATTTTTTTATTATTCAGTTATATAAAACACTGAAATAATAGTTCCCGACAAGTTTCGTAAATCGTAGGATTTACATCTTCAGGGGGTAAATAGTATAACTTAAAGTTTAAATAAGAGAATTAATAAATACAAATCATAACGGTCTGGCTATTCATAAAACTCAAATAACTTGTTTAAACTTTAAGTTATACTATTTACCCCCTGAAGATGTAAATCCTACGATTTACGAAACTTGTCGAGAACTATTATTTCAGTGTTTTATATAACTGAATAATAAAAAAATGTGGTGTAATCACCGAAATATATCTTTTGAACCAATTAGCCACAGAAGTCTACGCCGGCAACTTTTCCTTCTTTATTATTTCGAATTCAAATTAAGATTGTTAACTGTTAGAAATCAACTCTTTAGTTCAGTTTCCTGATATATTTGTGGCAGTTAAGACGTGCTAAATCTAAAATTGTTTCTAGAGTTTTCAGTGCGCTTGTCATATGTTGCCATCAGAGTGGAGGTAATACTGTTTTGTTTTGCTTTTAAAAATTTATAAATTGTGTAAATCATTCCGATACTTCCTGCGTGTTTTAAATTACTGTTTAAATTTTAAATCATGAGTGACGGTAGAAAGCGACTTAGTGGTAGTGAATATAAGAAGAGGAGAAAAGAAAAGGAAGCGAAAATTAACGAAGTAGTATCAAAGACAAGAAAACTGGACAGTTTTTTTGCGTCGGTATTTGCTAATAGTAATTGTGAGTTGGAAAAAGAACAAGAAGTGGTTGAGGAGACGGAAACGGAATCTGTTTCAAAATGATGTGCCTACAACAAATCCCAACAATTTGGAAGTACAGGTGATAGTGAGTAATGACCCAGCTGAGTGGATTCTAAATGACGCGAGTATATCGCAGTTAACGGGTTTTAACAAAATTTAGACAGTGATCTTTCAAAATCACAAAGAGTTTATCATGACAAAGTAAGACATGTTTCTAAGAAACTCATTGAGAGGAATCTGATTAATGGCAAAATAATAATAAGAGATTATTTAAATTAAGGGGATATTAAATCCCACATTATTTTAAAACCGAATAAGAAACTCAAAGATTGGAATCAGAGAGTTTCAAGCCGAATATTGGCTCTTTATATTTAAGTAATAATAAGAGATTTTCTTGTTTACTGTCCTAGTACCGGAAAGATCTTCTGTGCGCCTTGTCGCCTTTTTGGTGGAAGGGGAGCTGACGATAGTCACTTTGTCAGTGGATTCAATGGCTGGAAAAATGCAGAAGCACGAGTGAGTCATCACGAGAAAGCAACTAGTCATATGAACTGTCTGATCGCTCTGAAACAAAGAGCAAATCTTGCAGGGAGAATTGACTTACAAATAACTCAGCAACCGGAAGAAGAAATTAAGTACTGGAAGGCGGTGTTAAAACGAGTAGTTGCAGTTGTAAAAACATTGGCCAGTAGAAGACTTTCTTTGAGGGGAATGACACCACCCATTATGCACAGAACCGAAAATGACATTTTCGGTTCTGTGCATAATGGAAATGTAATGATGTGTCTTGAGTTAATTAGTGAATTTGATCCCTTTCTTGCTGAGCACATTGCCAAAAGCGGGAAAAAAGGAACAGTTTCGTTTCCTATCTTTCCTTTGCCACGTATGAGGAATTTATTAAAATAATGGGCGAGGAAGTAATCAAATTTATCGTGGAAGAACTTAAAATACCTAAGTACTATTCCATAAGTGTTGACTCAACACCAGACTTGTCTCATGTTGATCAGCTGTCCTTCATTGTACGATATGTGAAAGAACATGGAACTCCTGTGGAGCGTTTCTTGCGTTTCATTCCTAACATAAGTCACAAATCTGAAGGGTTTGTGACTTATGTTACAAGAGGCGGTTTTGACTTCACTAAACGAGCTTGGAATTGATGTAGCAAATTTCAGAGGGCAGGCATATGATAATGCCAGTAACATATCAGGCAAGTACACAGGACTGCAAGCAAGAATTCTTGCAATAAATCCATTTCAAGAATTCACACTGTGCGCTGGACATTCTCTGTCTCTAATTGGTACTTGCGCTGACGAATCCTGTCCGTACTCTTCCACATTTTTTGATGTCCTTCCGAAAATGTACGTATTTTTCACATCTTCAACACATCGGTGGAGTGTTCTAAGAAAACACCTGGAGACTTCTGCAAAAAGTAATCAAACGTCCTTCGCCTACTTGTTGGTCAGCTCGTGATGATGCCTGTCGGAGTCTTCGTGCGGGATGGAAGGAAATAATTTCCACTTTTCCGAAATTGAAAATGACACCACCCAGAAGAAAGTTACGCAATGTGAAGCAAGTGGGAATTCTACGGCAACTTCAGTCACTGGAGGTTGAGATCATGACCTGCCTATGGGGTGATATTCTTGCAAGAATGAATGCCACAAGCAAGAAATTACAAAGTGTAAAGATTGATATAGGAACGGTGTGTGCAGACTGTACGCAGTGGTGCACCCAGAGAGGGGGACAACGGGCCCTGGCCCACCCAAAAGAAAAAGGAAAAAACACTAGAAAATTTTCCAAAAATCTTTTCCTAATTAAAATTCTTTTTTTTTATTATTATTTATGTTGTGTCTTCTATTTCTTTACTACTTATGAATTAGCGGCCACATTTCTCACAACAATGCATGTGATATGTGAAAAGGACACCATAAAAGGAGCAAAAAAACTTCAAGAACACTTTTCAACTGATATTGAACCCGAATTTGTAAACGAATGTCTGCACTTCAGAGCGCACCTGAAATCAAGTGGCCTAGAAATAAATACATTCCTACAACTTTCACAGAAAATTCGACAGGAAGCCCTAGTGTATATATCCCAATCTGGACACTGCTGTTACGATTTTTCTGTGTAAGATGGCAACAAATTGCTCAGCTGAACGATCGTTTTCCGCCCTCGAAAGGTTGAAGGACTACCATAGAACAACTATGAGAGAAGAAAGGCTCAGCAACTTGGCAGTTCTACAAATTGGGAGCGATATCCCACCATGGGCATGGATGTTTGTGATTGTCTGTGAAAATACTAGTGGTGGTAGGCAGTAGATGGCGCTGATGTAGATGGTGATGGAGAGATGTAGAGTAGGTGCCCTCCCTCGATGAGTCTTAGGACTCCCTGGAGGTGTCGTATAATAATAATATTACAAGGACACTGGACTACGAGGATGTGATAAATACCTTCACCGAGCGAGCGACAAGACGTAGAATATTTTAGGACATTTTGGGAGAGTCATAATATATATATATATATAGTTATTTATATTACGAATTTACGATATGTAAATCAACATGTTCATTAAATATGAGAGGCGGCAAATACCTAAATATGCCACTGGTGTGGATTCCGTCAAGGAAGATCTACAAATGATCAGATTTTTAATATATGCCAATTACTTGAATTTGGAATTGAAACACACCACCTTTTCTAAAATTTTAGAGCTGCATACGATAGCATAGCTAGATCTAACTTATTTATTGCAATGGAGGAGAGGCCTGTGTAGCTCAGTGGAAGTCGCTCGAAGTCAGACTTAAGTTCGAGTCTAGTCGCTTTTTCTAAGCCTTTCTTCAACCAATTCCCAAGTTAGTCAATCTCTGGCACGGGAAAGCAGGTTTTTCCTCCCGGAAACTCGGGTTTTTTTTATCCCATAAACTCAAGAAAATCGACCGCAGTACCCACATTATTTCAGACAGTAACATATCTTGTTAGGGTTAGGTACCAAGAGATAGCAGCACTTGTTTGCCAGCCTCTTCATCTGTGGCTGCTATAATTAGTGGTAGACATGGGCTAGCTATCTCTAATTGGCTACCGGTGGAGATTGAACTGCCCACTCAGTCTCCAAAAGCAAGATGGGATATAAAGGCCTTGCCTACCCCTATAAGGAAATAAGAGGCATTAACCTCTTATAATTAGTGGTAGACATGGGCTAGCTATCTCTAATTGGCTACCGGTGGAGATTGAACTGCCCACTCAGTCTCCAAAAGCCAGATGGGGTATAAAGGCCTTGCCTACTCCCTATAAGGGAATAAGAGGCATTAACTGATTTTTTTTTTTTTTTTGATTGCAATGGAGGAACTAGAAAAGAAACTAGATTCCACAAAAACATATTGCTTTAGTTCAAGTTACAATGAGAAATACTCCTTGTCAGATCAAAATTTAGAACATGTTGTCTGATCCAATATATAAAAAATGGTGTTCGACAAGAGGATGGGTTAACTTGCTTACTGTTTGACATAGCACTTCAAAAGGTTTTCAGAGATGTTGGCATTAATACAAGGGAAACTATTTTCTACAAATTAGTACAAATTATGCTATATGCAGGTGATATCGATATTATAGGAAGGACACGAAAAGCAATGGAAGAAACTTTCATCAGTTTAGAAAAGGCAGCAAAAAAGATGAATTTGCAGATTAACCAAGAAAAAACAAAATATATGCAAGTAACTAGAAAGATTTGTGATAATAATCCTTCTCAAATTGAAATTGGTTCCTATAAATTTGAAATTGTAAATAGTTTTATATACTTGGGATCAGAAGTTAATTGTAACTTCTGATCATATCAGTACTGAGATTCAGAGACGTATTCTTTCTGCAAATAGATGCTTCTGTGGACTTAGGAAGCACCTAAAGTCACATCTGATCTCAAGAAAATTAAAGATAACGATGTACAAAGTACAAAATCATAACAAATGGCTTGGAAGTGTAAACAGCAACAGTATAGATTTCTTCAAACCTTTCCATGGTGTGTAAAGAAGTGAGTGATGTAGGCAAGGATATCTGCTGTAGATGTTGATTGGTAAAATCCATACTGATGGTAATTAGTTACTCGACAGTTCTCCAAGTGTCAAAGAGGTTGACTATTTATTGATGACCTCGATTACTTTAGACAACAACGAGATGAGCACAATCACATCAACAGTTTGAATATAGACACATCACCTTTTATTTTTTTTAGACCTGGCTATATATTGGTTTGCTTCTATGCTGTAGACAGATGTTAAATGAGTATAACAGTGTATAGAAGATAAAAAAAGTATTAGTTCAAAAGCACATCTCTTGAAAACAACTGGCAGGATTCCATCAGGAGCAGAAATCCTTTTGGTATCCAGGTTTTTCAAGATTATTCTGTCTTTATAGATGATCACAGGAGGCATGCAATGCAATGTCTAGGTAAAGATGGAAGTAATTTGGATGAAAAATGATGCCAGGAGATTAGCTTTATCTTTAGCAGATAAAGAGATGGAAGTACAGGTGGACAAAAGCTGTGCCCAACAGCTTTTGCAAGGGACCAGAAGGCATAACTACTATTTTCATACAGGCGGCAAGTTTTCTACATTCAGCTTTTTCAAAGTCAGATTTTAGCCCTGCTAATAATGGATTTGCAAGTGTTGTGAGCTTCTATGTAGGATATAAATAATGCTGCAATTTATGTGAAAGCTACTTATGATAAGCTGTTTTCTTTTCTTGGATTGTCCAGGCAGTTTTTTTTTTTTGGAAAACCATGGCATGGATATAGGATGGAAATTTTAACAAGTGGGGAATTCCTTCATTTCAACATGGATAAAGAGGATTGCAACAAGTATTAGAAAATGGAAACAATAGGCTAACTATCGAATGGAAAGGAGGGGTAAAAATTTCCGAAATCTCATCTGGCATATTGTAATGCTCAAGTACATAACTGTAAATGGATGAAAGGAGGAAATTTCACTAGAGATGAAACTTGGATGAAATTTTGATATGAGTTAACAAGTGGAGTATTCACTTCAGTATACCTGGAAAGAGAACTAGTTAAGAAAAGCTCCAGAATGTTCAGTGATAGAAAGGATTGTTAGGAATTCTGGCTGATAGATGAATGATATTTGCTTTAGGTCATTGCTTACAGCAAATAACTCTGCTTCTCCTTCAGCTTGGTCAATGGAGGTGGAGAAAGGGAACCAGTTAGTTTTGGACACTAAATCACAAAGGAAGACACTTAACTGTTAGGGAATTTGGATTGCAGGAAATTAAGCATCAGAGATAAGAAATTAAAGAGGTCAGAATGATTATGATTTTCAGAACCAAGGAAATATTAGAACAGCAGATGAACGATACGTAATGAGACAAGAAAATCTTAAGCCACAGAAGTTCAAAAAGGGGAGATCCAAGATTAAGCATCCTTTAGGCAAGGAATATCTCAGACAAAAGCATGAGTCCCACTCCTGTGGTCAAAAGAAGTGCCCAGGTTGTAGTCTGAACAGTTAAGATTTGACAGTGGTTGTTGTAATAAAGATTTGGGATTTGGCCAAAAACAGATCACATTTGAACATATGCAGGTGAGGATGCATAGCATTTAGATTAGCATTCATATCATGAATGCTGATAAAGTGAAGTAAAACAAAGTTTTTGTAAGATTTTTTGAGTTCTTTAATTTTTTTTTCCTTTTGGGTAACAGAGGTATGTTTTTATTTTATTTTTTATTTTAATGCTGGTGACTATTTATTTACATTTACTGTCAAGTTAATATTTCAAAGGTGAAGAGAAAAACAGCAGGGGAACACACTGTGGGAGGAGATACTCTTAGACATGTCACCATACAAAGAACATAAAGTTTCCAAGTTACTAGAGCATGGAAGACAGTTACATATATTGGAGAATATGGGTGTGGATTATAAAATATTAGTGCGCATAAGAGGATGTCTGACTGACAGATATCAAAAAGGGATATACGGGGATGTGAGTGCCAAATTTATGGTGTACTACAAGCAGTGGCGTAGCTAGATCTTTTGCAGCCCAGGGTGATCCCTGAGTTTGCCACCCCTCTCTATACACACCAAAAATATTACAAAAAGTCAAAAAGATGTAGGGAAAGAAATTAAAACTATGCTTATGTTTATTTTAGTTGTAAGTATAGTTGTTGAAAACTAATTATTAATTAAGCAATAAAATTACTAAGTTAACATAAATAGAAGAATCGTCGAAAAATAAAGTCTCACGTGAAAAGTGCCGCCCGGGACGGACCGCCCCCCCTCCCCACACTAGCTACGCCACTGACCACAAGGATCAGTCCTTGGGTCACTGTTATTCAATCTGTACATTAATAACATTGGGAAGGATTTGACAGGTGATATAAAGCTATTTGCTGATGATGCAAAGATAGGTAGGATAATCAGGAATGTGGCTGATATGCAACATTTGCATAATGATTTGAATAGGCTGGAATTGTGGGCATGGGAAAAATGAATATCAGTTCAATTCAGTAAATATAAAGTCATTCACTTCGGCGTGATTAGATATCCAATGTCGTATTATGTTGGTGGGATTAGGCTATAAGAAACTGATCAGGCTAGGGATCTTAGAGCGTTAGCAGATAGGAAGTTGAAGTTCAGCAGCCATGTAGCAAAGATCGCAAATACAACTCTCACGATAATTGCAATGCTGAACTGAAATAAACTTTACTAGTAAAGATAAGGATGCCATTTTACCTCTTTACAAGGCATTGATAAGACCTTACTTGGACTACTGTGCACAGGTCTAGTCTCTTGGTTTCTGTTGTGATTCTGATATAGCAGAGAGAAAGCGCAAAGGAGAGCATTAAATATTAAAATATTAAAAATGACATCAGGATTGTGGAATATACTGATTATCCACAGGTTGAGAATTTGTAGACTGAAGATATTAGCAAACAGGAAAAAGAGAGGTGATATGACTGAGACTTATAGACTTCTGAAAGGGTCATACAGGATTTCAGTTGATGGAATTTTTTATTTTATGGAGAGTGCTGAAGGGACAAGATGGCATCCTTGGAAGCTGAGAATGAATGCCACTAAGAAGGAGATGAGATGTAGATTTTTCTCTCATAGAGTGGCACTTGATTGGAATTGATTGCCATTAGATGTTGTGTGTGTGTGTGTGTGTGCATGAATTCAAGAACAAGTATGATAGATGGTGTGTGTAGTATGTGGTCTCCATCAACGAGTCCCTGACTCCCTGGAAATCTCTCTTAATAATAATTTGCATGGCCTCTCTCTCCAGGCATGACCAGACAGTATATGTGGCAGCAAGATTATTATTATTATTTTTATTATGTGACACCTCCAGGGAGTCCAAAGACTCATCGAGGGAGAGTGTGCCAACAGCATCGAATGATTAACCCCTTCCAACTACTAACCGTGCTCAAACTTGCTTAACTTTTTGCAAGCCATTAGTAGCAGAGGCTCTACCAATCGACCAACCTTTGCTGCCTGAGCCAGCTGTTCAGGAAGCTTCCTAAATGCATTACTATCTAGTGTGGTCCTATACACCATCTGGTGGCCAGCTTGCAGAAGTGTTTACTGTTGTATCATCGAAGTTGGGAGAGGTTCTAGAACTCTACAGTATGTCTGGCAAGCTTTGATGGTTATATATTACTCAAATGGCATGTTGGAAGATTTTTTTTGCCATGCAGGGTTGGTGACAGAAATTGGAACCCCCTGCTCTGGGATTCTGAACTCCAGCAAAATGGAAATAGCCACTTCAGGTCTCCAGTAAACAAGTGGCTGGTGGTGTTTTGCTGGATAATGAAGATTATCTACTACTTAGTAGGTTATTATTATTATTATTATTATTAAACAAGACCTCATGGAGTCAAAGACTCATCTAGGAGGTCCTTTTATCTCGCACACATCTCATCATACCGTGTCTTAAACACATTCAAACTCTTTGCAGACACCACACTCTCAGGCAAGGCATTCCAATCACTCACAACTCTGCACGAAAAAACCTGCCTCTCACTCCCCTACTCACGCCCTCTTTATACAGTTTAAGGTTTAAGCTAACCCTTCCTCTAACTAGGAAGGTATCTTTTTTTTTCTTTTTTTTTTTTTTTTTTTACAAGCATGGTTACTGAAGTATCAAGAGCCCCTTTGGTGGAAACAGCCACACCTCAAGAAGGAAGATGTTTATATTCCATAACACCTCACAGTGGTCCTTCATATATTAATAGCATAACTACAGATCAGGATTAGTATCCCTATAGTGACAAGCAGTAAAACAGTAAAACAAAAATAAGCTAATTCACTGGTCCTGCCGAAATAAATGTGGCAGTTGCATTTAATAATACAAATGAAACAAAATAGGATGTAAACACATGATTTAAAAAAATCATAAACAATTATAAGCTTTTTATAATTCCATGATCTAGATTGGCCTGAATGAGAAACATGCAACTGCCTCATGGCTGGTTAATACAATTTACCTACAATCTACAGTACACAATCTACACCAAAAACTCTGGATTATTATTATATTGTACGAGCACATTCATGGAGTCCAAACACTCGATACGGGAGACCCAAACTATCCACACAATCTATCATACTTCTCTGAACCCATTAACAGACAAAGCACTAACGAATGACTCTGGCAACCCATTCCATTCATTCACAACTCGCCAAGCAACAAATCTAGTCCTCACTCCTACTAATCACACCTTTATTCAACTTCCAGGGATGACCTCTTGTTCTGGCCCCCAAACTCATATTCATACTACATAAAGCAATGATCAATAACATAAGTTATCACAGTGACTGAATATTTTTAGTCAAACACTAAATGTCTAATCTGTTATAATACTATGGCACACGATTTAGATTATTATGACTATTAAGAAAGACCTCCAAGTACTTAGTGAGGGAGGCCATATGCTATATGCACTAGCTGTTATACTTGTTTTTGAATTCATTCACACTGCTTGCACATAATATCCAATGGCAATCCATTCCAATCATGCACCACTCTATGAGAGAAAAATCTAGATCTCACCCACTTCTTGGTGACATTCATTCTCAGCTTTAAAGGATGCCCTCTTGTCCTTTCTCCACACTCCATAAAATGAAAAATTCCATCAACTGAAATTCTGTATGATTCTTTCAGAAGTTTGTAAGTCTCAATCATATCACCAGTCTTTCTCCTATTTACTAGTGCCTGCAGTCTACAAATTCTCTCTCTGTCTTCATAATCAGTATTCCACAATCCTGATATCATTTTTATAACACTCACCATTGCACTCTCTCTCTCTTCACTGTATTAGAATCCCAGTGGAAACCAGACCTGATCACAATAGTCTAAGTGAGGTCTTATCAAGGCCTTGTAAAGAGGCAAAATGACATCCTTATCTTTACACATCAAAGTTGGTTTCAGCATTGCAATTATCTTTTGAGTTGTATTTGCAATCATTGCTACGTGGCCTCCTGAACTTCAACTTCCTATCTACTAACACTACTAATTAGATATCCAATATCATATTATATTGGTGTCATTAGTTTCTTCTAGCATAATCCCATCAATATAATATGACATTGGATATCCAATCACACCAAAGTGCACATGACTTTACATTTACTGACACTGAACTGACATACATTTTCCCATGCCCACAATTCAAGCCTATTCAAATAATCATTCTGCAAGTACTGCACATCAGCAGCATTCTTGATTACCCTATCTATCTTTGCATCATCAGCAAACAGCTGTATGTTGCCTGCCAAATCCTTCCCAATGCCATTAGTACAGACTGAATAACAGTGGACTAAGACTGATCCTTGTGGTACACCACTAGTTACCTTAAATCTTGCAGACTCGCATCACCCATATACTACTTTTTGATATCTATCAATCAGCCATCCTCTTATCCATGCTAATATTCTATAACCCAAACCCATATTCTCCAATTTATGCAACAGTCTACCAAGCTGTATTATGTCAAAAATATTAGCAAAATCCAACTTATCAAGCAAGAGATTCATAAGAAAAAGATGATGTGCAGGGAATACTGTGTGCAGGATGTCCGTTATGAAAATTATAAGCAGCAGGTCAGAAGAGTCACAACTGTTGTACAGAAAGCTAAGTCTGAGTATGAAATGAAAATGGCTCTGCTAACCAAACACAATCCCAAAGCATTCTGTGGATATGCTGCAAGTAAAGGAATGAATATGAAAGAATAACCTTGTCTAGTTCAATGGTAACATTGTTATAGAATGTGAGCAAGTTGCTAAAACATGACCCTCCCTTAGTAAATCCATGATGTTCATTGCAAAGTTGAGATTCTCTGTCAACCCATTTCTGAATGCAAGTCCTAACTAACTTTTCCAAAATCTTCACCACTACTCTTTAGATACTGATTGGGTGATAGCTGGATACATCGGTTTTTGCACTATCCCTATGCAATGGGATTATCCTATAATGTTTCCACTCTTGTAGAATCTTCCCTGTTCTGAGGCTCAAATTACATAGTCTGGTCACAGTTCAGCTGAACGCTCTTTTATCATCTGTGCTAATATCCCATCAGTTCCTATTGCTGAATTCTTATTCAGTTTGTGCAACAGCTTTAATACCTCCCCCTCATACACCTGAGTGTCTTCACCCAGTGAAGAGGTAGCAGTGAGCTCAATGTTGCATACACCAGGTTGATAGCTTTTAGCAAAATTGGCACTCAGTTGAACAACCTCTTCAACCTCATAACATCTGATTCAGAGGAGTTCTTTCTTTCTTTTACTTGCAGCATATCAACAGAATGCTTTGGGATTGTGTTTAGTTTGCGGAGCCAGTTTCGTTTCATACTCAGACTTAGCTTTCTGTACAACAGTTGCGACTCTTTTGGCCTGCTGCTTATAATTTTCATAACAGATATCATCCTTATGCATACAGTATTCCTTCCACACAGGGCCGGTTTTACCATTAGGCAAACCTAGGCAATTGTTTGCCTAATGGTAAACGCTAACACTTATTTAAGATGTAGTGTACGTGTACTTTTGTGAGTATGACAATATATATATATATAGAGAGAGACAATGTATAAGGACGCCTAAATTTTCTTTGCCTAGAGGCATCAGATATTCTCGGACCGGCCCTGCTTCCACATCATCCTTTTTTTATGAATCTCTTGCTTGATAAGATTACACATCCATTTGACCGCTATTTATATATCTTCAAACTCTTGGGACATATTCTGATACTGCATCATTTAACTATTTTTAAATGCTTCCCATGCACTGTCAATATTCTTCCCATCCAGCAACCAAATACCATTGTGGGAACCCAGTATACTCCTCATGATGATATATCACTGAATATTTTGAAAGAATGTGCCAGGGAGTTCAAATCTGCCTTGACATATTTGTTTAATATGGGTCTTACATTGGGTCAAGTTCCAATGGAAGGAAGGCAAGATTGTACCATTTCATAAAGGAGGTGACAGCATTCAAGCATCAAATTATAGGCCAATCTGTGTGTCAATATTCTTCCCATCCAGCAACCAAATACCATTGTGGTCAGCCTAGTATACTCCTCATGATGATATATCACTGCATATTTTGAAGGAATGTGCCAGGGAGTGACATTCACTGCTGTGGTTAAAATCTTGGAAAGACTGGTGAGAATCAGGCTCCAGAATTTGGTTGAAAACAGTGATATTATCTTTGATGGATAGAATGGGCATGCTAAAGGGAGATCATATTTTGGTAATCTACTTATTACAATAAGGTGACAGCAAGTAGCATTAGACATGAGAGGTGGATACACAGTAGCATAGTTAGACTTTGCAAAGGCTTTTGATATATTACTGCATGATAAGTTGATAGTCAAACTAGAGCGAATGGGGTTGGATATTAGACTACTGCACTGGATTAGAGATTGGCTGTCCAATAGGTATCAACAAGTTGTGCATGGGGGAGCAATATCCCAGTAGAGGAAAGTCACTAGTAGTGTGACTTTCTTCAGGGGTCTGTTTTAGGGACATTGCTGTTTAACCTGTATGTTAATGATATTGGGGAAGATTTGAAAGGGAGATATATACAGTTGTTTGCAGATGATGCAAAGTTGGGACGAAGTATGAGGAGTAGATCAGCATTGTGGCCTTACAAGAAGATTCAATAGACTGAGTGAATGTGCACAGGAGTGAGGATGCCAGTTCAGTGTTGCAAAAAAATTTGGGAAACAAAGATGGGATGTAAAATTTACACTTGGTGGAGATATATTGTTGGATATTTAAGGAAATAAGGTGGAGGTGGAGGAAATAAGACACCTTGGGGTGATGGTGAATATGGATCTAAAATTTAGAGGACATATTGTCAAAATTGTGAGGACAACACAACGATTTTTTGGCAATGATGTGGAGGACACTGACTTGTAGAAGTAAGGAATTCTGGTTCCGCCGTATAAGGCTCTGATTTAGGTCACATATGGACTAGTGTGCACACATTTGGTCACCTGGTTTTCAAAAGGAAGAAAAGATTTTGGAGAGGATCCAGAGGTGATTGACCAAAATAGTTTCTGATCTCTGGCATGTTGAATATGAAGAAAGGTTGACATGATACAATCTGCAGAGTCTAGTGGATAGGAGGACGATGGGTGATATGATAGAGATGTACAAGTTGGTAAGGGTTTGTTATAGGATTAATGTTGAAGAGGATTTTCATAAAATGGTGGGAGATTGGGGGGGGGAACAAGAAGTCATCCCTGGAAGCTGTATAAGGATAGTGTGAACAAGAGAGCGAGAAACAAGTTCTTTTTCATGGGGAGTTGTGGATGATTGCAATGCATTGTCTGGGGTGTGCAGAGAATTTGAACATGTTTAATATGGCAAAAGGGACCTCCTAGATGAGTCTGCGACTCCATGTGGTCTTAGGATAATAATAATATCCCTTCTTTATAGAAGTTCTCATGTGACTGGCTGGAATCCAGGTATTCACTTCATGGTCACTCTCACCAACTGCGGGAAAATTAGACACTCCATTCACAATCACATCCCCTGATGATATAACCAGATTTAAGACTCTTAACTCTCATATGCTCTCTATTACTGCCTAAGATTGTTGTCCCTTAAAAACTTGAGAAATTAATTCTCCTTATTCTCTGATCAATATTGCCACAATTTAAATCACTCATAATGATCACCATATGCTTGCTCACTATGCAAATTTCCTATACATTTCTCTGTCTCAACCTCCCACATTCCCTGGCCTGTAGCAACACCCTACCAAATATCTCATTCTATCAACCTCCACTTCACACCACACTACTTCAAAACCACTGCCACTTTTTACTCCTTGTATCTCAACATTGCGTGGACATAATTACCCTGCTAGCATCAGGCACTTTCCCTCTTTTCTTGCCTTCCCTATCTTCACAAAAAATATCATATTCTTCCATTTCTATCCCCATCAAGAGTCAATCTCACATTCACATGTTTCCATTCTTCCTTATTCAAACCATTTTCAGGGACATAAACTCAATCAATGCGACAATTTCATCTCCCTTATTTCTGATACTCCTGGCACATTTGTAAATAAGCATAAAATTCATTTCTTGGTCTATAACCAGAACTATCCATGCTGCCCCTCACTTCTTCCCCCATAACTCCCCCCCATGTACTTCTGACCATTCCATTGCTATACTAACATCTACAAACATGCATTCATTACCACTTTCAGAATCCACTCTCCTTATACCATGTCTCCCTGACTTCCCTGGCCCATCCCGTTTCCTTGTCCAACCTGCATTCCTGTTCATACATTCTCTTCTCCATTCACAACCTCATCAATTGCACCTAGTCCACTCTCCTACTCATTCACATTATCTTTGACTTCCATTTATACCTTATTTGCATCACTCATTACACTTCCTTCCAACATCAACCTTTCCAAATGACTTACTCTAAGTCTAGAAGGATGGAAAAATCAGAACTCTGTGGTGGGCTCAAGAAGTTAAAGATACAGTCAAGGAAAAGAAGAAAGCAAAAATGTATTAAACTAGCTAAACAACAATCATGGGAAGACTTTAGTAAGAACATAGAAAATTAAACATCAGGAAGCAGTAAAATATTCCGGAAGGTATTAAATAATCTTAGAAAGGGCAGAAGGATTAGTGTAAAAGGAATAAGAGGTGATAAAGGTGATGTAAAAACTAAAGACAAAAATATTCTAGATATCTTGAGTAATTACTTTGAGAGATTGCTAAAATAAAGAATCTGTGAAGCAGTGGTAGAAATCATTCAAGAGAAATGCAATCAAGGAATATACATAATCAATACTTGAGGCAGAAAAAGTCATTGAAAACCTGAAATGCAGAAAGGCAGCTGGAATAGATGATATTTGACAAGACATGTTCAAATATGAAGATATAAAAGTTTTACAGGGCTATACTGTTTAATTCAGAAAGCCTGGTGAGAGGTTCAAATTCTTTTTATAGATGAGTACTATGAGAACTCTATGCCAGATGATTGGAGTAGAACTCTTATAGTACCATCTATAAAAACAAAAATAAAACTCAGTGTGAGAATTAAGGAGTAATTTCTTTACTGAGTGTTCTGAGTAAGATTTATAGAAGCATAGTTGAGAAAAGACTACAAAAATTTTATGGAAGAGAAGAACAGGTGTTTAGGTCATATAAAAATTGTCAGGATCAGATTTTTACTTTAAATCAAAGTTGAGAAATTATGGGAATATAACAAGGCTCTATCTTTTGTAAATCTGGAAAATGCATATGATAAGGTGCCAAGGAAAGAGCTGTTCAAAATGCAACAATTATATAGTGTAAATGGGATACTATATCAAGCAATACATAGTCTATATTTAAGTTATAGTCAACAGTTACAAATGAAGGATGTAATGTACATAGAGAAAGATAGTTCAAAATGTTCATCAAACTATCTTCCTGATAGTTTGATCAAACTATCATTTTGACAAGTGCACACTTGTCAGGTGAGACAAGTGTGCAGATTATCTCCACTGTTATTCATCAACAATACGGATCACATTATGAAGGAGCGTGGCATTCAACCTCATATCAGATTTGGAAATGTCAATCTCAGTTGTTATACTCCTGAATAAATCCAATAAATGTCTTTAGGATGTTCTTCTTCAGCTAGTTGAAACTCTAAGGTTCTTAGCTGCATGCACCAACTTCTTCCATTTCTTTCTGTCTTGAGCTTTTGCATTCCAGTTCTGAATTCCATCTCATCTAAGTCTCTTTGGATATTATTCTTCCAACATATCTGCAGTCTACTGCTGGGTTACTTTCCATCAGGGTTCATCTTGAATGATTGTAGCTATTCTTCTCCTCACCCATTCTTTTCACATGTCCAAACCATCTCAATCTGCTTGCTCAAATCTCATCAACTAGAGTGGGGATCTATAGAGTTCATATAGTTCTTCTGTTATGTCTTCTTCTTCATTCTCCTGTTGTGTTATCTCTTACAGGTCCATAGACTTTTCTGAGGATATTTTCAAAGATCTTCAATGCTTTTGCATCCTGGTCTGTTATGCTCCATACGAAACAACAGGTCTAATGATTGTCTTGTATATTTCTGTTCTAACTCTACTTGATAGAATTTTGGACGATACTAAATGATGTAGTGAATGATAAGATCTATTGTAGGCATGTATTCTAGCTTTTATTTCTGTACTAATTTTATTATCTTCTGAGGATAAGATCTCAGTTGTTATCAATGTTCCACGATATTTGAAGGAGGTGGCACTTTTGAATTTATGGTTATCAATGGTAAAATGTTCATTTTTCTCTTCATTGTGATCTCTGCATACATTTAAATATTCAGTTTTATCATGGTTTATAATTGTAGTTTTTCAGTAGCAATTTTGAGTTTTCTAAATGTTGTTCTAATGTCTTCAGCATCCAACAAGGCATATTTCATCTGCATATCCTAGTGTTACTGTTATGTTTAATTCTCTAATGCATTTCTCTAATGCTAAATTAAAAAGAATGGGCAAAAGGGCATATCCTTGTTTCAATCCTGTCTTAATATCAAAAGGTTCAGTCTAATTCAATTAGTTAATACCATGCTTCAGCTGTCAGTTGTGCAAATTTTGATTAGTTGTATTATCTTATGAGGTATTCCTAGTTCATCTAATTCTTATTTTTAGAGGGACCTGTGGCATAGTATAATTATTAAAAACAACACGTAAGTCCACAGTAATAACTTTAATTAATAAATAAGGTAGATATTTCATACTAAAACTAATAGTACATCTTCAGTGTTACAAACAGATAGGAATAGAATACAAATAACGAACATTCGGTGGATCACCTATTAAAATACAATGTTGTTGCGAGCTAGGAAATGAAAGCAATTAATAAATAATTAATATTTAAGATAATTAGTTTTTTAATGATTACATAAAATAAAAGTCTCCCAGATTTTCGAGAGAGAGAGAGAGACAATCATTTTGATTTAAATTCGGTCGGTGTAAAAAAGCTTCACAACTTTCTTTAAAGAGGCATTCATATTTGAACCTGCATCTATGAAGGAGAAGAGATTTATCCCACTGGATATTATGGGTAGTGGTAATACTGTGTTGTGCTAGACCAGACTTCTGAGGTTTGTTGTAATCAATATAATATTGATGTTCTTTAATTCTTTTTCCCACAGAACGGCCAGTTTGTCCAAAATAAGAAACATCGCATTCACAAGGAATTTTGTAAACGCCAGCCAAAGACAGAGATGACAGTTTATCTTTTGTAGAAGGCAATAAGGAAGAAATTTTGTTGATAGGAATATAAGTGGGAATCAATTGGTACTTTTTTAAAATTCTACCTATAGGTTCTGAGATTCCTGGAATGTAGGGATTAGGTTATGTTGTAGGGATTTGAACTCTGCAAACTGTTGAAGAAACCTTAGGTATTGGAACATAAGATTCAATTATCTGTTGGATTTGATTAGGGTGGTAATTATTAGATACCATTAACTTTTTAATGATGGAAAGTTCTTGTTGTAAGATTTCTGGAGAAGAGCAAACTTTATGTGCCCTATTAATTAGAGATTTAAGAATGCCAAATTTTTTAGATGTATGGTGAACATACTTTTTATGAATGTATCTGCCAGTAAATGTGGACTTTCGAAAGACGCTTGTAGATAAGGTACCAGAAGAAGTTCAAGTAAGCAGGATGTCCAAAAATGATAAAGAACCAGAATTTTCCTTTTCCATGGTGAACTGGATATGAGGATGAAGGCTATTTATCTGTTGTAGAAAGCTCATCTTCAGTATGTGACCAAATGGCAAAAACATCATCGACATAATGATACCAAGAGATGGCTGAGGGTGAATGGATGAAAACATAGTCTCTTCGAATTGTTTCAAAAAATAGTTAGCCAAAAGTAGAGACAAAGGACTACCCATGGCAGTACCTTCAACTTGTTTGTAGAACTTGTTTTTCCAACTAAAATAACCTGAATGGATAACAAATTCGAAAATGTTTGCGATATCTGGAGGGTAATTTTCATATAATAAATTGACTGTGTCAGCTAATGGGATATTGGTAAACAGAGATACAATGTCAAAACTGACTAACAACTCAGACTCTTTGATTTTTAAATCCTTGATTTTTTCCAGGAAATCTGTTGAATTTTTTATGTAGGATCTTGAATGTCCAGTGAGAGCACTTAAAGAACGAGACAAGACTTTTGCAATTCGGTAAGTAGGAGAATCAATGCAATTCACGATTGGTTGTACTGGATAGCCTTCTTTATGGATTTTCGGGAGACCATATAGACGGGGAGATCTTCCAAAGTAGGTGGTTAATTTATCCACATAATTTGGGTCCCAACTGATGACCTCATCGAGTAATTTATTTAATTGTTTAATCTGTGAATTTGTAGGATTATGCGTGATCTCTTTGTAGGTAGATGTGTCTTCTAAAAGACTGGATACTTTTATCTCATGGTCAGTCTTATTCATGATTACAATAGCTTTTCCTTTATCGGCCTTAGAAACAGATATGTTACTGCTAAAGCTTGAAAGCCGTTAATGTGCACACTACCTAGCTAATCTGCAGATTAACTGATTTACTCTGTTAACGTGCGGAATCAAGAGTTTTCCGCATTTTACCTAGGTAATGTGCACATTAACGGCTTCCCTATCATTAAAGTTCAAAAGTTTGTTTCTCTCATTTCCTTTCCCTACTCCTTCCCCCCCTCTCCCTCCACTTTTAGTTTGGTTTCACCAGTGTCATATGTTTTGCAAATTCATTTCCTTAATTGTAATAATATTTTAAACCGTTTGATTCTTTGTATTATAGTTTTTTAATTGATTGATGATTGATTCTATCAACTAATTTGTTGATTGTTTGATTGTATTAACTTGATTCTTTAGATATCGAAAAATAAATAAATAACATTATGTTAATTTAAGCGTACAGAAACGTTGCTGTTGTTCCAGCAAAGATCTTATTTTCACTTTAACGAGTGCCTAGTAGGTAATGTGCAGATTATCTAGGATTTGCAGATTATCTAGGTAATTTGCAGATTACCTAGGCAATCTGCATAAGTGATCTAGGTATTGATAACCTAGATTATCTAGGTTATCAATACCTAGATAATCTGTAGAATAACTGATTTCTGCACTTTAGCGGTAATAGATATATTATTATCTCTTCTTAAAGAAGTTAGACCTTTGATTTCAGCATTTGATAAATTGCATGGCTGTACCAGCTTGAAGATGATCCACATGAAGGATGTTCAAAAAGTGTAACAACACTAGAAATCATTGATCAAGGGCACGATATGGTATTGAATGACCGGTGAGTCAAAGTGTGTGAAATTGCTGAGACTATAGGCATTTCAAAAGACATGTAGGATATATTTCGCACGAAGAATTGCAAATGAAAAAGCTTTGGCAAGATGGGTGGCACACTTGCTCAAAGCAGATCAAAAATGCGCTCGCATGAAAATCTCTGAAGAGTGCTTGGAGCATTTTAACAAGAATAAAACTGATTTTGTGCATCAATTTATTACTATGGATTCATCACAGTAATAAATCGATGAAATTTTTTGGATTCACCATTACACACCAGAATCCAAACAATAGTCAAAACAGTGGACAGAAGCCGGAGAAGACAAAGTCTGTTCTATTAGCAGGAAAGGTCATGGCATCGGTGTTTTGGGATGCTAAAGGCATTTTGTTTATTAATTATCTTGAAAAGGGTAAAACAATAACTGGAGAATATTATTCCGATCTTTTAACCAGACTAGACGAAAAAATTCGTGAGAAAAGACCTGGTTTGCAGAAGAAAAAAATCATCTTTTATCAGGACAATGCACCTGCCCACAAATGTGCTTTGGCAATGGGAAAATTAAGGGATCTGCACTATGAATTGTTGGAACATCCACCCTATTCCCCAGATTTGGCTCCCTCTGACTTCTATATCTTCCCAAAACTAAAACTCTTCCTCGCTAATCAGCGTTTTTCTTCGAATTAAGAAGTGATTGCAGCTGTAGAGGGATATTTTGCAGATCTTACTGAGAACCACTATAGGGACGGGATGAATGGCGTTGGAACATCGCTAGAATAAATGTATTAGTCTTAAAGGAGATTATGTTGAAAAATAAAAAAAATTTTGAAATTATAAATTTGTTTTTTCATTGTTAAGCCGAGAACTTTTCAGACCACCATTGTATATGAGTGGTAATTCATTATTCATATTTATTGAGTTTGTTTATTATTCCCTCAGTACCTGGTGGCTTGTTGTTTTTGAGAAGCTTTATACTTTCCTCTACTTTAGCTAGAGAAGGTTTAATTATTTCTGGTTGACAAGTATGATGAGTATCCTGTTTGAAAGATACAGTAGGTTCATCATAATATAGGAGTTTGTTAAGGTACTCTCCACCTGTTTGCTATTTCATCTCTAGTGGCTAGTATTTGTCCATTACTATTGTTGATTACATATGATCACCTTTTTGTTTTTAGTTTCATGGAAAAATTCTGGGATTATTTACTTAAAGTATATTTCAGAATTTCTTCAATCTGTTCATGAAAGAATTTTCTTTTCCGTTGTCTTATTTATTTTATTGGCTTCCTTGCTGCTCTCTTGGTATCTCAGAGAGGCATGGATATCTGCTGGGCTATTAAGCCAAGTGCTTCTCTCTTTTTTCTTTTTCTTTACTGCCCATTCATATTCTTCATTGAACTGTTTTTTTACACTGTATTTTACTTTGAATTTCAACAGAATTTTCTCCTGCTACTTTTATGCTTTCCTTGATATGATTCTAGATGTTTCAATATTTTCATTCTCTTCTGGTTGTATATTTTTCAATTTCTGTTTAATTCACAGTCATAATTTCTTCTCTCTTCTGTTATATCTAATTTGTTAATAGTGTATCTCAGTTGATTTGCATGTACTGAAATATATTTACTGTTTATTTCTTTTACTGATTATGATATGGTCTATTTGATTGAATGTATGACCATCAGGAGATTTCCATGTTTGTTTGTGTATACAGTGCTGCTGATTATTAAATTTCTGAATGTGGCCAAATTAATTAATCTTTTTCCATTAATATTTGTCTCTTCATTAAGGCTTTGATTTCCAATATTTTTTTAATAAATTTCTTCTTTTCCAATTTTTGCATTGAAATCATCTAATAAAATTATTATATCCTGCCGGGAATTTTTTTCTAGGATTAATTCCAGTTTTTCATAGAATTCATCATTTATTGATTCTTCTGCAGCTTCTTAGTTGCATTTATATTAATAAAGGTTATCTACCATTTTGCTTGTACTCTTAGCTTGCTTATTCATTCATTAAAAGCTTCAAATTCAATCAGAGATGACCACAATTTTTTCCTAATGATGAAACCTGTTCCAAATTCATGTTTATCACAGTTGTTTCCACCATCACGTAGCTTTTTTCATTCCCTCTCCTCATTCGTGTCTCTTGTATTGCTACTATATCCTATATCCATTTTATATCTATTTAATTCATGAATGATTTCTTGAAATGCCCCAACTCTGTACAAGCTTCTGACATTCCATGACTCTATTTGTAAACCATTATTCCAAGGCCTGGGTCGATATCCATTCAAGTCCATCCAGTGATGATTACTTGGTAATGACTAGTTGAATTTTTACAAGATGGGGTTATTTGCCCCATGCTCAACCCCAACCTGGAGGACCAGGGTGACTCTCTTCATCTGATTCCTCACCTGTGGCCTGTCTGGCTTGGGAGGCCCTGCTGGTAGCAATGCTACCACCAGTATAGCTCACAATATCATTGTAATGCACAAGGAATGAAATGTCTTCATGATTCCTGAAATAAATTGAATAACTGCTGTAATAAATTTGGTATGAAAATCACTAGTAAAAAGACAAAGACAGAACATAGGCAGCAACACTGAAAACATCAACCACATCTTAGATAGAAAACTTATAGACCAAGTAAAACATTTCAGCTATTTAGGCACAAGTTTTAATGAGGATGACAAATTAAATATGGAAACAGACAACAGAATTAGCAAAGCTGGCTTTGGTAGAACGTCAACTGAATACATTTATATAGAAAAAGAGAGAAATTGGTCAAAACACTAAACTAGCTGTACACAGGGGACAGTGTTCAAACCAATTTTAATTGATGGATCTGAGAGATGGGTTAAAAATAAAACACTTGATAAAACACTGGAGACTACAGATCTGAGAGTTTCGAGAAAGATTAGCAGAATGAACAGATCACGTCAATGAACAGAATCATGAGGATATGATTCTGTCATTGATGCGATCTCTTCATGAGGATATGCAAATGAGGATATCAGGAAGAAACTTGACATTGTTAGCATTCAAGAACGTGAATTTTAGGTGGTATGGTTAAACAGAATGTGAGGGGAAAGGTTAGCAAAACAAGTTTTTTTTTCCTTGTCAGGATGGCAGGAAAAGAGCTAGAGGAAAACCAAGATCGAGGTGGATTGATACAGTAAAAAGTGCCTTAAAACGACCTAATATGTTAAATGTTAAATCTGGTGTCAGACAAGGGAGTACATTATTCCCTCTGTTATTCATTATCTATGGATCACATTATGAAGAACAGTGGCATTAAACCCAATATCAAAATTGAGATGTTAATGTCAGCTCCTTGCTTTATGTAGACAATGTTATACTTCTAAATAAATCTGCTACAAGTCTGCAAGATTCCCTGACTAAATTGAATAACTGTTGTAATGGGTATGGTATGAAGGTCAGCAATAACAAGACAAAGACAATGAAAATAGGCAGAAACATTGAAAATATCAACTGCATTGTGAATGGAGAACCTATAGAACAAGTGAAACAGTGCAGCTACTTAGGCACGATTTTTAGTGAAGATGGTAAATTAAATATGGAAATAGACAACAGAATCAACAAAGCTGGTATGGTAGGAAGTCAATTGAATAAATTCATATGGAATAAGAGAGAAATTAGTCAGAACACTAAAAATTAGCTGTATACAGGACAGTGTTGAGCCAGTTTTAACTTAGGGATCTGAGAGCTGAGTCAGAAGTAAAACACTTAACCAAAGACTAGAGACTGCAGATATGAGAGTCCTGAAAAAGATTAGGGGCATGAACAGATGGCATCAATGATATTATATTAAAATATAATGTAATATCATTGATGCTTTCCTAATATCATATTAAAAACGAGGATATTAGGAAAGAACTTGATACTGTCAGCATCTAGGAATGCATTAATAGAGCTAATCTCAGGTGGTATGGTCACTTAAACAGAATGGGTGAGGAAAGATTAGCAAAACAAGTGTTCTCTGCCAGGTTGGCAGGAAAAAGACCCAGAGGAAAACCAAGATATAGGCGGATTGATACAGTAAAAAGTGCCTTACAAGATAGAAATATAAGATCTGATAATGTGGGATTCTTGATAGGTAACAGACTGATTTGGAAGAAAATTGTAGATAGGTAGTTAGTAATGATGTAAATTTTTCATGTAGTACTATCATATCCTGTACATCCCTTGAGGGTACATGGCAGGAATTTGACGATAATGATGATAGTAGAGTTCTGACAGAAAACATTAATTTGAATGAAAATTATTCAAAGGAAATTAATAATGATGTAACCTCATCATGCAGCACTATCATCATATCTAGTACCCCCCCCCTCAAGAATACATATCAGGAGATTGATCATGGTCATACCTTGCGACACTGAGACTAGCAGGAATTTTAGGTATTAGTAGGGTGTTGCTATAAGCAAAAGAATGTAGAGGATGATGATTCTGAAATGAAAGGCAAATGAGATTGGTGAGGGAATATGAAATAACTTGACATATAGAAACGTAAGACATGATAATTAATAAATAACATAAAACAAATTTCAAATTATATATTTTTATCAGTATAAAATTTTTGTCCTAGTATCAAGAGCATATGACTTCTGAATTAAACAACAAGAATCGAAACCGGTATATTAAACAATGACGTGTGAACTGTACATTCATCGTATAATGCGCCATGGTCTCATTGTATTAAGCTTATAGTGAAAATGATTTTAAAAAGACTTAATAACAAATAAAAAATATAAAAAATAACAAATAATTAGTTCTGGAATTTTTGAAGAACTATTTCTCATAAGATAATTTAAGAGAGATAATTTAAGTCCAAAATTTCTATTTATATTTGGTCAATGTAGCAGTCTCACAACTCTCTTTATACAGATGTTCTAGGAGATTATTACTTTTATGGAGAACTTTAATTTTCTTCCAAAAAATGCGATGTCTGGTGGTGGTGGTAGCGTGCTCCATAAGTCCCGATTGCTCTGGCTCATGGGACGTAATGCAGTTTTAAATGTTCATCACAAAACACAGCTGCTGATCTATCTGTTTGGCCAAAATATGATAATTCATGCTGGCAAGGAATTTGATATGCTCCAGGGTGGGCTAAAGGCAAAAGTTTATCTTTAGCTAAGTCTAGAAAAGTAGATATCTTGTTGATAGGATGGAGGGAATCTTGTAGAGCAATGAATTTTTGCCTTGAGCCAACCCTGGAGCACATCAAATTTCTTGCCAGTGTGGATTATCATATTTTGACCAAGCAGGTAGATAAGCAGCCGTGCATTGTGATGAACATTTAAACTACATTAAGTTCCAAGAGCCAGAACAATCAGGACTTGCAGTGCATACTATCATCTGCCAGACGTTGTGTTCCTTGGCAGAAAATTAAGGTTCTCCATGAAAGTAAAAATATTCTGGAATGTCTATAAAAAGAGCGTTGTGAGACCTTGTTACCTCAATAAAATCTAAATAGAAATTATGGATTTAAATTATCATTCTTATGGAGACTAGTTCTTCACACTTCTTCAGTTCTTCTGAGAGGGTGTTGGAGAACATGCTAATAGATTTGAGCTGTGCAAAAAAAA
Source organism: Typopeltis vanoorti (assembly GCF_054136105.1). NCBI lineage: Eukaryota > Metazoa > Arthropoda > Arachnida > Uropygi > Thelyphonidae > Typopeltis > Typopeltis vanoorti. The sequence continues at coordinate 65,782,694 of NC_143563.1, forward strand.
AAAAAAAAAAAAAAAAAAAAAAAAAAAAAAAAAAAAAAGTGTGTTTTTAATCAGTATATAGTGTGGCTTTTTGTTGCAAATTGTGCTATATTTTTTCAGTTTGATACAAGTGTTCAGCAATGTTGTTATTGGAGTTTTTTTTTTTTTTTTTTTTTTGTATTGTGCTTTGCTGCAGGTTTATTCTTAATGAGAAGATGAGGTCAGAGTCGAGCATGTTCAGAGAAGAAAAAGATAAGTTTTTGTTATTTTTATTAGAGTTTTCTACTTTAAATAACACAACATAAAGTAATTTGCAGTCGAGGAAATTCTACTTAAAAACATAAAATTTTTAGTATAGTTGTAGTAGTTCTCAGTACTTGGTTCTTCATGCACTATTTGAATGATGGAGGCAGCCGCAGCTCAGTTTACTAATGGCTTATCACCAAGTCCTCTCCCATTTAAGGATTACATTTTACATAGCATACTATGAGATTTTGTGGCATCTGGTGCTTGTGGTATATATGCACCTAGGCAGTTGGATATATGGCAAGTGAGAGGTCGGGGAGTGCATATATGCAGAAAATGGGAGGAACTTTGTGAGTTGGAGATTAATATAACAGACCTCAGCAACGTCGCATCGGTAGCAGAAGAATACCAATCTAGAGAGATGAGTAGTGTGATAGAGAGTGAGAAGAGCAGAATGTAAATGAAAAAATAAAAGTGGGGAGTGTGGAAAGTTTGAATCATTTGGAAGATTTTGGGGATGGTCTTAGTTGGGAGGATGAATGGTGAGCAAGAATGGGTAGCTTGCAGAGAGAGAGAGAGAGATGTGCTGAAAGAGGAGGTCTTGGGAATGAGTTGAGAAGTGTGAATGGAAGCAAATCAGAGTAGGAGTGAGAGAGAGTTATGGGAATGATAGAAGAGGAGAGAATAGAAACAGTACAACAGAGGGAATGAGAAAAATGCGGAGTGCTAGGACCAGGGATAGAGAGATGCCAGGACAGCAGGTAAGTAGGGGAACAAAGAAAGAAAGTGTTAGAGGGGGGAGAGAGAGAGAGAGAGAGAGAGAGAGAGAGAGAGAGGGATGCAGGTAAGAAGGTGTGATGTATGGGAACTTGATGATCCATGATATGCAAGATAGGATGCCTGAGGAGTGTTTGCCTGGAGGAATGATAGAAAGTGCAGCTATGGCAATGAATCTGGGTGAAAGGGTCATGACCGGTCCAAGAGTATCTGATGCCCCTAGGCAAAGAAAATTTAGGCACCCTCTATACATTGTTTCTATATAATTTTTTTCGAAGGCTGTAATTTTTCCCCGAACTATATAGCAAAATCTGGCGCCCCTAGGCGATTGCCCAGGTTCACCTAATGATAAAACCGGCCCTGGAAAGGGTGGATGAGATGATTGTGATGGTGGGCACAAATGACTTGAGAGGCAGTGTGAATTGGGTGGCAAGAGATCTGAGTTCCATGCTTGAGGTTGTACGGAAGAAGAACACTCAGAGAAGGAAGATAGTCTATGTGTGTTACCCAGGTATGATAAAGACGAGCTCAGGAGAAGAGCATTAATAATGAATAGTATGATAGCCAGAATGTGTCAAAAAAGAGGCTTGGAATACGTGGATGCTTGGAGGGGCATGAGGACAGAAAGGAACTGTATGCAAGAGATGGCTTGCATTTTAATGAGGAAGGATATAGGCATCTGGAGAGATTGCTGTTCTCTGAACGAGTCAGTGTGTCAATGCAGGGAAACGAGAATTATCAGGGTGGATGGTAGCAAGGGTGGCGTCTTGTGGGAATAGGTACTTGGGAGAAGGGGGAATACATTGGGTAATGCTAAATCCAGTGGAGTCTGGAGGTGATAATGATAGGTATAGAAACAGTGACATTTTTATTCTTTATACTAATGCCAGGAGTATCAGGAATAAAGGAGATGAATTGGTGGCCCTGATAGCATCAGCCTGTCCAAAGATTATTGGGATCTCGGAGATGTGGTTGACAGAAGATGATATAATAACAGGAATTGAAGTAGCAGGGTACAGCAGTTTTTACAAGATAAGAAGGGAAAATGTGGTTATAGAGTACCGTTTATGATAAATGATGACTTATGTCCTCTCAGAGTGCAGGATTGGAAGACAATGGCACTAATGGTTTTGAAAGCATACGGTGTGAGGTAGAGGTGGACAGGACAGGATATTTAGTGGGGTGTTGCTATAAGCCAGGGAGCATAGAGGGTGAGGAGCAGGAGATGTTTAGGCAGTAGAGTTTGGAAAGTGCAAGAGAAATGATTGTTATTGAGATTTTAACTACAGCAGTATAAATTTGGAAGAGGAAACTGCATGTAGTAATAAGGGAATGGTATTTCTAGAAATTTTGAGAGACAAATGTCTTAGGGAACATGTAGTAGAAAGAACATGAGGTTCAAGAGTTTTGGATTTGGTCACAGCATCAGAAGAGCTGATAATAACCGAGATGACATCTCTGCTGCCAGTTTGAGAGAGTGACCATGTGATTTTGACTTGGAAGATGAATAGACATGCAGGAGTATCAAAGAGAAAGGAATGTATGTGGAATTATAAGGCAGGTGATTATAATAGTCTTAGATATCAACTTGGGGCAATTACATGGATGGAGGAATTGGAAGAGTGAGATATCATTAGTGCTTGGGAAATTGTGAAGGAATATTTATTAGCAGCAATAGTAAGCTGTATACCATGAGTGAAGAGGACACAAATTAGTGTAAAGTAGATGACAAACAATATCAAACAGGAACTGCAGATTAAAAAAAGGTTATGGAAAAAGTTATAAGGAGAGGAGGTGGAGGGCAGATACATGAAAAATATAAGATTCAGGCCAGGAGAGTGACTAGTATGGTAAGGAAGGCAAAACTGGAATATGAGAAGAAACTGGCCCTGGGTTCCAAATCCTAGGGAATTTTTTTAGCTATGTGGCCAGTAGGAGGAGAAATGATTGTGGAAGAATGACATTGTTGGATAAAAATGGGATAGAGTGACTGATGCAGAGGACATAGTGGAGTTGTTCAATGAACACTTTATTAGGATATTTCATCCTGGAGAAGTAGGTTTTAATACTAGAGGGATAGGATAGGTTCAAGGTTGAGAAGCACAAGAGGAGACTGTGTTTCAAATACTGAGTACTCTGGATGTCAATAAAGCAGTGGGACTGGATGGAATTTTGCATAGATTTTGAGAGAATGTGCTAAAGAACTGAAAACTCAGTTGACTTGACTTTTCAATGAACGTCTGACCAAGGATAAGGTTCCCAAAGAGTAAGGAGGATAAGACAGTGCCATTGCATAAGGATGGTAGCAGACTGGAAGCGTCTAATTATAGACCAGTTTGTATTTCATCAATAGTTGTTAAAATCTTGGAGAAATTAGTGAGGGACCATATACAGTGTTGGGCAGATGAGGGTAATGCTATCTGTGAAAGTCAACAATGAAGAGTGCTCTTGCTTTAATAATATGACTGCCTTTTATAATAAAGTGACAAGAGTGGTTGATGAGGGAGAAAGACATATTCTATTATTTTTTTTATTTTACAAAGACATTTTACAGGGCACCACATAATAAGCTGATATTTAAGTTGCAGCACATGGGTTTAGATATCAGATTAGTGAACTGGATTCAGGATTCGATATCTGATAAGTATCAGAGAGTTATGTATGGGAAGGGGAGAGAATATTACAAGTGGGGTCCCACAGGGCTCAGTACTGGGACCTGTATTGTTTAACCTTTATATCAATGACATTGTCATTGATATAAAGGATTACAGGGGGGGGGGGGATTCGTAAAGGGTGCTTCAGTTGTTTGCAGATGATGTGAAGCTGAGAAGGGTTATTAGTAATAGTGCAGATGTGGTAGCCCTGCAAGAGGATTTAAATAAACTGGACAGGTGGACAAATGAATGGGGGATAAGGAGGGGTATTAAAGTCTTGAAGTTTGGGATACATTGATGAGAGGCTGCATATTCTGTTGGAGGAACTGTACTGGAGAAAGTAAGGGAGGCAAGGAACCTGGGTGGTTGATACAAACCTGAAATTCAGGGAACATACTGTAAAGGTGGTGGAAGTAACCCAGAGGATTGCTGCAATACTGAGAAGGATGCTGACCTGCAGAGTTAAAAGAGTTGTCATTCCATTGTGTAAAGCCTTGGTCAGACCATACTTGGACTGTTGTTCTCAAATCTGGTTCCCAGGATTCGAAAGGATAAATCAATGGTGGAAATGGTGCAGAGGCAGATAACAAAGATGGTATCAGGACTGTACAATGTTAGTTATAAAGACAGGCAGAGGGAATGTGGACTGCAGAGTTTGGTAGATAGAAGAAGGAGAGGTGATATGATTGAGACTTTTAAACTGTTGAGAGGTAGTTACACGGTTGACACTGGGGAGTCCTTTCACATGGTGGAACGGTGGGAAGGAGCGAGGACAAGAGCTCTAATTTCCTACTCTAATCTAATCTAATCTAATCTAATCTAAATCTAATTTCCTACTGCTAGGGTTTGCAAAAGGTGCACTACAATTTGAAGGCTTATAACATTTTTCTTCTATTTTAAACAATATTATTTAGCTAGGTAATAAAAAAAAAAAATAATAATAATCATAAAAAAAAACATGATACTCACCACTTAAATATAATTTATTTTTCCAACAGATATGAACTTGGGGAAGACCACACTCCTACCAGGCACGTCCCCCGGGTGGCGGATGGGGAAAACCCAAATGGGTTGCTCTGAATAAAGAATAAAGAGCCGTGGACCAAAGGATGTAGCAGAGGCATGGCAAGCTGGCTACATTATTATGCCAGTAACTTTCATGAGCAGGAGAAAGTCTACAAACTGAGATAGTGCTACTGCGTACGGGACAACCGACGCGCCTACTCAAAGACCACAGAGAGTAGGTGAGAAATCAGCAATGTGGTCAGCCAAGGATGTGAAACATGTAGCCACCCTCAACATAAGATCACTATACCGACCTGGAAAATTACAATTAGTCCAGGAAAATTTAAAAAGACTGAAATGGAGTATTTTAGGTTTATCAGAGACACATTGGTGCGGAGATGGATTCATGGATTTACCAGGAGGAAGACTGTACTTCTCAGGAAGAAAAGATAACATACACAGAGAAGGAGTTGCATTACTAATTGAAAAGAAACTTACACACTCAGTAATTGAAATAAACCCAGTGTCTCCTAGAATAATAACAGCCAAACTTCAAGCAAAAGAAAAAGGTCAAACAATTAAAATAATCCAAATATATGCACCAGACAGTAACCATTCAGAGGAAGAAATAGAAAATTTCTATGAAGAACTACAACAGGAAATAGATAATCCCAAAAATAGAGAACTCATGATAGTGATGGGAGATTTTAATGCTAAAATAGGACAGTTCACAGCAGACAAAAAAGATGTGATGGGGAAATTTGGATACGGAGAGCTTAACGACAGAGGAGGACAATTACTCCACTTCTGTAAAGCAAATGATCTAATAATTACAAACACATTGTTCTATCAACGCCCTAATAATAAATATACATGGACATCCCCAGATGGTAATATAAAGAACTGCATAGACTATATCATCATAAACAAACAATGGAAAAGATCAGTAAATAATGTACGAACATTAAGAAGTTTTGATTTTGACACTGACCACGAAATATTAACTGCCAAAGTGAAGATAAAATTCAACAGGAAAAATAATATCAGAAAAGAAGAAAACATCAACCTATCAAAACTAAAAGATAGCTCAAGCAGAAGTCGATTTTTAGAACAGATGTGCTTGAAATTAAAACCCTCCATCTTACAGAACAGCGGAAAATTCTGGGAAGAAGGAAAAGAAACAGTGTTATCAATTGCAAAAGACACTCTAGGTTCCAAACCCAAAATAAACAAACAGTGGATAACCCAAGAAATCATACGGCTACCATAGAAGAGAAAAGAGAGGCCAAGATACTTGTAAACCAACAAAACAATGAAGAGAATAGAGAAAAATACAGAGCACTAAAAAATAAAGTTGATAACCTATGCAAAAAAGCCAAAGAAAAATGGTTAGAAGAAAAAGCTAAGAAATGCCAAGAAGCATACCAACAAAACAACCTAAAAGTCTTCCATGATACTGTAAGAGAAATTACAAAGGAATTCTCAGCAAAAGCAGTAACAATGATGAACAACAAGATGACTGAAACCGGGAATATTGAATATATAAGAAAAATCTGTTCAAACCATTTTAAGACTATCATCCATCAAGGAAACAAAACTACAATGCCAACAATAGAAGAAAATAATGATCACCCAAAAATTTTACAAGAAGAAGTTAGATACGCAATAAAACAGATGAAAAACAATAAAGCACAGGCATTGATACTATCCCTACTGAACTGTGGTCATATGGAGGCAGCATATCAATAGAATATTTAACAACCCTATTCAATAAAATACTACAAACAGGACAGATCCCAGATGACTGGAGAACTGGAAAGATCATATAGATTGTGCCACTTCATAAAGGAGGTGATCGAACTCAGGCATCAAACTATAGGCCTATCTGTGTGTCAGGTGTTGTGGTTAAGTTGTTGGAGAAGCTTGTGAGAACTAGAATCCAGAGTTGGGTTGACAACAATGGTATAATCCTTGATGGACAGCATGGATTTGCTAAAGGGAGGTCGTGTTTTAGTAATCTACTTACTTATTACAATAAAGTGACTGCTTCCTTGGACAGAGGAGAAGGATACACAGTAATATACTTGGATTTCGCAAAAGCTTTTGATAGAGTGCCTCATGATAAGTTGACAGTCAAACTAGAGCAGATGGGGTTGGATATTAGATTAGTGCATTGGATTGGAGACTGGCTATCTGATAGGTATCAACAAGTTGTGTATGGGGGTGCAATATCCAGGAAAAGGAAAGTCACTAGTGGAGTGCCTCAGGGATCTGTTTTAGGGCCATTACTATTTAACTTGTATATTAATGATATTGGCGAAGATTTGGATGGAGATATTCAGTTGTTTGCAGATGATGCAAAGTTGGGACGAACCATAAAGAGTAGTGAAGATGTTGTGGCCTTGCAAGAAGACTTGAATAAATTGAGTGATTGGGCAAGCAAATGGGGATGTGAGTTCAATGTTGCAAAATGTAAGGTTTTAAAATTTGGAAAACAAAGATGGGATGCAGAATTTATGCTTGGTGAAAATATATTGTTGGAAGTAGAGGAAATAAGAGATCTGGGAGTGATAGTGGATAAGGATCTAAAATTTAGGGGTCACATCGCCAAAATTGTGAAGACAACGCAAAGACTTCTGGGAATGATGAGGAGGACACTGACATGTAGAAGTAGGGAGATTCTTGTTCCATTGTATAAGGCTTTGATTAGGCCACACATGGACTATTGTGCCCAGATTTGGTCACCTGGTTTTCAGAAGGATGAAGAGATGTTGGAAAGGGTCCAAAGGCGACTGACTAAGGTAGTTTCTGACCTCTGGAATGTCGAGTATGAGGAAAGATTGAAAAGATGTAATTTGCAGAGACTAGTGAAGAGAAGGAAGAGGGGAGATATGATAGAGACCTACAAGTTGGTAAGGGGTTGCTATAGGATCAATGGTGGAGAAGTTCTACAGCGAATAGTGGGAGATCAGGGGAGAACCAGAGGTCATCCCTGGAAACTGTATAAAGAGGGTGTGAGTAGGGGAGTGAGAGGCAGGTTTTTTTCGTGCAGAGTTGTGAATGATTGGAATGCCTTGCCTGAGAGTGTGGTGTCTGCAGGGAGTTTGAATGTGTTTAAGACCCGGTATGATGAGATGTGTGTGAGATAAAAGGACCTCCTAGATGAGTCTTTGACTCCATGAGGTCTTGTTTATTAATAATAATAATAATAATAATTAATAATAATAATAATAATAATAATATCAGTAAACTAAATCTACGTAGTTAATAAATCTTTTTTCTAGCCTGACCTCTAGTGATAGAAAGGAAAAACAAAAATAAATAAATAAAGAAAGAAAATTATAAAAAAAAAAAAAAAATTATATATATATTATAAATAGATAAATGCAACTACAATAAACTGTTAGAGTCCTCATGTATTAATATTCTGGATAGTTACAAAATGATTTCTTTCAGTTGCTATTGAATGTTCTAAACACTTCACCAGGCACCAGGTTGTCTTCTTGTAGTGGGAATTTTTCTAATGCTAGTTTAGGATGTTATACAGGTTGTAGATGGGTCCTCCACATTCTTGAAATGGTGAGGCCATCATTTTTGTTGAGATTTGGGTTGTGTTTGAGCATTTCACAAGACTCTTTAAATTTTCTCTCAAACCATGTTTTGGTGTGGTGTAGGGACTTGGTATTTTTCCAGTCAATTCTATGGTATGTTTGGAGTGCATGGTCAGAAAGGCCTGTTTTCCCGAAGTGGAGGTATTTAATGTGTCGTTTGTGTTCGTCTTGTCTGATTGGGATAGTTCGCCCTGTTTCCCCTATGTATGGTATGTTACATGTGCAGTGTATTTTGTATACCCCTGGGTGTGCTAGGTGTGGAAGAGGATCTTTAGAGGAACTGAGTAGGTGTTTTAGCTTATTTGGGGGTTTAAAGGTGGTTTTAATGTTGTATTTGCGAAGTGTTCTGTCTATTTTTTCAGAAATGCCTCTAACATAAGGAATTCCTTATGTATAAGGCCCATAAGGCCTTTCTGACCATGCACTCCAAACATACCATAGAATTGACTGGAAAAATACCAAGTCCCTACACCGCACCAAAACATGGTTTGAGAGAAAATTTAAAGAGTCTTGTGAAATGCTCAAACACAACCCAAATCTCAACAAAAATGATGGCCTCACCATTTCAAGAATGTGGAGGACCCATCTACAACCTGTATAACATCCTAAACTAGCATTAGAAAAATTCCCACTACAAGAAGACAACCTGGTGACCTGGTGAAGTGTTTAGAACATTCAATAGCAACTGAAAGAAATCATTTTGTAACTATCCAGAATATTAATACATGAGGACTCTAACAGTTTATTGTAGTTGCATTTATCTATTTATAATATATATATAATTTTTTATATATATATATATATATATATATATATATATATTTTTTTTTTTATAATTTTCTTTCTTTCTTTATTTATTTTTGTTTTTCCTTTCTATCACTAGAGGTCAGGCTAGAAAAAAGATTTATTAACTACGTAGATTTAGTTTACTGATATAGAAAGCATGAGCATGTAGCTTGGTTCTGTATACAGTTGTATTCTTCCGATGATGACCTCGATATAGAGGTCGAAACGTCAAGTTTTATTTTATTTGTAATTAATAAAATAATCTGTTCAACACGTGTGTTTTTGAGTCCCTAAATCTACAAATATAGAACAAGCTGGTTTCCGAGGAAACTATTCAACAATAGACCAAATTTTCACATTGCACCAACTAGCAGAACTCAGCTGGGAAGACCATAAAGAACTATATTGTTGTTTTGTGGACTTTAAACAAGCTTTCGATAACATCAACAGAGAAATCCTTCTCAAAATTCTACTGGAAAAAGCAATAGACAAATATATAAGACAGTTTCTGATAAAATATTACTCTTAAGACAAATGCAATAATTAAAAAGGACACACTCACAACAGAACCCATAGAGATCCAAAAAGGAGTAATGCAAGGATGCCCATTATTCCCATGCCTATTCAACATATATCTAGAAGAAGTTGTAAAGAAAGCAATAGACAATGAGCCTGGAATCAATGTCAACGGTTCAATCATAAATAATATCAAATATGCAGATGATCTCATCCTTCTTGCAAGAACCCCAAATGAACTACAAAAGTTGATCCACAAGCTAAATGAAACCTGTAAAACATATGACATGACAATAAATATACAAAAGACAAAAGTGATGAAAATAGGGAGGAACAGAACTACCATCTCAGCCACCCTAAACGGAGAACAATTAGAACAAGTAGACAGCTTCATATACCTTGGATCAAAACTAACAGAAACAATAGATGAACTCAAAACAATCAAACACAGAATAGCGATAGGATGGACCACCATGGGAAAATTACAGAAAATCTGGAAAACAAACAAGATATCTAAACAAGCCAAAATCAAATTATATGAAGCAATAATTATACCAACAGTCATCTATGGAGCAGAAGCATGGACAGTTAAAAAAAGAGAGGAGAAAAAACTGCTGGCATTTGAAATGAAATGCTTAAGAAAAATAAATAGAACAAGTTGGATAGAAAAGAAAACAAACATCACAGTCAGACAAGAACTATTGTATAAAAAGACAATAATAGAAAAAATTAGAAAACAACAACTGAGATGGTTTGGACACACTGTACGCATGGATGCAGACAGACTTCCTAACATCCCAATCAATACTTTTCCAACTGAAAAAAAGAAGACCTGGAAGACCAAGAATTACCTGGCTGAAATTAATAAAGAACATCTCGGGATGCAGAACATATAAGGAACTTTTTCGAACAGCAAGGAATAGAGAAGACTGGAAGATCCTGCTCAAGAGAAGACTCAACCCGTCTTAGACAGAAGAGGAGAAGAAGAAGATATGATCTTGTCATCAATTTTAATAGTTACCATTGTAAACACAGCAGGCATAATCATTGTTGTGAAATAACCTTTGATGCTTGAGTGATGCTTTGATGCAGAATAGTAACATAGCTTTGATGCGACATAGCTATCATGCATTCTTGTGTTGACAATTTTCTATGCTTCTTCAGATCTTTCTTTAAGCAGCTTTCCTACATGTTCAATGTTTTCACTAGATGCAGGAAAGAATTTATACCTGCAGTGTTGCTAGAACAGAAGTCAAATGTGGTTTGTGGTGATGATGTAGCATGTGATTTAGATTTATTCACAAATGCTACCCTGTGAAAAAACATAAATACACCATCATCATACATACATACATACATCAGATGGATGCAGCGTGGCTTGTGCATTTACCCAATGAAATGACTACACTTTGTCTTGCATCATAAAGATATAATTTTCTGGAAAAAATTTCCTAAAACTTCTTTTTTTAGTTTTTAAAAATTCAAACTGGCTTTTGCAATGAAACAATAATGAGTTTTTTAATTTAATCAGCTTTTCTTGAAATCAACCAAAAACTCCTCCATAGTTTTTACTATGGAGACCAAGTTCACATCATTCAGTCGATACGTTGATTGACGGAAATAGTGCCAGTGGTTTTGAGGCAGTATGGTGTGAGATAGAGGTGAATGGAATCAAATACTTGGTGGGATGTTGTTATAGACCAGGTAATGTCGGTGGTGAAATGTATAGTCAAATTAGCCAAGCAAATAAGAAAAGGGTGATCATTATGAGTGATTTTAATTATGGCAATATAGACTGGAATGATGAGATAGTAACTGGAAGTAAAGAAAATGAGTTTCTTGAGTTTTTGAGGGATAACTACCTCAGACAGTATGTAACAGAGGGCACACGAGGATTAAGGGTCTTGGATTTGGTCATCTCATCAGAGGATTGAGGTGTCAAATCATCCACCAATTGGTGAGCGTGACCATGAGGTGATTACCTGGGTGGTTGCCAGCAGTGTGAGGACCCCTGTGAGAAAAGGGTATATATGGAACTACATGGAGGGGGGGTGATTATGAAGAGCTCAGGAGACACCTTGCAGGTTTAATGAGTAATGAGGAGTTAGCTGGAAAAGAGATCAATGCAGCTTGGGGGATTTTCAAAAACTATCTAGTAGATGCAATGTCTAAATGTATTCTAAGGGTGAGAAGTTTAAATAAGGTAGGTGTGAGATGGATGAATAAAGAGATTAAGCATGCGATACTGAGAAAAAGGGCATTGTGGAGGCAGCATAAGAGAAGTGGAAATAACCAATTTCATGAGGTCTACATAGTCCAGGCAAGGCGGGCGACTTGGTTCGTGAGAGTAGTTAAAGAGAGAGAGGTATGAACAGCAGTTAGCTAATGAAGCCAAAAAAGAATCCTAGGGAGTTCTTTAGATATGTAGCCAGCAAAAGAAAGAATGATTATGGAAGGATGACATTGATTGGAGAAAATAGTATATAGACAGCTGTTGCAGAATGTGTGGTGGAGATACTTAATGAGCAGTTCATAAAGATCTTTCAATTTTGTGAATGTGACTTCATGGAGAGATTGAGAGCAGTTAATGATGGGGAGGAGAGACTGACTGTAAGTGAGTAAGAGGTGTTTGAGGAGTTGAGTAAACTAGATGTAAATAAGGCTGTGACATATTTTTTTAATACGAGTCTTGCACTTGGTCGAGTTCTAAGGAGTGGAAGGAGGGCAAGATTGTGCCATTTCTTAAAGGAGGTGATCGAGCTCCAGCATCAAACTATAGGCCTATCTGTGTGTCAGGTATTGTGGAAGTTGTTGGAGAAGTTTGTGAGAACTAGGATCCAGAGTTGGGTTGACAAAAATGGTATTATCTTTGATGGACAGCATGGATTTGCTAAAGGGAGGTCATGTTTTAGTAATCTACTTACTTATTACAATAAAGTGACTGCTTCCTTGGACAGAGGAGAAGGATTCACAGTAATATACTTGGATTTCACAAAGGCTTTTGATAGAGTACCTCATGATAAGTTGACGGTCAAACTAGGCCAATCTTTTATAGGTCATGCATCAATTTTTTCATTTTTTAGTTACGCCGCCATACCAACTAACACCACTAATTCAGGCCTTTTAAAATATGGTATATGGATATATTTAACAGTTATGTATAAAATGATTTATTATATATATGGTAATATAGACACTTTTAGCAGTTTTAAATAAAATGATTTCATCTAAAGACAAGATAAACATTAATTATTTTATTGACTTTTGAAATTGCTTTGCTTTTGCTAAGCTTGTAATGTTTGGAGTTAAATCAGTTACAGAAAGCATCAAACAGTTTTTCAAATTTGAATCAGTCAGTCGCGACCGTAGTTTGTTCTTAATCATTTTCATTCATGAAAATGCTTGTTCGCATCTGTATGTAGTTCCAAAACTACAGATATAACTCTGAGCAAATTTTCTCAGTTCTGGAAAATGTTCACAGGGCAATGATCGCCAGAAATTAATTATATCAGAAGCATCTGGGAGTGATGGAAGTTCATTAAATTTCATTTTCAATAATGAATTGGTTTTGAGATCAACAAATTCCATTTGTATGTTACTAGGCATCGTCAAGATTTTTTGTTCCGTAAGCGAAAAGGGATTTATAAATGCAAGTATGCAATATTTTTTGGCAAAATTGCTAAACGACTGTTAAAGGACTCTTGCAATAATCTGAGTTTCTCAGTATATTCTGTAAAGTTGCCATTATCTTCAACAGATTCGCTATGTTCTTTTATGTGTGGAAATTGACTTAAATCCATTTTGAATGCACTGATGTCATTTACTAATCTAGGAAACAATTTGTTCTTGCTCTGCAGTTTCAAATTTAGATCATTGAGGTGGCTGGTAACATCAACTAAAAATGCTACATCAAATAGCCATTTCTCATCACACAACAGGGCTTTTTCCTCATGCAGCTCATCCTTCTCTTCCAGAAAATTACGAACTCTTTCAGCTTCCAAAATCTACTGAGAAGTTGTCCTTTAGAAAGAGAGCGCACCTCACAATGAAGGATGAGATCACCATATTCCATAACCAGCAGTTCACAATATTCTCTGAATTTTCTTCTGTTTAACCCTCTTGCTCTAATTTTATTCACACACTTTACAACTGGTATCATACCATGCTTCAAATTTAGAGTTTTTCCACACAAAGATTCTTCATGTATAATACAGTGATACTTTAGTAGAGAACGACCTAAAAACCTTTCAAGTAAAGTTACAGTCCCAGAAACTCTACCTACCATTGACGGTACTCTATCAGTGCAAACACTGATGAGCTTACTAGAATCTAGTTGTTGATTTTCTAGACATGACTTTACTTTATCAGATATGTCTGCCCCTCTGGATTTTCCATGAAGTGACTCAAGACCGATAGGTTCTTCAAAGATGTTAAAATTACCATCAATTCCTCTTATAAAAATGCTTAATTGGGCTACATCACATATGTCAGCGGATTCATCCAAGGCTAAAGAAAAGAAAGAACAAGCATGAACATGGTCTTTCAATTGCTCAGTAACACATGGGAAAGTTCTTCGATGCGTCTTGTAATTGTTTGCTTGGTCAGAGCAATTTGGTTTACTTTTCTTTCAACATTCTTATCACCAAGACATTTTGCAAATTTTTCGAGACAGGGCTTAACAACTTCCTCTCCATCAGAGAAAGGCTTGTGTTTTTTAACCAACACAAAGGCAATTTCATAAGACGCCTCCAGCATTGCCACACTTTCACAACTTTGTTTCACAAATATATTTTGTCTCTTCAGTTTTTCTTCTAATTCAGCTTGATGTTTTCTATAGGTATGTAAAGATCATGTCTTCTATTATCTGAGAGAGTGCTTTCACAAACAATGCACACAGTTTTCCTGAAGGACCCACAATAAATAAGAACTCATTTCCCACAGTTCATTAAACTGGCGCTTGCTATCACCTTCTGCTTTTCTTCTGCTCATTTTCTTTTGCAAAGTAATGGGTAACTGACTGTAAAAAAAATTATTTCAAAAAGTAAAGCTTATTATTTAATAATTTATTTAAATTATTTTATCGTTTTAAACATTATGAACATTCAAAAACAGTTCTACAAGTTTAAGATAAGATTTCTGTTTTCATGAAGGCCTAATACAGTTCTATAAGTTTAAAAATCATATAGATATTTTTGGAGAGTTTCATCTCTCTCTCATAATATATTATGTCAAATGAAATACGAGATCGCTTCCTACCATAAAAAAGTCAATCAGCTGGCAATCCCACACACAACCCAAACATCCTCATTATGAAAGCTTTGCTGATGATCAGTTAAATTTTAGGAATAAACCTACTATACGTAAATAAAAAGGAAAGATATTGTATTAAAAAAACATAAAAACACACACATAAAAATAATTGCAAAGAATAATTGCAGATTTCAGTAATCAGCAAATTAGGGGGAGCGGGCAAGAATTTGACATACGCGTTCAATTGAAAAAAATTATTTTTAAATTTACAGAACTATATTAAGCCTTTATGAAAACAGAAATCTTATCTTAAATTTAAAGAACTGTTAATAAAAACATATAAGTTTGAAAACATAGTTGTTCACTCACATCGAATCAGAAGTTCATCGAACGTTATGACACGAGAGTCAGCTGTAAACTGATTGAGTAACTGGTGACGCATGTCAGCATTTGCCGGTGCCTGTTGCTTCAAGATCAAACAAGTATAATAAGTGTGCACTCTAGAATTCAGTGGTAGGTTAATTGTGTTTTTATATATATATATATATATATATATATATATATATATATATATATATATATATATATATATATATAAATCGTATACAATTTTTTTAAAAATTTTTCTCTGGGGTTCAGTGCGCCACTTCTAATCATGCAATGCGCCACTTTCGGTGCATGCACCATAGGTTGGCCACCTCTGGATTAGTGCATTGGATTGGAAACTGGCTATCTGATAGGTATCAACAAGTTTTGCATAGGGGTGCGATATCCAAGAAAAGGAAAGTCACTAGTGGAGTGCCTCAGGGATCTGCTTTAGGGCCATTACTGTTTAACTTTTATATTAATGATATTGGCGAAGATTTGGATGGAGATATTCAGTTGTTTGCAGATGATGCAAAGTTGGGACGAACCATAAAGAGTAGTGAAGATGTTGTGGCCTTGCAGGAAGACTTGAATAAATTGAGTGATTGGGCACGCAAATGGGGATGTGAGTTCAATGTTGCAAAATGTAAAGTTTTAAAATTTGGAAAACAAAGATGGGATGCAGAATTTATGCTTGGTGAGAATATATTGTTGGAGGTAGAGGAAATAAGAGATCTGGGGGTGATAGTGGATAAGGATCTAAAATTTAGGGGACACATCACCAAAATTGTGAAGACAACAAAGGCTTCTGGGAATGATGCGATGGACACTGACGTGTAGAAGTACAGAGATTCTTGTTCCATTGTATAAAGCTTTGATTAGGCCACAGATGGACTATTGTGCCCAGATTTGGTCACAGGGTTTTCAGAAGGATGAAGAGATGTTGGAAAGGGTCCAAAACGACTGACTAAGGTAGTTTCTGACCTCTGGAATGTTGATATGAAGATTGACAAGATGTAATTTGCAGAGTCTGGTGGACAGGAGGAAGAGGGGGGGGAGATATGATAGAGACCTACAAGTTGGTAAGGGGTTGTTATAGGATCGATGGTGGAGAAGTTCTACAGAGAATAGTGGGAGATCAGGGAGAACCAGAGGTCGTCCCTGGAAACTGTATAAAGAGGGTGTGAGTAGGGGAGTGAGAGGCAGGTTTTTTTCGTGCAGAGTTGTGAATGATTGGAATGCCTTGCCTGAGAGTGTGGTGTCTGCAAGGAGTTTGAGTGTGTTTAAGACATGGTATGATGAGATGTGTGTGTGTGATAAAAGGAGCTCCCAGATGAGTCTTTGACTCCATGAGGTCATGGGGTAGTAATAATAATAATAGTAATACCTACTAGTCTTATCAATTTCACTCACTATTTCATCCTCATTTACAAATTTCTCTATTTATGATGTCAATCCCAAGTCATCACAGACAACCATCTTAATTAAAGAATTTGTAAGATACTTTATCATTAATAGCTGCTAACCTTAGTTTCACATTCTGATATATTCAGTATGAGCACACACATAAAAAGTGCATATCAAAAGTACTAGCTAACACACTGTTTGCTGATCTCAATCCAGCAAATTTAGAAAAACCTATCCTTATATCTGGGTAGGTCTCATTGAACTTCAAGTATATCTTTCTCAAATTGAAGAGTACCAACATGCTTTTCCCCATTTGATTATACTCCATTTGGAGATTTCACAGTAACAAATTCTTTGGCACTAGGCTTTTTATCTCTGCTTACTTATCATTCAAACAAAATACACTGCCCTCTTAAGTATATCATCACCTAACCTATATCCACTTTTTTTTTGGTCTCAGCACTTGGCAGCACTTTTCTTCTTAATTTTTATGAATTATAAATACAGCAAAGTATTTGCTGTACTTATAATTCATCTCTAATCTGTGCAATGGTTCAGATTTTTGGGACAAGGTTTAAAATTTTGTACTTTTGATCAAATGTACCAGATTTTGACAATTTCTCCCTTAATCCTTGTATTAAGATAATCTGACAAATTGAGGAGTTAGATTTTTTTTCATCAGGAACAGAGAAACCAGTTTCTAATTTTCCTCTGATCTTATTTGATATTTTTTCAACTTTTTTGCTATGTTTTTCTTCATTTAGAAAGTGGTAGTTTCTATAAGCAAAAAAAAGGGAGATTCATACAATAAGCTTCTGATTCTAGAAAAATACACTTGAGTTCAAAAACTGTATCATAATGTGTTTCATCCTCTAATTCTGCAGGTTTAGTTAAGTTTTCAAAACACTGAACACATATAGCCTTACCTGATACAAGTTTTAGAAGTTCATTTTTCTCACACTATTCCAGAGTGATTTCTCTTAATGATTTGTTCTTGAAGAGATATTTGTGCCATGAGAGGTTTATTTTAATTAACACAAAAAAATACAAGGAATAAGTAATATTAATTATTTCAGGAATATATTTCAGCTTGAATATTACAGACCATCATCAGTGGCGACAATAATTAATAACAAGGTAGAAAGCAAACAATGCATTAATTTTAAAAAGCAAGGGCTGTGTGATGTTATACATAAAACAATGTAATGATATAACTGAGGACATGATTAGAATAAGAGTTTCCCATGTCTTTGATAGAGAAAGGAAGCCATTCCGATTTAAGTTTGGACAGGGAAGTAAGGCCTCAGTGCTTTCTTTAAACAAACTTTCAAATTTATATCAACATCAATGATGTCAGTATGTTTCATACCATAGGATATTGTGGCCTGTATCTATTCCGTGCTGTGTCAAACCAGATTTCTTAGATTTACTATTACTAATATAAGATTAGTGTTCTTATATTCTCTTTTCTACTGAGTGTCCAGTTTGTCCAAAGTAAGAATGATGCCGGTCACAAGGAACTTGGTAGACACCAGGAAGGACTAGAGGAGACCATTTATCTTTGGAAGATGGAAACCATGCTGATAATTTATTGATAGGAAGAGTCACTAAATTGTATTTAAGAATTCTGGAAATGGGTTCTAAGATGCAAGAAATGTAAGGAATTGGAACTGAACATAGTTTCCTTATTATTTGAGCTAGGATTATAGGAATTAAAAAGATCATGTGCAGTCCTTTCTGAGAAGCCATTGAGTTTCATATATTGTTTAATGTTTAAGAGTTTCTGCTGTAATAGCTGAGGTATAAAACAAATAGTATGAGCATGTTGTAATAAAGTTTTTATAATTCCAGTCTTCTGTGATAAATGGTGAGCAGGTTGCTGTTGAATGTAGCATCCAGTGAAAGTTGGCTTTCATTAAATCTAAGTAATTAATTCACCTGATGAATATATATATTCATCACCTGATGAATATAAATATATATGTTTTTAGAATATCTAAAAAGGATAATTTGTTGTCTTTTTCCATTTCCATAGTAAATTTAATACATGGAAGTAGATTGTTTACATTACATAAAAAAGTAGGCAATGTTTCCTCATTATGGGGCCAGACAGTAAAAAAGTTGTCTATATAACAATCCAAAATGAAGGTTGATGGTGTACAGATGAGAAAATGATGTCTTCTAAATATTCTAAATAAAAGTTAGCAAGTGCTGGGGAGAGTTGACTTCCCAGTGTGGCTCCTTCAACTTGACTGTAAAACTTATTTTGACAAATAAAATATCTGGAGTGTATAACAAAGTGGAATAATTTCACTATATCCTGTGGAAATAGTTCTGAAAGCAGATGTAGTGTATCCTCAAGAGAAGCATTAGGGAAGAGAGATTCTATATCAAAGCTCACTATTATATCATTGGGTTCCAGGGAAACATTTTTCACTTTATTTGGAAAGTCGGAAGAATTTTTTATGAATGAGCAGGAATTAGGAATATGGCTATTCAGTATATAGGTGAATCTATGCAGTTGACAATTAAATGAACAGGAATGTCTTTCTTATATAAACCATAGAATCTAGGGGTTCTAGCAAAATAAGTTTTTCTATGGTACTCCACTGAGGCTTACAACTTCATCTAGTAACGAGTTCAGTTTTCTGAGTTGTCTGTTAGTGGGGTTATAATCCAGTTCTTGGTACACTGATCGATTCTGCAATAAAAGAGCAATTTTCTTTTATAATTGGCAGAATCCATAACAACTGTAGCTCTCCCTCGTCAGACTTATAATAATGAGATGACTATTGTGTCTTAAGGATTGTAATGCTTTGGTAAAAAAGTTTTTGGTAAAAGCTTGGTTTCAGTAGGAGGATAACTAGATAGAGTGAATAAGTTCCATTTAATATTGAAAAGGAAATCTAAGTAAGGTATCCTTTTAGAATCTACTATGGAGAAATCATGTCCTTTTAAAAGAATCAAATTTCACTTTCAGTTAAAGGGTGTACTGAGATGTACTACCCAATTTTCTGGAATAGTATGAGGTGCGATTTGTTTAGGAACAAGAGCATTGAATTTATGATCCGAATGTCAGCTGTGTTTATGACATGAACAATGGCTTCTCAGAAAGGACCATATGTAATGTAATAGCATTTTAATTAATATAATCCTAGCTCAAATAACAAGGAAACAGTATGTTGAGTTCCAATCCCTTACATTTCTTGCATCTCAGAACCTATTTCCAGAATTCTTAAGAAATACAATTTAGTGGCTCTTCCTATCAATAAATTATCAGCATGGTTTCTATCTTCCGAAGATAAACAGTCTCCTCTAGCCCTCCCTGGTATCTACCAAGTTCCTTGTGACTGTTATCATTCTTACTTTGGACAAAGAAAAGAGAATACAAGAACACTAATCTTATATTAATGACAGTAAATCTGAGAAATCTGGTTTAGCACAGCACAGAATAGGTACAGGCCACAATATCCTATGGTCTGATACATAATGACTTCATCGATGTTGGTATAAATTTGAACATTTGTTTAAAGAAAGTGCGGAGGCCTTACTTCATCATTTAAACTTAAATCGGAATAACTGCCTCTCTCTCTAAGATATGGGGAAGTCTTATTCTAATCACACATCATTAATTTTTTTTTTAAATAGCTAATGAATAATTAATATTGCAATATTCCCTCAGTTATACCATTGTGTTGTTTTATGTATAACATCAAGCAGCTCTTACTTTTTCAAATGAATCCACTGTTCACTTTCTACCTTGTAATTAACTATCTTCGCCAGTAATATTCAGGCTGAACTTTATGGCCTTAAATAAATAGTATTACTTGTTCCTTGTGTTTTTCATGTTTAATTAAGAAAAACACTTGTTCCTTGTGTTTTTCTTAATTAAAAGAAATCTTAATGATTTTGAAAGAATTATTATTATTTTTTTTTGTATACACTTATATTACTTACACTTGATCCAAGTTTTATTAATGTTTTAACGTCATCACTTAACTTGCTCTGTCTATTAGATTATTGAGATTCTGGTAAAATAACCAACATAAAACATATATATTTTATTTGGTTATTCAAAACTATTATTTTTCAGGAAATAACATATACTAAAATATTAATTTAATTAATACATTCATATATTTCAGCATGAAGATCTGAGGATGAGTGCTTCCCAAATATGGGACAGTCTAATGCACCCAAATTTGTTAAGGTTTGGAAAGTTTCTCATGGCTGAAGCAGAATTCAAGTAACCTCTCATATTTGTATTTGTTGTGGTAGTTATTGTAATAGAGAGGGCTTCTTCCAGCATATCCTATGGCAGGTGTCCAAAGCATGGTCAGCAAGTCCTGAGGGGTTGTAATGGTGGAACCAGATGTTGTCCTCGTGTTCAGAAATTCTGATGTTGGGTGTCCTGCCTGTTTGGCCATAACAGGAGAGTTTGCAACTACAAAGGACCTGATAGGTCTTGGAAATGAGCTAGTCTCTGGTGGAGTGGATGAGAGATGCCAAATTTTTGTGTCTGTAAGTGGTTAAGGTTGCATTTCTTAGGATTTTTGTTAATTTCTTGGATTTGCCACGGATATACCATATATCCACATAATAGATTTTGAGTAATCTCTGCTCTGAAGGGAGGAGGGGAGGGGGAATGTAATTACAGGGTTTAATATTTTTTGGGGATTATAGTCACTGGCTAAGAAGTGTTGAGAATATGGTCAAGTTCAGTAGCTAGGGTACAGTGGGTTTATGTGGGACAGAGTTTAAGGCTTTTTCTTCTTCAAAGGTCTCCATGAAGAAGTTGGCCAGGGGGGTGGAGAACCCATGGCTGTCACAAACTAAAACCGTATAACTCTACTCTTCCCCTACCCTGGATATAGGGCTACCAAAAATCCATAAACAATATGTGCCATTATAACCCATTGTGGATGGCACTGATTCACCAACATATAAACTTTTGCCAAACATTTAGCCAAAGTGCTCACACAATATACTGGCAACACACCTTCACATATAAAAAAAAAAACTCAGTGCACTTTAAAGCCAGTATTTAACACTCCAACATACTGACATAATGGTCAGTTTATAATGGTCATAATGGTCAACATACTGACATAATGGAGAAAATTAACATTTTCTCCACCCATAACTAACTTCTTCATGGAGACCCTTGAAGAAAAAGCCTTAAACTCTATCCCACATAAACCCACTGTCTGGCTATGCTACATAGTTGATGTGTTCTCCATTTGGCCACATGGTCTGCACATACTCAACATATTCTAAGCACATCTAAACAACACAGTTTCCCATTCCTAGACACTCTGGTTCCATCCCTGGCATTCCCCCTTTACAGAAAACCCACACATACAGGTAGATTCACCAGCTGTCGTGTAACCAGCAGCCACACCACCCCCTCTTCCAACTATATGGGATTATAAAAGCCCTATATAACAGGGCAAAATTAATCAGTTCTGATAGTTAGTGCCCTAACTACTGAACTTAACCATTATTCTCAACACTTTCTTAGCCAATGGCAACAATCCACAATTCCTTCCCCCTTAGAGAAGAGATTAATCAAAATCTATCACCATTCCATATATTTGGGGTATATCTGAAAAATAACAAAAATCCTAAGGAAATACAACTATTTGCAGACCACACAAAAATTTGGTATCTTTCAACTACTCCAGCAAAGATCAGCTCATTTACTAGACCTACCAGGTGTCTATCAGATCCCTTGCAGTTGCAAACTATCCTACTATGACCAGACAGGCAGGACAGCCAATATCAGAATTTCTGAACACAAGGACTACATCCGGTTCCATCATTACAGCCACTCAGGACTTGCTGACCATGTTTTGGACACCAACCACAGGATATGCTGGAGGAAGGCCCTCCATTACACTGCAGCAAATACAAATATTATTATTATTATTATTACCTAAGACCCCCCCCCCATGGAGTCAGAGACTCATCCAGGAGGTCCTTTTGTCATAAACACAACTCATCATACTGCACCTTAAATACACTCAAATTCACTGCAGACATCACACTCTCAGGCAAGACATCCCAATCATTCACAACTTTGCATGCAAAAAACCTGCTTTCACCCTCTTGCTCACCCTCCCTTATACAGTTTTCAGGGATGGCTCTTGTTCTCCCCTGATCTCAAATCATTTTCTTTAAAACCTCTTCAACATTGTTCCTATAACAACCCCTTATTAACTTTAGGTCTTTATCGTACCACTCTCCTCTTCCTCCTATCCACTAAACTCTGTAGATTGCATCTTCTCAACCTTTCCGCATATTCAATATTCTAGAGATCAGAAATTACCTTGGTCAGTTGCCTCTGGACCCTTTCCAACATCCCTTTGTCTTTTTGAAAACCAGGCACAGTAGTCCATTTATAGCCTAATCAGAGCCTTGTAAAATGGAATAAGAATCTCCTTACTTCTATAAGTTAGTGTCTTTTGCATCATTCCCAGAATTCACTGTGCTGTCCTCACAATTTTGGCAATGTGTCCTCTAAATTTTAGATCCTTATCTGCTATCAACAACAAGATCTCTTATTTCCTCCACCTCCAATAATATATCCCCACCAAGTGTAAATTCAACATCCCATGTTTGTTTCCCAAATTTTAAAACTTTACATTTTGCAACACTTAACTGGCATCCTCACTCCCATGCCCATTCACTCAATCTATTCAAGTCTTCTTGTAAGGCCACAACATCTGATCTACTCCTCATACTTCGTCCCAACTTTGCATCATCTGCAAACAACTGAATATCCCCATCCAAATCTTTGCCAATATCATTAACATACAAGTTAAATAGTAATGGTCCTAAAACAGACCTTCAGGCACACCTCCAGTGACTTTCCTCTTCTGGGATATTGCTCCCCCATATACAACTTTCTGATATCTATCAGATAGCTAATCTCCGATCCAATGCAGCAGTCTAATATCCAACCCCATCCGCTGTAGTTTGACTATCAGCTTATCATGTGATAAACTATCAAAAGCCTTTGCCAAATCTAAGTATACTACTGTGTATTCCTCTCCTCTGTCCAATGAAGCTGTCACCATATTGTATTAAGTAGATTACTAAAGCATTACTTCCATTTAGCAAAACTATGCTGTCCATTAAAGATAATACCATTGTTGTCAACCCAATTTTGGATCCTGGTGTTCTCACCAGCCTCTCCAACACTTGAACCACAACATCTGACACACAGATATGCCTATAATTTGATGCTTGAGTTCTATCACTTCCCTTATGAAGCAGCACAATCTTGCCCTCCTTCCACTCTTTTGGAACTTGACCCACTGCAAGACTCATATTAAACAAATGTGTCAAGGCAGATTTGAACTCCCTAGTACCTTCCTTCAAAATACGTGGTGATATATTATGAAGTCCTACAGCCTTATTAACATCAATTTTCTCAATTACCCATATACCTCTTGCTCACTTACAGTCAGTCTCTCCTCCTCATCATCAACTGCTCTCATACTCTCCATGATGTCATATTCACAAGAATGAAGGACTTTACGAACTGCTCATTAAGTATCTCACTATAGCCTCTGCAGCAGTTGTTCTTAGACCATTTTCTCCAATCAATGTCATCCTTCCATAATCATTCTTATTTTTTGCTGGCTACATATCAAAAGACCTCCCTAGGATTATTTTCGGCTTTATTAGCTAACTGATGCTCTACTGAACTTGTGCTACCCTTACCAATGAAGTCACTTTCCTTGCCTGTTCTTTGTAATCCTCATGGAATTGATTATTACCACTCCTCTTATGCTGTCTCCATAATGCCATTTCCCTCTGTATAGCATACTTAATCTCTTCATTTATCTGTTTCACACCTACCTAATTTAACTCTTCGGACCCTTGGAATACATTTAGACATTGCTTCTACTAGACCAGACAGTTCTTGAATATCTCTCAAGCTGCATTGATCTCCATTCCAGCTAACTCCACATTCCATGCTACAGCTGCAAGCAGTCTCCTGAGTTCCTCATAATCACCAGCCTTGCAGTTCCACATATACCCTTTCTTCATGGAGGTCCTCACACTGCTGGCAACCATTTCATGGTCACTCTCACCAACTGGAAGGTGATTTGTCACCTCATTTATAATTACATCCTCTGATGAGATGATCAAATTCAAGACCCTCAATCCTCGTGTGCCCTCTGTTATATACTGCCCAAGGTAATTCTCCCTCAAAAACTCAAGAAACTCATTTTCTTTATTTCCTGTTGCTATCTCATCATCCTAGTCCATGTTGCCACAATTAAAATCTTCTATAATAATCATCCTTTTCTTATTTGCTTGGCTAATTTGATTATACATTTCATTAAAAGATATATTTCGGTGATTACACCACATTTTTTATTATTCAGTTATACAAAATACTGAAATAATAGTTCCCGACAAGTTTCGTAAATCATAGGATTTACATCTTCAGGGGGCAAATAGCATAACTTAAAGTTTAAACAAGAGAACTAATAAATACAAATCATAACCGTCTGGCTATTCATAAACTCAAATAACAGAATGAAGATATAAAACGTTATTGACACTGAACAACACTGGACGATGTCACATGTTCTTGTTCTCGTTCATACAGTCCGAGCTCAGATTGAGGTAGATTTTTTATTAGAGCTGACCACACTTGATGAAGAATTAAACCTTGATTTTTATTGCATTGGAATATTTATTGTATTGATATATTTAAAACTATTATTTCAGTATTTTGTATAACTAAATAATAAAAAATGTGGTGTAATCACCGAAATATATCTTTTGAACCAATTAGCCACAGAAGTTGAAGAATGTTGAAAGTTTATTTTTCACTTCAGGATTGGGGCAAAGTAGTACAACACCGGGCGACTCCTTGCAAAGGTGGAGCAAGCTACCAACACTCCTATCTCAGTATCTCCCACAATGCAAAACACATCTCCTTGCGGATATGTATAAAATTATGCATTAAGGGAAGGGCCACTACCCAGACTAGTTTCGACCTTTATTGAGGTAGAATGGGAGTTCATGCCTTTCATCACTGGCCTCTTTAGATTTAAAAAAAAAGGGCTTGGGCCTGGCTCCGACTGATGAGACCCCGAGAGAAAGCTCCATGTTCCAGCTCTGCAGTGAAAGTATCCCAGCCTTGGATTCCAGTTTCCAGACCCCGAGAGAGAGCTCCTATTACAGTCCTGCTGCCTTGGTAAGAACCCTTTGTCTTTTTTTTTTCTTCTTTGGTTCTTTGTGTTCCCCCTGTACCTAAGTTTAACAGGTTTTTCTTATCTGCAAACAGGGAAAGCTTGGCCTTTTCTACAGGTCTGTCCTTTTGTGGACTCGGATCGTACAAGGGTCTACTCTTCCCTTTTTTTTTGAAGTATGTCTTCGGCTCTACCGAGAGTAAGAACCCTCGGGTTCGAAATCGACGCAAGTGTACACAAGAGGACGTTTGCGAAAGCGCTAATTGACTGCGTAGGGGCAGATAATATTTCTGGCTTTACCCCCTATGGGGGTGGCAGATATCAAGTAGTTTGTAAAAATACAACAACAAGGGAGAAACTACTCAAAGGGGTTGAGTGTCAAGGGAAACTTTGCCATCCTTTTGTCGTTGGTAGCATCTCTAAAAAGATGAGAATAGAGCGATTCCCTCTGGAATACCTAGAAGGAGGCAACGACATAATTAATCAAGTCTTTTCGAAATGGGGAACCGTATGAGATGTCCAAGTAGGCAAAGACGCCGACTACCCTGAATGGATGTCGGGGGAAGTCACGTTCTCGTTAACGATGAAAACAGAAGTTCCGAATTTTGTAATGATCGGATCGGCCAGGGTAATGGTGAGTTACCCGGGAGTGAAGAGGCAATGTTTTTAATGTGGAGCCCTGACTCATCTCGGGGCCCAGTGCCCGAAGTTAAAGTGTAAGAACTGCCTAACAGCGGGTCATACACTAGCACAGTGCCAATCGGCATGCCTAAAATGCGGCATTAAGAGCCATAAAATAGACACCTGTCCGGACAGAAATCTGGCCGAAAAATTGGGAGGCACTATTACGCCCAACACGGAAACAACAGCCCAAAATGTTATTGGTGCAGAACCGAATGAGTTCCCCACCCTGAAGGCCGCGCATGAGGGAACAACAGAGAATCATGCCGCCACCTCCGAAACACTGCCAAGTACACCAGTGGAGAAGCCTGCAACCAGGAGAGATGAAGGGCAGGAGGAACTGGCCACCGATCAAACCGCCACTACAGATGTAGCAACCGAAAATAACCAGCAGCACCAACAAAACGGAACTATCACTGCAGTCACAATAGACGAGGACACGGAGGCAGTAGATATGGAAATCAACAATGCAGAAACCACACAAAAGAGGCCAGCCAGCCCTGAAGAAGTAAATATTAAAAAATCGAAACAAGGAAGTCCAGCACAAGTTGGAAATATAAAGTCAACTTCAGAACCCACAAAGTTCCCTCACGCAAAGGCCAATGCACCTATATTGCATCTCTTAAAAGATTTCCCCGAGGAGGCGGCGAGACTAAGAAAAGCTATAGAAACATTCGGAGACCTTCAACTGATACTCACAGGACAAAACGGGCCAAGAGTCGTCAGTGCAGAATGGAACGACGTGTTTGTCGATAATATAGATGAAATCACTCCTGAAAAGATCATTGGTCTTATCGATGCAGAGGACGACATGGGACTAGCACTGCACAGAGGCCTCTACATGCTAAACCACGTCCGTGGAGACAAATTAGCAGATCTCATCATTAAAACCCACAACAATAGACAGCAGGAGGATTTAAACCTCGCCTAACAAGTCAGTCGACTCCTAGTATCGATCTGCCAGAGGGAGGTAAAAAAAAAAAAAAAAAAAAAAAAAAAAAAAAAATTCTGGTTTGTTTTTTCTTATTTTTGTTCTCTTTCAGATTAGAATTTTTGTTGTAAAAAAGGTCTATGTCTATTCCACACAGGAGGGGGTATCCTGAGAACCTGGGCTGCGAAGGCTTACACCGAGGCAGTATCTTCAGGATTGGGGCAAAGTGGTACAACACCAGGTGACTCCTTTGCAAGGAGTCACTTGGTGTTGTACTTGAGATGTGTTTTGCATTGTGGGAGATACTGAGATAGGAGTGTTGGTATCTTGCTCCACCTTTGCAAGGAGTTGCCCGGTGTTGTACCACTTTGCCCCAATCCTGAAGATGCTTTCAGGCACAAACTTTGTTTGCACACACTTGGATAAAGGATTAAACTAAATTTATTATAGTCTGACCAAGTGAAAAATAAACTTTCAACATCTTTCTCTAAATCCAGAGTAATTTAATAAAAAGGTGGCACACCGTTTGACAACTCCTATAGGAGGAGATGACCTTGCTAATGCTTTTGCCTTAGTATCTCCACTTGCGCCTGGCTCCCACTGAAGAGACCTCAATAAAGGTCGAAACTAGTCTGGGTAGTGGCCCTTCCCTTAATGCATAACATTATACATATCCGCAAGGAGATGTGTTTTGTATTGTGGGAGATACCGAGATAGGAGTGTTGGTAGCTTGCTCCACCTTTGCAAGGAGTCGCCCGGTGTTGTACCACTTTGCCCCAATCCTGAAGATACTTTCAGGCGCAAACTTTGTTTGCACACACTTGGATAAAGGATTAAACTAAATTTATTATAGCCACAGAAGTCTACACCTGCAATATACATTTCATGGTCACTACCATCCACATTACGAGGTCTATAACAACATCCGACTAAGTATTTCTTTCTATTCACCTCTATCTCATACCATAATGTCTCAAAACCACTGGCACTATTTCCCTCTTGTATCTCTACCTTGTATGGACATAAATCTTTCTCTATCATCAATAGCATCCCCCCCCCCTCTCTTTCTATCATCACGAAACACATCATACCCTTCATCTCTATTCCTGTCAGGATTTCATCCTCGTTCAACCATATCTCACGTATTCCAACAATTCTTGGGTGAACAGACTCAATTAATGCAACCATTCATTTGCCTTATTTTTCTTACACTTCTAGCCTTTGTATACAAACATAGCAACTCATTCCTGGACCTATAGCAAGTTCCACTGATACCACTGATTAGATGTGACTTCTCCATGCTTAACTCGAGCCATTTCCTTTTCTCCTTATTCAACTTAAAACCTTCTTCAAATACAACTGTTTTTCCTTGATCCCAGGTCATCCCCTTCCCTTTTTGTCTATACATGCATTCACATCCTCTTGGAGTATGTCTTTCTCATGCTGTGTTCCCCTGTCTACCCTGATACCTGTTTGTCTTGCACACTTGTTCTCTCATTCTCTATACTCATATACTCACTTCTTCTTTCATAACCACTTCATTCATACTCTCCTGTTCTTTCACATAACTTCTTACTTGATCAGATTCATTCTCTGCACTCATTTCTCTACCTTCCAGCATCAGTTTCTCAAAGTGACTCACACCAAAACCAATCAAATGCAATCCATCACTCTTATACACTTAAATTTGTTCTTCAAACTCCTTTTTCCTTGCACATTTCAGCTAACATATCATTTAACAATCTTTGCTCTCCATCTCATTTCATCACTGTTATACCTGGGCAACACAATGACTATCTTTACTATCACACTATTATCTTTTATCCATTTTAACAACCTCCTGATACCCAATCTGACATGGTCTTTGTTCCCAGTTAAGTCCTTTGTCCCTATTACCACTACCAACTCTTTTGCTCGCTTACTTCTCAAATCCAATGCCTCAATCACTCTATTCATTCTACTTCAGGAAAACAAACCTTGTGCATCTTCTCATCCACCACACCTCTAATAATTGAATTCCCATGGGTCTTTCGCTACCTCTTTCATACCGATATTCGTTTTCATCATTTTCACCTTTCCATACATATTTTGAATTCTCTTAACTTCACTCCACATCCATTTCATCAATTGCCTCATCTTAACCAACTCAACTTTCAAATTTTATGTCACATTTTTGCTCTCATTCACTCTCTCTCCATTTTGTTGCCAGCTATACACGCTTGTTCGCAGTCAATGCTGCTCGCCACCTAACCTTTAATTGCACTCTGCTTTTTAACTTCTGCTACATTTGTATCGCTTTTGTATTTCTTACCATCAATTGTTAAGTTTATCAGATTGCTTATTTGCTTTTTCCAAACTTTTTTACCCTTTTTCACTGCTCTTTTCCACCATCTTTCTTTACTATCAGACGAGCACTCATCCTCCTTGTGGTATTCTCGCTACTAACACTTTCAGTTAATAACACATTACCACTCATTCAGCTCACACTTTGTACACATCTTCCTTCCATCTGCCTTAAATATCCATAATTTATCTACATAATCGAACAAATTCATATAGCACACCTGACATTTCACAAAACAACTGAAATCAAAATTAAATTCCTGCAAGACAAAGCTGCCGCCATCTTTCCTTTTCTGGTTATTATACTAAGCTCTAAGTTTAACGATTCTGTAAACATACTAGCCAACACACTAAAAACACTGCAAGTGTGCAACTTTTACAGCAACTCTTACTCATAAATACACACTCGTTTACAATTAATTATTCCAAAAACTTATCTGAAATTTCAACCCTGAGAAACTTTTCAAACTTCAACAAATTTGGGTGCATGAGACTGTCCCAAATTTCGGAAGTACTCATCGACAGATCTTCATCCCAATGGTCAAGACTACCCAATCTAGCCCACTAGGGGGCATCATTTAAGACTCTAAGTCCAACTTGGTAGCTAGCCTTTTTCAGCCTAATTTGCTCAATGTTAGTGCCTGCGTGCACATATCATTGTTTTTTGTGATCACCGATGATGGCAATGTAAACATTGCTGAAATATAGGAAAATATTAATTAAAGTTATTATAATTAATATTTTAGTCTATGTTGTTATTTCCTGAAAAATAATAGTTATTAATTGAGATGATCTAGAATAAACAAGATTATGATACCTTTCTTTAGCAAAAAGAGCAACAAAACATTTTGAATGCAAACAGAACTTCACACCAAAAGACAGCTAACTTGAAAAGGTCTCAATATGGGGTTTGATGAGTCTCAGGAACTCATGTTCACACTTCCCTGTACTGCCACTATTTGAACATGAGAATTTTAATGGGAAAATTCTAGTTTGCATCCTACCCTTTTCTATGGTAAATTATTATATGGGTATTTATTATTTTTAGTATATCTTCATGGAATCAGAATACTCATTGCTGGAGACCCGCAGTAACTTTTGACCACACAATACCTGTCATACCTTTCCTTAAACTCATTCATTGTCAGGGCAGTTACAACTAATTCTAGCAATCCATTCCACTCAATCACTGCTCTCCAAGCAAAAAAATCTAGTTTGCACCCACCCACCCTTACTACTCATTATTACCATATCTAATTTTAAAAATCTAAAATAACTCTCAATTATTATATTATTTTATCACTTTAGTTATCAAAACGCTATTTTGTTCTGAAAACTGTTATTATTATGTGACCCTCCAGGGAGTTCAAGTGCTCATCGTGGGAGAGCACATTACTCCACTACACACAACTCACCATATCCCCCTACTTAATCCTCTAACTACAACACTACTACTATCAACATGACAACATATATCACTCATCACTAACAACAGTATTTTTTGGCTGTTACAGCCAAAAAATACTGTTGCAAAAAATACACATGCAATACCAATATTGCATGTGTTCTCATGGCCAATTTGCCTGTATGCAAGATGATAAACCCGAGTTTCCAGGAGAGGGAAAACCTTACTTCCTCTGTATGAGACTGGCTAACTCACTTCAATTTCTTTGCCGACATAAAGATCCCTTTCACCACGATGAGAATTAAATCCAATTCTCTCCCAATCAAAGGACACAATGTAACATTTTTCTTCCAATTGCACTACAGAGGAGCTTATATGAAATAGCAAATTGTAAAAGAGATTAGAGCTTTTCTGATAAGATGTTTGAAGATTTATGAATCTGTACATAAATGTTAATTTCTTTTATTTTTAAGCATCCATTCATTTATTTTTTTATTCTCTCATTTGCTATTGTCACATTGCCACCACTCATATCCTAAAAAAATCTTGATAGGTAGATGTACCAAATGTACTGAAAAAAAAAGTGGTTTTCTTCATTTTCAAAAGGCTGTCTTTCTATCAAAAAAAAAAACATCAAGTACTTTCTAGGCCTGTGTTGCTCAGTGGAAGTGCTGCTTGCATCCTCTGTGCTAGGCTGCCTGAAGATAGACTTATAGTTCAAGTCTAGTCACTGACTAGAGAAACTTTTTCTATGCCTTTCTTCGACCGGTTCCCAATTTAGTCGATCTCTGACAAGGGCAGGTGAGTTTTTCTCCCAGAAACTCAACTCGGGTTTTTCGTCCCGTAAACTCAAGAAAATCAACTGTTGAACCAAGATTATTTCAGACATTAACACATTGTGTTAGGGTTGGGTACCAAGAGAGGGCAGCACTTGTTTGCCAGCCTCTTCATCGGTGGCCGCCTATAATTAGTGACAGGCATGGGCCAGCCATCTCTGATTGGCTACCAGTGGAGATTGGATTACCCACTCAGTCTCCAAAAGCTAGATAGGGTTAAAAGATCTTGCCCACTCCTTATAAGGGAATAATAGGCATTAGCTTATTATTATTATTATTAAGTAGGTTTTTTTTTTTTTTTACATGTAGATCTGATAAAGAGTGGAATGTAATGCTGGAGTGTGTGTCATGAACGTTAAGAGTTTGAGTGAGTTTAAGGATCAATGTGAGAGATACACTGTCAGTTGAGTGAGACCTCAAACAATGGCTTCGTGAACTCTATGGAGGTTTGTTCACCATAATTGTTTTTTGTAGGTTTGCAATTTATTTAAGTCTCAAGGAGAAAGAATTCCTCTACTTCTTCAGTATGCATTTTCAGTGAGACTACAGGCACAAATAAGTCACTTTTTCCAATTTCTCCTTGTCACTCAACTTGAAAATTTCTTTTCGCTCAAAAGTTTATCGTTTCATTAGTATTATAGCTACTCCTTTTATTAATCACTGTCTGAATAAATCATCTTATACTTCCTATTTAGAATTATTTCACCTGCTTTAGTAGATGTTTTATAACATCATTTGTGTCTACAGCAGAATTACACATGCTAATTCCATCTGTGACGTGTGGCTGGTGGTTGATTTAGCTGTATAAAGTTGTTTACGCGTTTTAGTGAAATATTTTTGTTGAGGAGTATTTCTTTTAAAATTATGATGTTTAGGTTGAGCACATTGCATATAGGTTTGTGTAAATTGTCTATTGGTTTTTAGTGAGTATACTTTATGAAACTGTAGTGGTAGAGAATGTGCAAGCAACTAAGCCTAATTTGAGTAGAAGCTTATTATAGTACTTTGTTGTATGCAATTGCTTAAGAATTTCTGTCACTAGTACTATACTATGCTGCTCAATTTAGTTAAGGAATCCTAATATAAGGGGAGGGTTAGCAAGGGCCAACCACCCCTCCTGTAAAAACCCTATTGGTTACGAAACAAACACCACAGAAGCCTCGGAATTTCGGACGCCTTTGCGACTATGATTATTAATCGTTTTGGGACCTGGAATATACGTAGTTTGGTGAAAGAAGGAGCTCTTTTTAATGTAACAAATGTCTTACGACAGTATAAAATTGGACTTTGTGCTGTATAAGAAGCGCATTGGCCAAGACAAGGCTTGACCTGCAATCAGGGGTACATGCTATACTATAGTGGTGATGACAGAGGACGAAGAGTCCTCGAAACTGCGTTTTTAGTTAGTGATAACTTTTTGTGTAATATTTTAAACCTGTGAACAATCGGCTGTGTACTATTAGAGTTAAGGGACGTTTTCAAAATGTGTCTATTGTGAACTGTTATGCGCCTACTGAAGAGAGCTCGGAGGAAGCTAAAGATTGTTTCTACGAAGTGCTTGAGCATACTTGTAATGATCTACCGTCCTATGATGTCAAGCTAGTGGTGGGAGATTTCAACGTAAAGCTGGGGAGTGAGCGTGTGTGGCACCCCTTTCGTGGGTAGTGAGAGCCTACATGAGGAGTGTAATGATAACGGGATCCGACTTGCGAGTTTTGCCGCCGCTACGGGATGCTTTGTAAAGAGCACTATGTTTGTGCATAAAGACATCCACAAACAAACCTGGAGATCGCCAGATGGTAGAACAGCTAACCAAATAGACCATGTACTAGTGTATCGACGTCACCACAGTTCCATCTAGGATGTGAGAAGTTTCAGAGGAGCAGATGGAGATAGTGACCACTATCAGGTAGCCTAAGATTTCAGGCATAGAATTGCAGTTCCGAAGCCTGCGTGTCCTACCATACGATCGGCATGGGACCTGGACAAGTTTAAAACAGCGGAGGGCAAGCGGGCTTTCCAGTTAGAGTTGCAGAATCGTTTTGGGGAGTTACAGGAGGAAGAGGATGATCCGGATGGGATGTGGGACACCATCAAAAATACGAGGAGAAAAGCATGGTTTAATAGACAGTGTGAAAAAGCTGTAGCGAAATGAAGGGAAGCACTATTGAACTACCTAGCGGATAGCAGGAAGAAAGCTGCATATGAGAGGGTGAGAAGAGTAGTGAATACATGTCTACGCAGGGAAAAGCGGAAATATCTTAATGAGAAAGTGGCTTGTATAGAGAGAAATAGGGTGACGAATAATGGACGGGAGATGTACCGGACGATCAAAGCCATTCGAGGTGCCCAGACACAAGCGGCAACCATAAGAGATGAGAGTGGAAATCTATTAACAAACTCAAAAGATGCTCTCGCTCGGTGGCATAGATATTTTGCGAACTTGCAAGAGTGGAAATCTATTAACAAACTCAAAAGATGCTCTCGCTCGGTGGCATAGATATTTTGCGAACTTGCTGAATGTCAATGCTGGAACGTCAATATCGGAGGATTATACTCCTTATGAAACTGTTGAACCATGTATTGAAGAGCCGACATTTAGTGAGATTACTCGTGCTATCCGCATGCTGAAAAATAATAAGGCTCCAGGAGTGGACTGCATACCGGTGGAGCTCCTGTAGAATGGTGGGGACGTCCTGCTGGAGCAGCTTCACCGGCTCATCTTGATGATCTGGCGAGAAGAACGGCTGCCAGATGAGTGGAAGGAGTCGCTGATCACCCCAGTATATAAGAAAGGAGATAAGACTCAATGCGGCAACAGGGGCATCTCACTGCTGTTGACTGGCTACAAGGTGCTGTCTAACATCATGCTAATGCGCCTCACACCATATGCAGAAGACTGCCTTAGTGACTACCAGACGGGCTTCAGGAGGAACCGTTCTACAATAGACCAACTCTTCACGCTACACCAAGTTTTTGAAAAGTGCTGGGAATATAACCGGGAAGTTCACAATATTTTCATAGACTTTTCTAAAGCCTATGACTTGATGATATGCCCAAAAATATGGCAGGTGTTAGAAGAGCTGGGAATTCCTCGAAAACTCCAAGAAATGGCGCAGGTGTGCGTAGCTGGTTCAAGAGCAAGAGTGAAAGTAGAAGATGACCTTTCGGACCCGTTTCAAGTACAGACTGGTGTGAAGCAGGGTGATGGGCTTTCTCCGATTCTCTTCAATCTAGTGTTGGAAAAAGTAATTAGAAACACACAGCAAGTGGCAGGTGGAGTCGACATGGGGGTGCAAGTTAGGATTCTTGGCTACGCTGATGACCTGAACGTTATGGCGCATCAACAGGACGATGTGGTGGCATTGGTTACTGCTATTGAAGAAGCTGCAGAAGAAGTTGGCCTGAAAATAAATGCCGAGAAGACAAAATACCTTTTTATGAGTCGCCATGCTGCTCAAGATCTAGAGGGAGCTGCACAGTTTGAGAGGGTGAAGGTATTTAGGTACTTGGGTTCTTGAGTGACTGAACACAACAAAGTTGAGGCTGATGTCCAGAGTCGGGTAAATGCTGCGAATGTGGCCTATTATCAGATGCATCCCCTTTTCGCCTTGTGCTTGCTGCCTTGGACTACAAAGGTGGGACTATACAAGACTTTGATCAGGCCTGTTCTCCTCTATGGTGCTGAAGCGTGGACTCTCATGGCAAGACAAGCCGATCACCTGAGAGTATTCGAGAACAAGATGCTACGACGTATCTATGGAGGGGTCATGGCAGACGGAGTCTGGAGGAGGTGGTCCAATGCTGCCATACACGCTTTATACAACTCGGCAGACGTCTTGATGGAGGTGCGAGCCCGGTGTCTTCAGTGGCTGGGGCACCTATACCGTATGGGCCCCGAAAGGACTGTGAGACAAGCGTGGGAGGCCCAACCCCGATCAGGGAGGCCACCAGGGAGACCGAGAAAGAGATGGGCAGATCAGGAGACCAGAACGTGGCGGACAGTCACAGAGGACTGTGCATAGTGGCGACATGTGTTGCTTGATGCCTGGCTAATGTAATGCAATATAATTCCATCTCATTTCCATTTTGCTTTCCATGATTAGGTTGTTGGGTTGCTTAGTAATTATAGCTGAAGCAACTAAAGTTGTGGGGCTAGTATATATTATGTCTGTTAATTGCAGCTCTTTATAAGCTTACCTTCTTTTTTTTTTTTTTTTTAACCCAGCCAGCATGGCATTTAATTACATATATTATACCTTTATAAGAGATGAATTGTGCCCTCTCAGGTTTGAGAATCAGAGGGGAAATGACACTAATGGCTTTGAGAATATATTTGTGTGAGGTAGAAGTGGACAGGACAAGATATTTAGTGGAATGTTTCCATAGGCCAGGGAATTGTTTAAGCAAATGATCATTATGAAGTCTGGGGCCTTAACTATACAGGGGAAGAAGCGGATAGAGTAATAAGCGAACTAAATTTTTGACTTCTTGACGGACAGCTGCCTTAGGCAGCATGTGGTGAAAGGAACATGAGAATTAAGAATTTTTATATAAGAGATCTTATATCTACTCTATATATATAAAAAGTTAAGCCGAAATTTGAAACGTTTTTATGTCACGTTTTTTGTCTTACCAGCCCGGAACTCGGGGGGGGGGACCATAGGTGGTCCCCCCTCTAGTATATATATATATATACATCATAAGCATATAAGAGTTCTATTATATTATATTACACATTCATAAGTATATAAGAGTTCTTATATAACATCAGAAGATCTGACAGTGATTGAGATGTCATTCTTGTCAACAGTGACCATGCAGAATGAAAAGGCATGCAGAAGTATTATCAAGATGGAAGGAAAAGAATTTGTGTGGAATTATAATGCAGGCAACTGTAATAGACTCAGAAACTATCTTAGAGCAGTACAATGGATTAAAGAATTTGAAAGAGGAGAGAGGTAAGTAATGATCATTAGCAAGTAGAAGATAGTTAAGAAAAAATTATTAACAGCAATAGCAAATTACATATCTGGAAGGAAGAGAATAAAGCAATATGAAGAGAAATGAATGACTAAGGAAATGAAACAGGAATTGCAGATGAAAAATGGACCTGCTGCATGGGAAATATAAGGTTCAGGCTAGGAATGTGACTGGTATAATAAGGAGAGCGAGATTGAAATATGAGCAGAGACTAGCACTACAATCCAAGGAGCTTTTCTATTAAGTGGTCAATATGAGATAAATAATTGTGGATGGATGGAGATGGTAATCGAGTGATCAAGACAGATGACATAGTTGAGCTATTTAATGATCTCTTTATTAGGGTGTTTCATCCTGGTTACGATATAATTGGCCCTGATCATCACACTTCAATTCTTCGTATTATGTGGATAAATACATTCATCACTCAGTTCATCTGCTTATCAATATATAATTAAACAAAATGGACACTAAACTTTTTGGCACTTCACTACCATATACCATCTGGAATGCCTCTCAAGCTAGTAAATCTACCACTCACTTCACCAACTACCTATCCACTGCCTCAGACTAAGAGTGAGCTCATTGGAGTACCTTAACCAAATGCCCTGAAAAATTCAAATGGACCATACTTTAACCATTTCATGAAAATAGATATATAAATATTAAGCTAAAACAATAGATTTAAACATTGAATCAGAAGCAGATGGCATAATCATAAAATAACGGAATTACACTTACATTAAGAAAAAATTATTTTATATTTGTAGAATTTTCAGCTAGGTTTCCTAGCCATTGTCAATAGAACTGAAAAGAGATGAACACAATAGGAACAATACTTAGATTGCAAATGCATGACAATAAATGCTATCAATCGAAGGAGGACAACTCCATCTAACAGCTGTAGATGGAGTTGTCCATGTTAAGACACCAACGCAACCCAACAAGAAATGACAAATAACAAATGACATCACACAATTCCATGCACGCACATGCGCCGGCCTGCAAAATTCAACTGTCGAATTGCGAAGCACCACTGTATATTGATTTAAAAATGTATCTATATAAATCTTCTTCTTCTTCTTCTCTCCCATAGTCCTAAATGGACCGTTGGGTCATTCATGGCTGGTAGATGATGTTCTTTGTTATCCTCCTCCAATCATCTCGGTCTCTTGTTCTTGATGTCAGTTGAGAAAGGGAGGAATTTGTACATTTTTTGATGTTGTCAGTCCATTTTAATTGAGGTCGGCCCCTAACCCTTGATCCCAGAATGATTCCTTCCAGTGTTTATTTGAAATGCCATTAGCCCTCTCCACATGTCTGAACCATTTCATCTGTCTTTCAGAATATTTTCCCTTTTTTCCCCCGTCTATTCAATTAATCAGTTTCCGAACATTTTCATTGGTTTCGTGAGCAGTATAGGGAATTCTCAAGAGTCTTCCGTAAGTTTTCATTTCAAAAGACAGGAGTCTCTTCTCATCTTCCCTCAATAAAGTCCAGGGTTGCCTTAGCAATTCAGTATTTAATGTCGCTTTTGGAGCGACCATCTTGACTCAACGTGCTTCCTAGATAAGTGAACTTGTCTAGGAAGTACATTACATTCTCATTTTGTATCTTTAAGGATTCAATGCCTGATTTTGAGGTTATCATTGTTTTTGTTTTTTGCAGGTTTATGTATAATCCATATTTTTTTAATGTTCCAAAAATGCGGTTGGTTATCTCTTGTAATTCTTCACTTTCTGCCAGAAGATCGATATCTGCAAAATGTAAGTTGTTTATTCTTAGTCTGCCAACTACTATTCCAGTGTCATATTACAGTAATTTTTTAATATATTTTAGTTGCTAGCCACAAGTAGTACAATCCTTCTCCTTTCTCATTTGGGCTTGGGATTGGCAATAGTGGAGAGCTGGTGTAAAAATAACTTAGTGATACCAAAACACAATCTTGTCTTATTTCATGTAAGAAAGCCCATAATTTACTCTCTCTCACTTCTGATAACTTTCCACTCACCAACCAAGATTAATTTTCTATTATTTCACTAGATGTGAAAGTTCTGACTTTCACATCTAGCCTATCCTGGCATAAACACATCACATCTATTGGTGCTTCAGATCCAAAAAAAGCTTGGTATTCTTTTCTGTTCTAAACATTACTTCTCTTCTTCTCAATTCCTGTAATATTTTATAAATTCCAAATCTGACAAGAATTTGAATACTGTTCTCACATATGGGATGGGCACACCAAAAACTTCCCTCAGAATGCTTGACCAGAAGAGAGCAATTTCCTTAATATATAACTACTCTGTTAGTGACTTACTCCAACTGCTTTCTCTAAAGCTCTGTTTCTACATTAAGTCTTTAATATAGGTATTCTCATGGATGCTGTTCTATGAACTAACTACTTTCCTCTATTCATGTATTCAACTGCTGGTCAACATCTATATATATCATTCAGCCTCCAAACTTATCAAATTAACTTCTCATCCTCCTCCTTCAATTTGTAGTATTGGATTGTTAATTCATGTGCACTATGAAAAACTGTCTAACCTTCAAAGATGCTGACCAGTAATCTAGTCAAATACTAACAGCCAAATATATGAATATCTTATTTACTTTGTTCTTTTGGTATTGTGATTATTACCACTAAACTTCCAACTAAAGACCATATCAGGTTCGAGGATATTTTGGGGAGAAAGTCGTTGATATGTAACACTACAGAAAGATAAGAAATTTTTTTAAAATTTTTGCTAATAATACTGAGTGAATTTATTGTTTTATAAGTGTGCGAGACAGACTGAGTTATTGAGGCATAAGTAAAATGTTATTCCTTAAATCTACTCTATAATATAAAATGATAACCCTTTTTTTGTAACGTTTTTGTGTCATGTTTTTTGTCAAGTTATTTGAAACATTTTGAAACTCAAGGCTAACCTGAGTGTCGAGTCTTCAAAATTCGAGACATCAGAATTCAAGGAGAACAGGCCTACCAGTCTGGACCTCAGGGGGTTGGGCAGGCACCATATGCACCAGTTTTCAGTCTTCAAAATTCGAGTCATATGAATTCAAAGAGAACCGGCCTACCATTCGGGAACTCGGGGGGGGACCCTTTTGAGTCTTCAGAATTCAAGGAGAACTGGCCTACCGGTCTTTGTAGGCGCCAGAGGAGCGGAATCCCACTCCCCTTTTGAGTTTTCAAAATTTGAGTCATCAGAATTCGAGGAGAACCGGCCTACCAGTCCGGAACTGGGGGGGGACACCCCCTCTCGAGTCTTCAAAATTCAAGGAGAACCTATCTACCCGTCCGGAACTCAAGGGGAGCCATAGGCGTCAGGGGGGGCAGAGACCCCCTAGTTAGATATATTGTTGGTATGGCACCTATGCATGGTGGAACAATAGTGGCTAAGATGTCTTCGTTGTGCAAGCTAAATTTGCTTGATTTTTCTGCAGTGTAAAATTTGTGAGATGTACTCGTGAAAGTAGAAAGATTTGTGGAAGGAGAGCAAAAGTGATGAAAGTGTGTGTGTGTAATAAATGCTTTGAAAACAGAGAGAACAAATGATGTAATAGTAGAGTAGAGAGAATTCATACATGACTGGAAAATATAAATATCGGTGATGAAAGTGCAGTGCCAGAAGTTCAGGAGAATGTAGAAGACCTGAATAAAGAAATTAAGCACTTGCTTGTTCTTCACAGGGCAAAGCACAAGATTGAAAATCTGCAGAAATGGCAAGAAATCAGCCAAACTGAAAACAGAAAAAAACAAGAGGTCCAAAGCCAAAAAGAAAATTATAAAAAGATGTTTTATTAACTTGCTTATATTTCACTGAATTTTGAATCAGCATCATCAGAGCACAACACAGCATGTATGTGTGACAGTGAGTAAGTGAAGCAATACAATTGTAATGGACAAAAGATCTAAAGTCCTATTTTGGGACCCTCTAATATTGTTAAAAAAAATAATAATTACAGCTATGTGGGAGTTGCTCTAAGATAAGTCTCCCAAATCTTTGGCAAATTAATGCAACCATATTTGTTCATTAATCTGTTTGTAGATTTTTCCTCCCTATGTAAAATAACTTGCATACATAGTGAATTAGAATAATTCAAATATTTCGGGGGGGGTATTAGATTTGATCAAATCAAGAGTGTCTATTAGTGGTACATTGATAAATAAAGAGGTTACATTAAAACTAATCATTATGTCTGAATAGTACTTACCACAGCTACATACAAGCCCCTAGTGTGGTTACGCTATGTTGATGATGTGTTTTCCATTTGGTCCCATGGACAAGACATTTTGGATGTGTTTGTCCCCTACCGAAACAGTCAACACTCCAAATCCACTTCCCAGTAGAAAAAAAATCTAATAACTGTTTACCTTCCTTGACACGTTAGTCGCCCACCTTTCAGATGGATTACTATTTTTTTCCATTTATAGAAAGACAACACACAAAGGAAGATATTTACATAAACAATCACATCTTCATCCAGTCCAACAGTATGATATTTTAAAAACACTTACACACAGAGCCAGAGCCATTTGTTCTAATGACACAGTTCTGACCACAAAACTCAAATATCTATGCCATACTTTCTTGGTGAATGGCTGCAATTCCTACAAAATGGATAAAATACTACATAGCCGCATTACTTCTCCTTCCTCTAATACACAGCAACATAACATTACCATTTCTATTCCCTATGTCAGAGGTACATCATAAAAGATAGCAAATGTTCCATCACCTCATTCATAAAGGAGGTGATAGAACTCAAGCATCAAATTATAGGCCTATTTGTGTGTCAGG
The DNA here is from genome assembly GCF_054136105.1 of Typopeltis vanoorti. Lineage (NCBI taxonomy): Eukaryota > Metazoa > Arthropoda > Arachnida > Uropygi > Thelyphonidae > Typopeltis > Typopeltis vanoorti. The sequence continues at coordinate 65,824,490 of NC_143563.1, forward strand.
TGTTGTAGTTAAGTTGTTGGAGAAGCTTGTGAGAACTAGGATCCAGAATTGGGTTGACAACAATGGTATTATCTTTGATGGACAGCATGGATTTGCTAAAGGGAGGTCATGTTTTAGTAATCTACTTACTTATTACAATAAGGTGACTGCTTCCATGGACAGAGGAGAAGGATACAAGTAATACTTAGATATATAAAAGCAAAGGCTTTTGATAGATTACTGCATGATAAGTTGATAGTCAAACTAGAGTGGATCGGGTTGGATATTAGATTGGATTGGAGACTGGCTATCTGATAGGTATCAACAAGTTGTGTATGGGGGAGCAATATCCAGGAAAAGTAAAGTTACTAGTGGTGTGCCTCAGGGATCTGTTTTAGGGCCATTGCTATTTAACTTGTATATGAATGATATCAGTGAAGATTTGGATGGAGATATTCAGTTGTTTGCAGATGATGCAAAGTTGGATGAACCATGAAGAGTACAGATGATGTTGTGGCCGTACAAGAAGACTTGAATAAATTGAGTGATTGGGCACAGGAATGGGGATGCAAATTCAATGCTGCAAAATGTAAGGGCTTAAAATTTGGGAAACAAAAATAGGATGCAGAATTTATGCTTGGTGAGGATATATTGTCGGAGGTAAAGGAAATAAGAGATCTGGGGGTGATAGTGGATAAGGATCTGAAATGTCGGGGACACGTAGCCAAAATTGTGAAGACAACACAAAGACTTCTGGGAATGATGCGGAGGACATTGACTTGTAGAAGTAGGGAGATTCTTGTTCCATTGTATAAGGCTTTGATTAGGCCACACATGGACTATTGTGCCCAGATTTGGTCATCTGGTTTTCAGAAGGATGAAGAGATGTTGGAAAGGGCCCAGAGGCGACTGACTAAGGTAGTTTCTAACCTCTGGAATGTCGAGTATGAGGAAAGATTGAGAAGATGCAACTTGCAGAGTCTGGTGGACAGGAGGAGGAAGGGAGATATGATAGAGACCTACAAGTTATTAAGGGGTTGTTATAGGATCAATGCTGGCGAGGTTCTACAGAAAATAGTGAGAGATCAGGGGAGAACCAGAGGTCATCCCTGAAAGCTGTATAAAGAGGGTGTGAGAAGCAGGTTTTTTCATGCAGAGTTGTGAATGATTGGAATGCCTTACCTGAGAGTGTGGTGTCTGCAGAGAATTTGAGTGTGTTTAAAGCATGGTATGATTTGACTCCCCATGGAGTCAAAGATATCTATCTTTGACTCCATGGGGGTCTTGGATAATAATAATAAAAGTACTAATGAAACATGGCCTTTTCACGACATTCAAATCTCATGTTAAATTAGCAACTCTGATCTGCTTGCCTAAAGATAAACTTCACCCTGGAGTGCATGAAGTTCCTTGTGACTTAACCTACTATGGGCAGACAGGAAGATCTGTTAACATCCACCTGGAAAAACAAAGAAAATACATTCGCTACCATTATTATGGCAAGTCAGAACTGGCAAACCACACAGATCCGAAAGATTATTTTTTGAGTCAGTCATGGCTATGAAGAATTCTCAGAACCTGAACAAATACGGTTGCATTAATTTGATAAAAATTTGGGAGACTGTTATCTTAAGAGCAACTCCTACATAGCTGTAAATTTTTTTTTTGCAACATTAGAGGCTGCCAAAATAGGATGTCTTTTGTCGGTTACAACTGATCATTTCACTTACTGTCGTATATATATGCTGTGTTGTACTCGGATGATGCAGATTTGAAATTCACCAAAATATAAGCAAGTTAAAAAAACATCTTTTTATAAAATATGTTTATTTGGTGTTTTTGATACCGTTAAAAATAAGTCGTGAATAACCACCAACACCTAAGCTTATCTGTTAGATAAAATTGTAAGAATAATCAAGAAAATGAGCATAAGTAAATAATTATTTACAGCAATTCTATAAGGGGAGTGCTTCAGGAAAGTGCTACAAAATTACCTGGTGCAAAATTTACTAATATCAGTAATGCTGTCAGAATGAAGAAAGGAAATGCGAAAGAATTAATTGTTTTGGCTAGAACCAATGATCTGAGAGGTGAGAAATATTGTATAAGGATGTCAAAGAGTTGTTGGAAGAAGCAAAAAAGAAGAACAACAAGGTGAACTGAAAAGGAGAGCAATGATAGATAATAAATCAATACATAGGTTGTGCAGAAAGAATGGCATAGAGTCTGTGGACCTATGGCCTGAGTTTGTTGGATGGAAAGCTAGTTGTAAAATGCTGATGGACTGCACTTAAATGGATTGGAGCTAGATGTCTGGAGAGAGCTTTATTCACTGAGAGCACAAAGTCAGGAAAACTAAAGTAATTAGAGCAGATGCAGATGAAGGTGTGTGTGTGTGAGAGAGAGAACAAAAAATGTGGAATGTAGTCTCTCAGGCAACAATATCAAATGGGGTAGTCAATACTAATGCTAGAAGTATCAAGAATAGGTTTTTGGCATTGGTTAGTGCAACCTCACCAAAAGCCATAGCCATTGGTGAGACTTGGCTAACAGCAGAGAATTATTATTATTATTACACAGGCATCTCCATGGAGTCAGTAGACTCATCGCAGGAGCCCCAAACTATCCACACAATATCTCTAGAATCACTAACACATGAAGTACTCACAACTGAGTCAGGCAATGCATTCCATTCATTCACCACTCTCCAAGCAAAAAATCTAGTCCTCACACCCTTGTTAACAACACTCTTACTTAATTTCCAAGGATGACCTCTTGTTCTTCCACCACTATTCCACTGCTAAAATATTCTCCCAGCATCAATCTTATAAAAACATTTTAGGAACTTAAATGTCTTCTTCCTTTTTCCCTCTTTTACCTTGCGGTATCGAGGGTTTTTCTATTCATTTAACTACAACCAAACACAAGGATAAGGTGATTAGCCCTATGAATCCTGGTGTATCCTATGTCTGTCAAGCGTTGAGTTCTGAAGGCTGGTTTGTCTGCTTGCGGGATGAAAAACCCCAGATAAACTGGAGAGAAAAACCTTGCAGTCCACACCCAAGACTGGCTAACTTGGCTATGTCTGAGAAAGATCCTAAGCTCCTCATGTCAGTGATGGGAATCGAACCCAGGGCACTCCTTTCCCTGGCATATGGTTGCGAAGCGCATAGTCACTCAGCTAACCGCACAGATTAACTTAAATGTTTCTATCACATATCATCTTTTCCGCCTATCAACCAACTTCTGTAATCCATAAACTGTTAATCTATCAATGTAGGAGCAGTCATTACATCACTCATCAACTTGGTAACTTGCCTCTGAATCTTTTCTACCACTTCATCTCCAAGGAATCCAGGTGACCAGACCTGAGCACAGTAATTTGGATGTGTATGTATAAACACCTTATAAAGAGGAATAATAACTTCTTTATCTCTACATGTTAGTCTGTTCTTCAGTAACCAAGTAATCTTATGAATCCCTAGCCTCATCAATCTCTTGGAGTACAGTTCCATCAATGTGTTACACAGCTTGTAATCTTTTAATCCCAAAATGCATAACTTTACACTTTTCTGCATTAGACTGATATCCATTATCTTTTGCCCATATTTAAACCAGCTTATTTAAATCATCCTGCAAGCTCTTTACATCAGCTTGATTAATTATTGCACTACCCAATTTTGCATCATCAGCAAACAACTGAATATCTTCCTTCAAGTCATTTCCTATGTCATTAATGTACAAATTAAACAATAATGGTCCAAACACAGAGCCTTGCTGCACACCACCGGTCACCTGCTTCATCATGAACTCTGCTCCTCCACACACACTATCTGTCCATGAGCCATTCTTATATCCATATTACCAGTTTAATATATATTCCCATTTGTTCTAATTAGTGTAACAGCATTCCACAGAGTATTATTTGTTATTATTTGACACCTACAGGGAGTCCAAAGACTCATTGAGGGAGGGTACATACTCTACAACTCTGTCTCCACCACTCATTCCACCAACTACAACTAACTGCAACAACAACAACACCATCTACTGCCCACCACCACTAGTATTTCCACAATCACAAACATACATGCCCACGGCAGGATTCAAATCCGCAGCCTTTTGGCTGGAGAGCAAATACGCTAACCACTCGGCCAGCCAGGATATCAGTATCCTGTCAAAAGCCTTAGCAAAATCCAAATATCACTGTGTAGCCATTTTCCCTTGTCCAAATGAGCTATCACTCTACTATAAAAAGTTAATAAATTACTAAGGCAAGACCACCCTTTAACAAAACTATGTTGCCCCCCCCCCCCATTGATTGATATTCTTATCCATCGATTTCTGGATTCTGTGTTTAACCAACTTTTCCAATACTTTTACCACCACTCCTGAGATAGTGACTGGTCTGTAATTTTTTACAGTCTTAAAGTCCCTATTTTACATTCCTTCTACTCTCTAGGGACCTTACCAGAGCTCAGACTTAAGTTAATGAGCCAAGTAAGAAGCCCTGGCAATTCCTTTGCACATTCATGTAATACCCGAGCTGATATCCCATCCAAACCTACAGCAGTATTTGCATTTAAATTCTGCAATATCCTAAATATCTGTTTCATTAACTTTAATTCTCATATCAGTTATTGCTACAAATACATCAGAAATATCTTCACTCAAGTGATAGACTTTTGAAATGTGGTCACTCAGTAACTCTAGTATTACATCTGACTCAGTGATCTCGCTACCGTCAGTGCCCACTAAATTATCCTTGAAAGTCATTTGTCCTTTTACTTGTCAAATAGTGAAAGAATTCTTTGGAATTTCCTTTGACCTGCTTGGCTAAGGTCTTCTCAAAATCTGATTTAGCCTTCCTTACTATAAGGGTAACCTTCCTAGCCTGAGCTTTGTACTACTTGTAAGTGTGCTGATCACCTTTCTCCTTGTAAATCCTCCATAACATTTTCTTTTTTTGCAGATTATGGCTAATGCTGCTACTCATGCTTCTAACATCTACCTTATTTATCATCCTGACCATTGGAATACATTCCAATATTGCTTCCTTATATTCCATGAACTGCTAACATCTTTCCACCTGCAATTTCTTATGCCATGGGATGGCTGCCTCCAAAGCTTGTTATAATTAACTAACCTGTAGTTCCATATATATATATATATACCCATTCTTAAGAGAAATCCAAAAATCCAAGTTCAATATTACATGATCACTCTCACCAATTGGAGGTAACATGATGACATAGTTACAGGGACAGCATGTGATGGATTTAGTATTTTCAAGGAGGGCAGAGTACTGCTGATGATAGATGTATTGCAGCCAACAAGATTAGGAGTTAGTCAATCAAATGGCATTTCTTTTGAGTCAATCTTGTGTGAGATCAAGGCTAACAGTACAAAATATAAAACTGTTGCTGCTATAAGCATCAGCAGATTAGTACAATGAGTGCAAACTGAGTAATTATTATAGAGAACTTCAACTTCAGAGACATAGATTGGAAAGAGGAAAAATCACATGGCAGAAAGGAAATGGAATTTATACACTTACTGAGAGATAACTACTTCAAGCAGAATGTGACAGAGGAGACTCAGAGTATGAGTGTTGGATCTTGTTATAGGGTCAGAAGACCTGTCTATTACTAAGGTGACTACCCTGCCTCCAATTGGGGGAAAGTGATCATGTGGACTTGGGAGGTAGCAAAACATGAGGAAACTCTAGTTATGAAGGGATATATATTGAACTATAAGGCAGGTGATTATGATACACTTAGGAGGTAGCTTGAAAAAGTACCATGGTATAAAGATCTGCAAGGGAAGGATGTTCACAATGCATGGGGGATAGTCAAGGGTATCTGGAGGAAGCAATATCATTGTCAGCAAGGTAAATTGGGTAGGAGTTAGATGGATGAGTAGTATCATTAAGCATGAGTTGCAAAAAAAGAAAATGTTGTGGAGGGTATATAAGGAGAAACATAACCAGCTAACTCATGAACAGTACAGGGATCAGGCAAGAAAGGTGATCAGCATGATAAGGAAGGCAAAATCAGATTGTGAAAAGAAATTAGCCGAAGAGGTGAAAGGAAATCCCAGAGTTTTCTTTTCATTATGTGGCAAGTAGGAAGAAGAATAACTATGGAAAGATAACTTCAATGAGTGCAGATAGCAGAGATTTAACAGAGGCACAAGAAACTGTTGAGCTATTGAGTGACCATTTTGCAAGGATATGTCATCCAAGTGAAGATACTATTATGGTAAAGGTGAAAGGGACTGATGTGAGAACAGAGTCTGATGAATTAGAAGTACTTAGGATATTGCAGAGTGGCCAATAAATGGAATGGGTTGCATGAGTCAGTTGCAAGTGTTCACAATCAAAAAAGTGTTCAGTCAGAGGCTGTCATCTGTTAATAGTTTCAAGGAAAGGTATGATAGATGATGTGCTGATACTTTGGGTCTCTCACAATAAGTCTTAGGACTCCATGGAGGTGCCCAAGCAATAATAATAATAATTGTCAACACCTTGTAGCAGACCACTATAAGTTCAATTGTAGTTGTCAATTAGAGGAACTTTTTTAAGCCCTTTCTTTGACCATTTCCCAAGTGGATCGATTTTGGCATGCACAAGGTATGGTTTTTCCTCCTGGAAACTTAGGGTTTTAATCCCACAACTCAAGAATATTGACCATAGATGTCACAGTATTTCAGACAATAATATACAGGGTTAGGATAGAGACCACAAGATGACAGCAGTTGTCTGCCATATTCTCCTCCCCATATGCCTATTAAAATCTTGGGTCAACCTTTTCATTTGGCCTATCAGCTAGTTTCCTTGTAATACAAGTTACTCTTCTTGCTTGTGCCTTATACTTATAGGTTTGCTGATCACCTTTCTCTTTACATACCTTCCACATCTTTTCTTTTTGTACAAATCCTGCTGTTCATTCATCTAACTCCTACTCTGGATATAGGCTGATACTGTTTTCTTTAAACATCCCTTGCTCATTTCCCATGTAATGTTAACATCTTTCACTTCCAAATTCTTATGCCATGGCATTGCTCTAAGCTGACTTCCCTAATCACAAAACTGCTCTCTGCAGTCAGAGGCAGTGTGGCTAACTCGGTTATAGCCAAGAAATATGCAAGTAGCTAATCTATAATAAGAATTTAAAATGCTAGAAAACTACGGTCATTGTATGCTTCTTCTATTAAAAAGATCCTGGTAAAAATTTTAGCATAATAACTTACTAACAGTGTTTTACTAAACATGGAAATTTTTCATTCGGAATCCAATAACGTGAATACATACTTACTCTAATTTGTTCCCGATTACTATAAGATGCATTGCGAAGAATTTTATTTTATTTTTCTTAAATCTAACAGATGTATGGCAACTAGCAGCCATCTGACAAACAATGTTTAACATGGGAATCTTATTATTAATATTAACTTATAAAGTAATGTATCTCTTCATACATACAACCCTTCACTTATATTCAATTATGTTCTTTTCATATGCATTTCAGGAAAATCATATCATCATCCTGTCCAGTAGTTAGGCCTAGTGATCTCTTATGGTCTCAAACCATCCAAGGGATGGTTTGAAACCATAATGTAGTCTGGCAGTCTACTTCCTCTAGGGATGTATTAAAGAACCTGTTCAGGTATCCTGATCTTTTTTATTAGTTTACATGATATAACCATTTTTGTTTATATTTCTCTATAGACAAAAATAGTTATATAGATATTTTTGTCTATCTGTACTGTATCATATTTAGTTTATTGATTATAGTTTTGTTTTTCATCTGGTCCAATAAAGCAAAGGTTAGTTGATTGGTAGAGCCTCTGCTACTAATGGCTCATGCAAAAAGTTAAGCAAGTTTGAGCGTGGTTAGTAGTTGGAAGGAATCAATTGTTCAATGCTGTTGGCACACTCTCCCTCGATGAGTCTTTGGACTCCTTGGAGGTGTCACATAATAATAATAATATATTATTATTATTATCCGTGACACCTCCGAGGAGACTCATCGCGGGAGGACACCCACTATACAACACTCCACCTTCACCACTAGACTGAACCGCCACTACCCATCACCCACATCAACTGCCCACAACCCCTACTACCACAGCTAGTTTTTTTTGTCTGTAAACTGCATGTGTTCTGAAGGGCCAATTAGTCTGTATGCAAGATGAAAAACCCCGAATTTCCGGGAGAAAAAAACCCTGCTACCTCCATATGAGATCGGCTAACTCACCTTCGATTGAAAAAGTCCATATAAAGATTCCTCCCATCATGAAGAGAATCGAACTTAGGCTTTTTCTAATCGAAGGGCGCAATGTACCGTCGTTCTTCCAATTGTGCTATGGAGGTGCTTATTAATATCCTGCAATTATTCTCATAAATTTCATTTCACCTGATGTAAGTTGTTGTTCATCTTGTTTTCTGATGGCCCAGGCTTCACTCCCATTGGTATTGGTCTTGCTAACATCTTGTATGCTTTGATTCTCATATGCATCTGTACTTTTAATGGATTAAAAAACTTGATTATTCTAGGCATTTAGCTGTGCTTTTGAATTTGATTATTAATGTCAATTTATTCTTTGTAAGTCAGATTACAGCCAAGATAGTTAAAGAAGCTTAACTATCCACAGTAATTATAATCTTCAGAAATGTATAGTTAATAGCAAACCTTTTCCCCCAGCCATTTATGACACCTGAGTACCACAGATTCAATAATAATTTGTTTTTAGATTATCATATTCTTCATAGGCTTAGGGCCTAGGATGTGAAAAAATACGAATCTGAATGAATGAACTTCTTAACATTTTCCCTTCTACCTTTGTCAAACTGACTGGTCTGAGATGGTGATTGCACAATTACCTGAGAAATAAAAGTAACAACTTAGTGATTTTTGGAATATACTTAGCACTAAGAGATCGTAAGTACTGGTCATCTGTATGCTAAACAATCTTATTCTATCGGGAGGATTATTTAGACAACATTATGAAAATTCGAATACACCAAATATAATAACTATCCGTTTGTTTAGAGTACTATGAATAGTAAAAGCACCGCTTTTTCGATTCCCGAATAACAGTATTGAGATATTCAGGAAATTTGCGCTAACGAAATAACTACAATTGAATCGCATGTCGATTTAATATTATTATTTTTAGATTTTGCATTAAAAAAATATCAATGAAGCAACCATTTGAATATCACGAATTTTTAAATGAAAATAACGACACCAAAAATCTCAAGATATGTGTTCACTTGAGCCCTCTGAAGGAACAAACACGTCTCTTAAAAGCTACGTTGAATGAAAGACACTTATGTCTGTTCATCCACTTAAAAACTACGTTGTAGGCATTCCTTCACAGAGATAATCGCGAACTTTCATCTAGTCAGTTCTTTTATAATGCCCGTATCGTTAAAGTTTCGTATTAATACTTTATCAAAAAAAGTTAATATCCCGTTTACCAGTTTCGAATCAGACCTACTCTTTAAAAACAGAATAGACATTTAACTTTGTTATACTGAAGTTTCTCATACACATTGTTAACTTCACGACGTCATAAATTCTTTAACATAAAAAATACTGTTTTCAGCTGCATATGCTGGTTACTTCAAGGTGATAAAAAAATGACTTTTTTTTTGTAAGCGTGTCATGGTTGAGTAATTCGCAACTACGTTTTCAGCCAATAAAACGCTAGGTGTTGCAACTAAATCCAAACGAAAGCTTGAAGACACCTTTTCAGAACGGAATAATTTTCCTTTTCACTCATCATCGTTTGTAACTATGGCTCCCTCTAGTAGCTTTTATGTAACTTAATAACTGGTTTGAGAGTACTGAACAGGAACTATGGGAAAGAGAGCCATATTTTTCCAACTCAAAAGTGAGACATTGTAGCAAGTTTTGTTGTGATGTAAGATTATATGGATTTGTTTATTTGTGATTTCGTAGTGCCAGATGGTTACGTTGGTTATTGTCCTATTAAAATAGCATCACATTCCTTCAACTATTTTATTTTAAGCAATGAAGTTTTACATTAAACGGCGTAAACTGATTGACCTTCCTCGTCTGAGGGTCACAGGTGTGATAGAGTCATTGGTTGGTTGAGTTATCCACCAACTACCCAAAGCCTTAGGTTATGGTTGTGGACAGCAGCGAAGCCATGGATATTCATGTTTATGTCCACCAACGAAGGATATTTCATCGTCATGTTTGCCTCTTGTAAGTAACATCTCTCGTATGCAGTGTACAGTGTTTGATGTTAAATATACACGATATATACACTACATATTGTAATATTTTATTTTTTATATTAAAATATAAATAAATTGAAGGTTGAGATGTCTATATAAATGCGTGTATATATAAATGTATGTATATGTAATTATGTATACATGCATGTTTAGATGGTACAGAAAAAGTAATCATTCGTGGCGGCTCATTTATGAACCATTTGGAATTTATTCTCAGAAATTGCATAGTATTTGCTTCTTTTATGGAGATATCAAAGATAAAACGTCAATCATATTTTAATATTTTTTTTAAAAAAAACTTTTTTTGAATATATTTTTCCCACTTAACTAGGAAATATCCAAAATGACTTATTTTGTAAACAAGAAATTTGCTTTTGAAATGCTAACATGATCTTTCAAAAGTAAGCTACGCTTGTTATGGATTATTACTTATTATTATTATGGACATTTTTATGATTAAAAATAAACTCACCTAGCAAAATACATTTCTTCGGTTGACTCGTATCCAACTTTGATTTTTTCGTATCCAACTTAGTGCTGATTATCAGTCTGTGCTCCGTGAAAAAGTTATCAGTGACCTTTAAAATTCAAAGTTTAAAACATGCATGGTTTATTATCAGAATCCAGAAAGGATGATATTTCAACAGAGCATGAGAAGGAAAATATTTCAGCAAGGATTTTTTTCCATACGGTATTAGAACTTGAGGTAGTCTGATAAATAGAATGAAATACAGCTATTTATAGCTTACCGAAACACATCGCGATTGGATATATAAATGTACAAGTTAGCAAAAACGGTTTGTTTCTTCATATAAATGTATAGTGAGAAGTTTGAAGTAATGGTTCTCTACTGAGCGTTTATTTATTTATTTTCTCTCTCTCTCCCCCAAGTTAGTTTCTTCAAGAACAGAAAACGAAACGAATTCAAATTTACTCAGTGAAATTTGAGAAATCCCCCTCCCTTTCTGTATGTCAGAATAAACAGGCAGTATAGGGTATGTTTAATTTAAAGCAGCATCTTTACTGATTCCTAAGAAAATGAGAAATAAAGGCGAACAATAGAACAACTACTGGTTTATAACACGTTTAGCAAACAACGCGTGAGAACAATTATATTTTGAATTTCTCACGTTTTAGTTTGACAGATGCACTATCATCCTGTTGAGATGATTATGTAGAGGAGCAGTGTTAAAGATGTTTAATTTTGTAACTGTACCCATGATGGTTATTTTTGTAATCCTCTACGATTATCATTTTTGTATATACTGTTTATTTGGCAAAATTCATATTTACAGTACTCTCATATAAAATGACATTAACTTAAATATATTATTTATGATTAAATGTATTTTTGATTTAGAAATATTCATGGTCATTCACTATGTGAATAAAAATTATTCAGTGTATCAATTGAAACTCATATAGTAAGTTTCAATTATAATTATAATTGAAATTGTAAATAATATTTATGAATTGTAATTATAATTACAATTCATAATATTCTTGATTTTATGAATTGTAATTATATTGCATGCTCGCATAAATAAGAAAATAATCACCAAGCATATGCAGTGTGTATTTTAGTAAATTAAACTATTATTCTCCTTGTTTTAATTAGGATGGATGCCAACTGATGATGAAACAAAATCAGATCTCAAATTTACGTTTGTGCAGTCAGCATGCCACAAATTAATGGTAGAAGAACCTCTAGCATATCACTGCCATGTGTATAAGGTGCAGGTGAGCATTGAAAGGGATTGATGTTTTCTTGAAGAGTTAGGAACAACCTTCAAGAGTTTTATTGAGTAAGGCTACAGATGTAGTTGGAATAAATGAGGAAAACAGGTTCAGTCTGTTTGCATTTGTACTGAACAGGGATTGGGTGTTGCTTTGCATGTTTTAACAGTCCCAACAGAAAGTGAAGGAATGATGGCTGCCAATTCCCCGAATCAGTGATTATTTAAAGTAGAAGACAGCTGTGTACATGAGATAGGGTTGAAGTGAGTGCAAGAGGGAAGGATCATCTATGAACTGAATTGCTCTCCTCTATACAACATCAAGACATTTTAGGTGCACTATTCCAGATGTGTGAACAGTATTCTAAGACTGGGCAAATTTGGAATTGGTAAAGTGGATGGGTGAAAAATAGATGTGTTTCATCCAGAATAGGCTGAAGATAACTGTCAGTCCACAAAGAGAGAGAGAAAGAGCTGATCCTGTATGATGGTTTGTGTATTGCAGACAGTAAGGGGAATGTAAGCTTTATCCCATGGTATTATTACACCAGATCATAGAGGTCAAATTCGTGTATTTTATACAGCACCCTTTCTGGGTTGTTATAAAGTTCACATTTAGAAATATTCATACAGTTTAGTAAATGCATTGGCGATGATTCCTAGATGTTATGAATTTTTCAGATGGGGAAGACTTTTATGCCATTGCTGAACTTGATCGGTCTTGAGACGAGAGATCATGGTAGTGGCACAGTTGTTAAACTTGGAGTTAATGGTAGCTTCTGGTTTTTCTGCTGAATACCAGTGGTGAGACATGTCCTGGAGAATCATTCTTTTTATGCTTTCTTTTTGAGTAGTTTTAAAAAGATCAAAATCTATGGTATCACTTGTTGGTGCAGCCATTTTTGCTACCCCTCTTGGTGCCCTCTGGATAATCTAACGACAGCAGCATTTCTTTTTTCCCCATCATGGAGACAAATCCTTGCACCATTGAAGGATGGTATAGGGATCACCGTTAAAAGTACTGGTTGTAGATGGTCTTGAAGCTTGGGGATGTTTGAGCATACATGGTTTGTTGAAAGAGTAGGATGAATAGAGGTGCACTTCATCAGCAAAGCTGTGGATGGGATAAGTGGCAGTTGAGAGTAGTTGTTTATATAGGGGAAAGAGTGCAGGCAATATAAGCCCTGAAACAGTCCTGCATTGGTGATGAAGCTTGAAAGATCCACCATGGCATGCAATGAATGACCAAAGAGAAAGCTGACTATCCAGTTACATAGGGTGGCAGGTAGACTAAATTGCCTAAAGGAATGTAATTTGTTTAGCATACTTCAGTGCCAAACACATTCAAAAGCCCTGGAAAGGTCAAAAGTGAATAGGATGTTTCTCTAAACCTTTTCAGGACATGTCCAATGGTGGATGATGTTGACTAAGAGGTCAGTCATGGATCCGGATTGGCAGAACCCATATTGGTGAACCTCTAGGTAGTGGAAAAGGTGATTTTCTCTGTTATTTTGGAGAGGATTGAAATGATATGATTGGTTATTAGTTGGATAGCTGACTTTTATTTCCCTTTTTTGGAAGAGGTTGGACATGTGCATGTTTCCATGTGTTGGGATAAGTGCTAGCTGAGTATAGATTTGTAAAAATGATAGAAGACAAGTGTTAGTCCTGGAGCACAACATTTGAGTAAAATTGGAAAGATGCCATTTGAACAGAAGACTTTAGTACCCAAGTTGTTTAGTAAGTTGTAATTGTTGTATTTATAATATATATGTAATAGAATAAATACAGTGAGCTGCACAATTGCTAAAGATAGTATGTTAAATGGTGGAATATATTTGGTAGTATAAGTATGTAAGGTGCATACCAAAGTAATATTCCAGCCTTCATTGCTTAAGAGGTTTTCAATGTGAATCCAAGTATAGCCTTTACGTAGTAGGGGATTTTCGTTGCTAGTAAAATGCTAGTGCTTATAGTCACTTGAAAAAAAAATGATATTTGGTTTCTAGAGTGGTGTTCCTGACTTTGCTGACAGTATTATTTGTTTATTATGCTTAAGGTTTTCCATTCATTTGTAGAGATGGGATGGCCATATTACAAGTAAGAATAAATAATGTACTTCAGAGAAAGCATTTCAGACTTCTTTCTGACTATTCTGAAATTTATTATAGTTATCAAATTTTAATATGTTTATGTATTTACTTTATATATTTTGACACTACAAGACTTTTCATTAGTTTTGTAAATGAGTGATGAACCATTTGATAATATTCTGAGGGATTCAGTAATCGATACAGTATCCGTATAATTAAGAAAATGATATTTCCATCAGCAACTGCTATTAAAAAATATAATACCAACAAGTTAGGCAGCTTGCACATAAAGAACAAAATCATATTTGGCAGTGGGGGGGGGGTTGCATGTGAGTACTGATCTTTTATCTAGCATATGTGAAACTGATTTCTATAATGATCTTAGATCCTTTGTTTAGTAAAATATTTCTGAATTTTAAATGAAATTTACATATTAATTTTCAAAAAATATTGATAATAATGCATCGTATTGCTTAGCCATACTTCTCCACTTTGTTCATCAGGGTGATGAACAAAGTGGAGAAGGTAAGAATATAAAGCATTGATGTGGGCTTCAGCAATCAACTTCAATTTTGTATTTTGAATGTAAATTTATTTTATTGAAATACATGAAGTATACACCGTACTGACATGTGGGCTATGTTTTGGCCCTGATCACATGTTCTGCACTTCTAGGCATGATATTTCTACGAGTAAGTCAAATATTTAGGATCATTCTTCCTTAGTATGACCACCAGTCCATTTACCATTGTAGAATACATTAAGTCTAGGTTGACATCCAAATCTCAATCTAAATACAACACATCCAAAATGTATCCTATAGGTTTTGTATTTAGGTTGAGATTGGAATTTTTTGCAGGTTAGTCAGATCTTTTTTTATTTTCCTCAAACTCTTGCTCACCTGCATTATGACATGGTGCATTAGCAAACCATGTTGGAAGAAACCCAGATCTTTTCTATAAATCTGTCTGCTTATCTGCCAGTGTTTATTATTATTTTTATATTGATCCATACACAAGACGAAGAATAAGCAAGTCATGTTAGTACCACGCGTGGAGTGCATGTGAGGAACACTCCAGGAAGAAGGCTGTTCTAGAGGATAGAGATAGATGGATAAAAGAGGGAGAAAAGTAGGTTCAATTTGTTTGCACTTAGACTGAAAAGGAATGTCAGATCCAAAATAGAAAGTGAAGGAACAGTGATTGCCAGTTCACTGGAGCAGTTATCTTGAAAGTACCTACAGAAATTACACAACTGAAACAGTTCATTCTGTGAGGTGGTAGTTCAAGTGGGTTGCTGATGGTAGGATCATCTATCAGCTGAATTGTTCTCCTGTGAACAATATCAAGAATTTTTAGAGATGTCCTAGGTGCACCAACCCCTCCAAACTGTGATATACTTCTAAGGATGGATGGATGGATGGATTTGGTTGAGAGATGCAGAGTTGGAGCAGAACCTCTAGAATGTCTAGTTTTTATAGACTCTGGAAGCTATTGATGGGTAAGCTGAGATCTCTTTTTTTTGGGGGGGGGGGGAAGCAAGATCTCATTTTGCTAGCCTTTAAATGTGACCAGGTGTTATCCTTATCCCCCAACATTTTTCTCCAAGTCAAATGCACAAATCATCTTACGAGCAGCAGTTGGATGGCCTGAGGTCAGTGATTTTTGGAAAAAAGTGTGTAATATACTTTTTTCTCCACGTGGAATTATATACATCATAATTCCACTTTCAAGTAATTTATTTAGCTACAATAACTTAAAAACTTCCTATGGATTTAAGTTTTTAATGTCATTATGATTGTCTTGCATTTGCACTGATCTTTGTAGCATAATGAAACTTAAACCTTTTAAAAAATCACACATTACTGATCTACTGCTGTGTTAATACTTTGTATTTGACATTTGAGAGACTGAGTATTGTGTGTGGCTGTGCATGTGTTACAGGGAAACATTGCTCATCTCATTGAAGTATGGTATGAAGATTAGCGTTTTTAAAATGCTGGTTGCAGACAGTCTTGCTTGGAATGTGAGCACTATGTGGTTTTTAGAATGAGTAGGATGAATGAAATTTATTATTAGCAAAGCTCTGAGGAAAGGATTATTGGCAATTGAGGGGTAGGTCATTTATGTATTGATGAGAGAAAGGGTAGTAAGCAAAGTCCTGAGGCACTCATGCATTGGCAGAGAAGATTGAAGATAGAGAGAGAGAGTGGGGTGAACAACTGGGGAGATATTTGGCTGTTCATCTACAGAGGGCAGAAAGTGAGTTGAAGGATGCCAATGTAATGAGTGGGCCTTCATGCCAGATATGAACTCATGGTCTGGAAATGTCAAGAGCAGCAGCAGCACATTTTTCCAAATCTCTGTGCACCATGTATTTGTTGGTGGGTGATATGGGATAAAAGATCAGCTGCAGGTCCACAGTGACAGTCTATACTGGTGGTCATTGACTGGAGGATGCCAATTTGCTGAGATTATTGTAGATTAACTAGTAGGCTTATAGGTAGTTGAAGAATTAACTTGATGACTTTCTCCACTATTTTAGAGATGCTTGATGTGATGGTGTTCAGTCAGTAGTTTGATAGCTGACTTATCCTCTTATTTTCTGTAATTGGTTGAATATATAATAGTTTACTTCTTTCTTCTTAATCACTTGTCTACACATGGCGCTATTACATTGTAGGTTGTGACCATTCATGTTCGGAGTTATTATTTTAAAAATGCTTGCTCGCATGCATTGGGTTACATGCCAGCTGAGTTTAAAACATTATACATATATCAGACAGGTGGTCATTCTGGAATACAGTCCATTTGGAGAGATGTGAGATGCCACTGGGACTGAAAGACTTTAGTGTCAAAGTTATTTAGTAATTCTCTGATGTCCACAGGAGGCATATGGTTCTCTATTTCTAGTATGGTTATTTACCTTGGTCATCTATGCAGTAGTTAGAATGAGGTTAGCTTTATCTTTAAGTGCTGTAACAGTAGTGCCCTCTGGATGAGAGAGAGAGGGGAGCACAAGCAAGTACACATTGCTTCTGATGGCCTTTTGCAAGCCAGAAGGCATGAATTTCATATGACAGGAAGTGAGTTTTTTTTTTTTTTTAGGTCTTTACAAAGTTGGATTTGCTGATTGGTGGCTTTTCATTTATTGCATTCTTCAGTGTAGTCTGAGTATGCAATTGGGGTTCTTGCATATGCTGAATAATTTTCGAGCCTTTCCATGGCTTGTAAAGTGGGTATTAATTTTTGGTAGAATGGTGAATGAAGGCCTTCATGCCAGTGAGGATAATTTATGTGACTCACCACCCAAAGTAAGTGTTTGGATCAGAAGAGTAGGAGCAGCAAGTAGCCTGAGAATGGAAAGTAAAAGTACAGGTTCTAGAGGTCATCCCACTTCATACCTTTTTGGTATCAAAGGACATGAGGTTGGGAGTGGTTAGGAGGAGGATGTTCTGTGAGAGGGGAAACTTGCACATGATTATGGTCTGAGTTGCTGAGAGGAGAGTTGGCTTCTGGTATATCTGGAAGGAGAACTGGATAGGAAAAGATCAAGGACACTGGGAGAGGGTTATTCTTCCATTCATTACAAGAGCCATATTCCATTCCAAGAAAAATAACTCTAATCCATTATTCATTTACACACACACACACAATCGTTCTAATGCATGAGAGGTTTGAGAATCTGTAGTATGTTGGTCCTGTTTATGGATAAGAGTTAAGGGAGAAGAAACCTACTGATTTTTTTCTTGAAAAGCTAGAGGTTGTAGTTGGGAACATTTTGAGGAAGGCTGCTCCAGAGAATAGAAGCAAATGAAAACAAGGAGGTTCAGTGGGGTTGAAGTTGGATTGTAAAAGGATGAATGGTTGTTGCTTGTTTTTAACAGGTTAAATCAAAAATGAAGGAAAGAAGAAATGATGGATGCCAGTTCAGTAGAGCAGTACACGTGGATATAAGGCCCTCCTCTGCATAGCATCAAGAATTTTTAGGAAGGTTCTGTTCACTGTCTAATTAAGAACAGTATCGTGGTTGGTGGATTTTGAGATTTGGATGAGTGAAATGTAGCATTTTGAGCAGAACATGTCAAGCTTTTTAGAGGCAATGTGATGTGTTGCAGGAAAGGTTCTGGCAGGTCTTCCATATTTGTACTTGCTCATCTAATTGGAAAAAGGTGTAGTGATAGTCATCATTCCATATAATGGGTTTCAAATGTTCAGTGCTCCAAAGTGCAAGTGTCCTTTACTTGTGTACAGAACACTTGCATTTCTTTATACCAGTAAAGAACATCACTGGTGCAGTTCATTGTACTTGTCAAGTTGATATTTGGCTTATGCTGCTGTCCTATAGAAACCGAGACTGTGTAGCTCTTCATGTAGTGTCCTCATACTGACTTGAATCCCTGTAGAGGGTCATTTCCTCTGTAATGTCAAAATTTTCATACTGTCCTTCTAAACACTATTCGATCCCTTGGTTAGTTTCCTGGTTCTTCTTGTGCATTTCTTCTGACAGTAATGACATTCCTACTTTCACATTTCCATTGGTAGATAATGTTGCCTACTTTTTGGATAACATAATCTTTTCCATTGTTAAACAGATAGGTTTCTAATATGGTATTCTATGATAATGCATACTATGAAAGTTAAAGTTCTCCATGTCACTCACAGTATTACAGGTTTACAGTTGGCTGAGGGTAGATATGTTGGCTTTATAGCTGTAGGTCACATTATGACAGGAATACATATCATTTCATTTTAAAATAAGTATCCTAATATTTAAAATCAGCAGTATCATTAATGGTACATTTATATATATATATATCTAAAACATCAGGGACATGATATATAATGATTTTCACTTTAATTAGACTAAATCCTAAAAGATTTTTGCCAACATGAAGTTTCACATTAACTGGCAGTTTAGTTACTTCTGCAGTGCAATCAGAAGGATGATGCAACATATACATTTTTACTTAGAAAAGGCATGGATTCCAATTTTGTCTTCAATCCATCCATTCCTTTAGCATTTTTTTCCTTTGGAAAGGTGGGCAGACTATTCTAAGAATACACATAAGTTATAAAAATCTGTTCAAGAAAAAGGAATGGAGCAGATATGAAGTCGTTTTGAATGAAGCTTAAGAATGGTTTTCCCCAAGCTTGTTATAGAAAGTCTAAGAATGACTTTCACAGTGAAACTTGAGACTTCTTGGAGATGTCAAATGATAATTTTTTTTTTAACTACTTTTAGTAATAGTTCTCGATGTACTCTTTTTTTTTTTTTTTTAGCACGGAGATAGTTGCAGTCTGACCTTCTAATATTGTATAGATCTAAATTAATTAGTTTTCTGCATCACTTAAAAATGAAAAGAACAGAACTTAGAAAACATTTTAATTTTTTCAATTCTGCTTCATTGATGCTAATTTTAAACACTTATTAAAATATTCAATTTTTAACATTTTGAGGTTGCTGCATATGCAAATAGCTTAGATCAAAAGAATTTTTATACAAAATGTTAAAGAACTGGAATCGTTAAATACAAACATCTATGTTGACATAGTGATAGTTTAATTTAAAAAAAAAATTACATGAGAGAAAAATATACAGATTAAATGGTGCAGGTTTTGCTACATGTTTTACACCATAAAACATGTAGCAAATATAATTATCATAAAATGTGTTGTTGGAGTATAGTTCTCTCTACCTTAATAAATTCATAAAGTTGTAATCTTTATAATGAAAAATCATTGACACAATAACATGCTATGCATGAATTTGATAGTCATTTTTGGCAGATTTCGTATTAAATTTTTTTAATTAGTTGATATCATCCTTGGACACGAATCCAAGCGGCTGAAATGAGGTTCCTTCAAGGGATTGCAGGGCTGACAAGACTCACCAGAGTCAGAAGCTCTGCAATTCGGGAAACCCTCAATACTCAACCGCTGCTTCTCCATGTTGAGAGATCACAGTTACGCTGGTACGGGCATCTGGTCAGAATGCCACGAGAGGCTTCCTCAGCAGGCCCTCTTTGCCAAGCCAGAGGGTGGAAGGCCAAGGACTTGCTGGATAGATTATATCCAAAACCTTGGGTGGACACATTTGGGAATCCCACCAGAACACCTGAGTTTGGTGGCAGAGGATCATGACCATTGGAAGTTCCTCTTGCAGCTGTTGCCCCCACAACCAAATTAGGAAAGGTGGGCCTTGAAGATGTATGTATGTATGATATCATCCTGATAACTAATAGCATGAAAAATTAATTGAATTTTTTAAGTTGACTTTTCTTGTGTGTTGTTCATTAACAATGTGCTTATCAGTTAATATCAACTAAGTTCAATGCAATGAAATATACCAAAAAGGTTAATAAATTGGTGCACATCTTTCATTTTGGTGTAGTCATCTTTCAACATATGGGTATAGACCCTTTAAGAAAGATAAGGTTTCAGATTCCATTGAATACATCACTGATAAATACTTGGAAGATTTGTCTTTTTGATAAGTAATTAAATTTATGCAGTTAGGACTTGAATATATTTTTAGACTGTGCCACTTAATATCATATACAGATAACTCATGTATATTCATTGTTGAGTCATGGTTTTCACTTCTGCTTTTTCAATTTGAAAGTCATACTGAAGATCCTGTAGACACTAGTTTGAAAATTCGATAATAAATAAAGTCTCATGTAAGTAATAAGTCTGTATTTAGTTATTTATTTTATTATGTCAACTTATGTACCAGTTCATCATGGTATATAATGAACTGGTACATAAGTTGACATATGTACCAGTTCATCACGTTATTGATCAGCAATTCTTCCTACACAGGTTAAGGGCTAGGATTACTAAATGTGATATACTGCTTACTTTTACCATAATTTAAAAAAACGGCATAAAGGTTTGGCAAGACCTCTGATCATAATTTTTCATGTTATGATAGATGTATTCCTTAAACAATAAGATCTAGACCTACCAAATATAGAATGCACTCTCTCTCTCTTAGTATAACTAAAACATTAACCTGATACATTTTGGTAGGGCTTTGTTTACATTCTGGAACCCCACTTGGCAGAGTTTCACATTGTTACGTATACTTTTAAACATAATACTTTTGTTGATAACATGGATGAAATAAGCTGCTGTTATTGAACTTGTTGCACTGATTTTGAAAATATTAGCCAGAATTTGAAATTTTCAGAGTTTAGTTATCTATATTTTATTTTTATTCAAAATGGATAAACTTGTATTACCTTGAAAGATGGATATAATTTAAATACGATCGTATTAAAGCATAAGCAGACATTATGGTCAGGAGACAGCTTGCAGGTATAACATGGAATGAGGAGTTAGCTGGAAAAGCGATAGAGATCAGTGCAGCTTGGGAAAGTAGAAGCAATGTCTAAATGTATTCCAAGGGTCAGAAGGTTAAATGAGGTAGGTGTGAAATGAATGAAGAGATTAAGTATGTGATACAGAGGGGGGGGGAAAGGCATTACGGAGGCAGCACAAGAGAAGTGGTAATAACCAATTCCATGAGGATTAGATTACAAAGACCAGGCATCATGTTGGAGGCTTAATGGATTTTTTACAACACTCAAAAAGAATTAAAATAGAATTTAATATTTCCTATATTTCGTCCTAGTCACTAGGACATCTACAGGTATTACAAAATCAGTTAATGTAACATACACACAAATAATAAACAATACTGAGCCCAACCACGTGGGTGACACTAAAGTCCTATCTAGCTGGAGTGCCCTCTAAGGGCAGTAGTAGGTGGCCTGGAATGTAAGGTGGAATCTCTGGTGATGAGTGTTTCCCAAATCTTCGGAAGCTTAATACAACCGTATTTATTCAGATTTGGTTGGTTTTTGAGAGCTGCTGCTTCCAAGAAAAGTCTCTCTTTCTTGAATTTGCTGTGGTGGAGCATGGTGGTTTTCTTCTAAGATACCCTGTGGGTGGTATCCAAAACAACTATGGCCATTCAGGCTTGGCTGACCATGTTTTGGATACCACCCACAGGGTATCTTGGAAGAAAACCACCATGCTCCACCACAGCAAATTCAAGAAAGAGAGACTTTTCTTGGAAGCAGCAGCAGCTCTCAAAAACCAACCAAATCTGAATAAATACGGTTGTATTAAGCTTCCGAAGATTTGGGAAACACTCATCACCAGAGATTCCACCTTACATTCCAGGCCACCTACTACTGCCCTTAGAGGGCACTCCAACTAGATAGGACTTTAGTGTCACCCACGTGGTTGGGCTCAGTATTGTTTATTATTTGTATGTTACATTAACTGTTTTTGTAATCCCCGTAGATGTCCTAGTGACTAGGACGAAATATAGGAAGTATTAAGTTCTATTTTAATTCTTTTTGAGTGTTGTCAAAAATCCATTAAGCCTCCATCATGATGTCCTCACAGCACTTAAGCCTCTACACACGAAAGACCAGGCACGGAGGGCAACTTGGTTGATAAGGGTAGCAAAAGTGAAGTATAAGCAGCAATTAGCTAATGAATGAAGATAATCATAATGAAGCCAAAAAGAATCATAGGGAATTCTTTCGATATGTAGCCGGCAAAAAAAAAAAAAAAAATGATTATGAAAAGATGACATTGATTGGAGAAAATGGTATAAGGACAACTACTGTGGAAGATATAGTGCAGATACTTAATGAGCATTTCATAAAGGTTTTTCATTCTTGTGAATGTGACATCATGGAGAGATTGAGAGCAATTGATGATGAGGAGGAGAGACTGACTGTAAGTGAGCAAGAGGTGTATGGGGAATTGAGCAAACTTGATGCTAATAAGGCTGTGGGACTTGATAATATATCACCACATATTTTGAAAGAATGTGCCAGGAAGTTGACATCTGCCTTGATATATTTTTTTAACACGAGTCTTGCACTGGGTTCAGTTACAAAGGAGTGGAAGGAGGACAAGATTGTGCCGCTTCATAAGGGAGGTGTTAGAACACAGGCATCAAATTATAGGCCGATCTGTGTGTGTCAGGTGTTGTGGTTAAGTTTTTGGAGAAGCTGGTGAGAACTAGGATCCAGAAGTGGGTTGACAACAATGGTATTATCTTTGATGGACAACATGGATTTGCTAAAGGGAGGTCATGTTTTAGTAATCTACTTATTACAATAAGGTGACGGCTTCCTTGGACAGAGGAGAGGGATGCACAGTAGCATATTTAGATTTTGCAAAGGCTTTTGATAGATTACCGCATGATAAGTTGATAGTCAAACTGGAGTGGATGGGGTTGGATATTAGATTAGTGCATTGGATTGGAGACTGGCTATCTGATAGGTATCAGTAGGTTGTGTATGGGAGAGCAACATCCAGGAAGAGGAAAGTCACTAGTGGTGTGCCTCAGGGGTCTATTTTTGTATCTCAGGGGATATTCAGTTGTTTGCAGATGATGCAAAGTTTGGATGAACTATGAAGAATAGAGAAGATGTGGTCTTACAAGAAGACTTGAATAAATTGGAGTGATTGGGCACAGGAATGGGGATGCAAATTCAATGCTGCAAAATGTAAGGGTTTAAAATTTGGGAAACAAAGATGGGATGTAGAAGTTATGCTTGGTGGGGATATATTGTTGGAGGTGGAGAAAATAAGAGATTTTGGGGTGATAGTGGATTTAGGGGACACATTGCCAAAATTGTGAAGACAATACAAAGACTTCTGGGAATGATGTGGAGAATACTAACTTGTAGAAGTAGGGAGATTCTTGTTCTGTTGTATAAGGCTTTGGTTAGGCTACACGTGGACTATTGTGCCCAGATTTGGTCACCTGGTTTTCAGAAGGATGAAGAGATGTTGGAAAGTGTCCAGAGGCGACTGACTAAGGTAGTTTCTGATGATATATCTATAACCTCTGGAATGTTGAATATGAGGAAAGATTGAGAAGATGCAATTTACAGAGTCTAGTGCATAAGAGGAAGAGGGTAGACATGATAAAGACCTACAAGTTATTAAGGGGTTGTTATAGGATTGATGTTGGAGAGATTTTACAGCAAATGGTGGGAGAACCAGAGAACATCCCTGAAAGCTGTATAAGGAGGGGGGAGAGCAGGAGAATGAGAAGCAGGTTTTTTGCATGCAGAATTGTGAATGATTCAAATGCCTTGCCTGAGAGTGTGGTGTCTGCAGAGAATTTGGGTGTGTTTAAGGTGTGGTATGTGTGTATGACAAAAGGACCACCTAGATGAGTCTTTGACTCCATGGGGTCTTGGGATAATAAGCAAGCCATTTTGACTTGAATTCTTTATTGTATTATTCCTCCCCATCCTTTATAATACATAATGTTATGTTCCTTTGCATAAGATGGCTGTAATTGCCACCTATCATTGAAGAATCGTGTTCTTTCCTAATAGCAAAAAAAAAAAAAAAGCAAATTCCTGTCATCAAACTGTCACCCTATATTACCACCCCTCCTCCTCATGCATATCAGTTACCTCAAACCATATCAAAAATATTTTTTGATGATAGCACTCTTCATTTTTCCTACTCAACAAATCTTGTGGTGCTCAAACATCCCGGACATCAACATCTATAACCAGTGCCTTGAACGCTGATCACCATACATTCTTCAGTGGGGTGATGCTTCCAAAAAAAAAAAAAAAAATTTTTTTTTTTTTTTTTTTGCCTTCACTCTCAAAAAGACCGTAATTCTTCTCCTTTTACCCTTGATAATGTTCAGCTTAACAGTCCAGACCAGATTTCTTTTCTTGAATTGACACTTACCTCTAACCCTTACTGGTGGAAACATCACTTTTATTACATCCCCGTTTGTTCATTTGCTTTCACCTGTCCCACTATTAAGTCTCTGCAAATCCCATTGGAATTTGCAGAAATCATTTGCATTGGAAATCAAATTGGAATACTCCTCACATTTTGGGTGGTTCACCAAGGGTCTCTCTAAAAATTTGTGATGCCATCCAAACAGAGCATTTTGGCTAATTAATGACCCCTTTCTCATATTGTATCCAGCTGCTGTCTTAAAGATGATCTGTTTCCATAATGTCTTTTCTATAGATACTTCCTTAGGTGCTATTCATCAGAACTGATGTCTGTTATTGCTCCCATTTCTGCTAAACATACAGTAACACAAGCAACAGTTGCCATTATCTTTACATTTAACAACTAAACCCATCGAACTACTCCTATCTTTCATTCCATCTGTCTGTTCTTGAACAGTTTTCTCTATGAAGTATTCTGTGGAGTACTTCATAGATGTTCAGCTGTTCAAAATGTATGTGAACAGATGTTCTCTTAACAGCATGACGT
Organism: Typopeltis vanoorti; assembly: GCF_054136105.1. Classification (NCBI taxonomy): domain Eukaryota; kingdom Metazoa; phylum Arthropoda; class Arachnida; order Uropygi; family Thelyphonidae; genus Typopeltis; species Typopeltis vanoorti. The sequence goes on from NC_143563.1 coordinate 65,849,862, forward strand.
AGAATGGCTATGATGATAAAAGTAAATGTTTTATATTCTGATATCCACATGTTGGGCATCCAGCCATGTAAATATGAAACATTTTCATTATTGCTTCCACATTGAAAAACTACTGACCTTCAATAAATCTGTATGAAATTATCATACAATCTTGGAGACTCATAACTAGATTATGAGCCCAATATCCAATGGCATGGATGATACCTTCTTCATTGGCACATGATTACTGAATGGCTTCCTTTAGAACTAGAAACTGTTGCTTTCTGCCTCTCACCCTTTATTAGTAAGGGAAAAAAAAAAAACACAGATATATAGATATTGGAGGTAATTATTATATCATATTTTGTCATCACCATCCTAAAAAGACTTATGGATAGAAGGAAGATGACAAGGAACATTTGAGTCTTATAGATAGTGGGAATCTAGAAGTCCCAGAAGTCATTTGGCTATAGTGTGAAGTGCAGTGTTTTTTCTGTATGTGTTTTCACATATTTACTGCATCTTGAATTTTAAAAGTATCTACTGTAATAGCATGGATGTGATGGAGAACATAAATTTATATTAATTAGGCAGATGCAATTTGGCTTGAGAACTATGAATTGATATCTTACAAATAACATTGATACAAAACTTCTTTGACATCAGCCTCCTGCTTTAATTAATAATATTGCTTGAGATGTAAACTGTTTATATTTGCTTTTTTTTGTAGGTGCGTGTGATTAAGGGTTTTCATCTTGATGGCTGTCTCAAACTGTTGATTCTCATTTGAGATTAGGCAGGTACTGAATTTGATGTATAAATTAAAGTTTCAAGAGGCCTAAAAAGCATCTTTTGCTGGAAGTTTCTGTTTTTGTATTGACTACTTACAAAATGATTATAGTTTCGAAGGCAAATAATATTTGTCATTGTCTAAAATAATGAATAGCTGTTATCCACTCCTCCTCCTATCCTCATTCGTCTAGGACGAGTTGAGTCCCCTCCTAATGAGGGGTTTGCTGGCGTATTAATGCAGCCGGTTCGTCACTCCTCTGCTGCATCCCCTAGGGCGATATATATTTCTGACTGTATCCGTGTGTGGTCACGGGGCCAGTTTGCCTGCTTGCAGGATGAAAAACCCCAGATAAACTAGGGGAAAAAACCCTACTGTCCACGCCCAAGACTGGCTAACTTGGCTATGGCTGAGGAAAAATGTCCTAGGTTCGATTCCCGTCGGAGACGGGAATCGAACCTAGGACACTCCTTCCCCAGGCATATGGTTACAAAGCACATAACCACTAGGCTAACTGCGCGGATGTTATCCACTTTTTTAATCAAGTTTACTAGCAAAGTTCAAAGCCTTTTAGAATATTTCTTTTTGAACACTTCCATTAATTTGAAGACTGTACACAGATGTATGTTTTTTTTTCCTGTTAGTGTATGTTAGTGCATTATCGATAATAAATCATAATCTTTTTTTGAGTAATAAACTTCTAAAAAAGTGTAAACATGTATACAACACTGAATGATTATGATTGCATTTTATTCCACTTATGACTATTAAATTATTTAAGGAATTTACAAGGTATTCTGGAATATTAATTAAAAGAAACTTTAATAAATACCTCCTATATTTCGGCAATGTTACATTGCCATCTTCATGGGAACATACAACTATGACACGTGCATGCAGGCATGCACGTGTCAATGGGTGCCCCCTAGTGGGCTATATTGGGTTGTCTTGGCTGTTGGGCTGATGTTCTCATGATGCAAGCTTCCCAAATTTGTTGAGGTTTGGAAAGTTTTTTAGCGCCGAGGCTGATTCTATGAACAATCTTTCATATTTAAACTTGTTGCTGTGTATTATCGTGGCTTTCTTCCAACGTATTCTGTGGTGGGTATCCAGATCATGGTCTACAAGCCCAGAGTGGTTGTACCGGTGAAAATATTTAAAATTTATTCCACTTAAAAATAAAAACAGCCATACTCTCATTTTCAGAATCATATCTCCTAAGCTTGGTCAGAAAATAAATTATACTTTGCAAGAAATTGCTGCAACAATCTAACTTCATATCAGATTGCTGTAGTATTCCATGATGCACAGTACATTTCCTTTTGGATGTGTGTTATTATGCATTATGGGAAGCAACATGAGTGACCCAAAAAAGAGCATTCTGATATTTTTATACCTGGATCACTTTAGGATCTGGGTCTCTGGTTTAGCTATACCAGACTACATCATACTAAGCACCATATAGCTGCAGGTGAAAATCCACCACCAAATCCCTGCTCTATTGCAGCAACAGGAAAAAACCCATGACTGTTGAACCAAGCCCCTATTCACTGCCAGGCCAAGCTATCAATGTTGCAGGAGCTAAGTCTACCCAGCTCTTTGCATTTTGGGTAAGTGCTTGTAGAATGACCTTAAACTGTTGCATTATGAGAGCTACACACCATGAAATTGAGAAGTAAATCAGTTGATGCTTCATTTCTGTATACAAATATGAAAATGGGACAACACCTTGTTATCAGAATAGTAAGTTTTTACTTGGTTACAGATAAAATTATTTGGATTCTGAAACAAAGATTGGAAGCAGCACAGATGAAGTTTCTAAGACCTCTCCTGGGACTCACTAGATTAGATAAAAAGAAAAACAGAAATAAGAGAATGATTAGATACAAAAAACATCATACAAGAAAGAAGATTATCAGCAAAATTGGCTACACCACATAGAAAGGATGAATAATAATAGGATTCCTAAATTAGCACTAGAGTATAAACCTACAAGAAAAAGAGACCATGGATGTCCAAGATTAGGATGGAAAGATCAACTTCATCTGCAGAGCAGGAACAGGACATAAAAAGCTTCTACCTGAATTGCTCAGACGACAACAACAGATAAAATTAAACTTGATAAGAAATTACATTATTCGTATCCTCTTTCCAAGTATGAGAAAACAAATATGGAAATCCTTCTGCTATTGACCTCAAAGGATGAAACTGATCTGGTTAGTGATCCCTCCCATAATGCATAGCAATATACAAATCTCAAAATAAAAGTGCTATGCATTATAGGATACTAGGACAAGCTGATGTAAAATCATCTGTGTCTATATGCCAATAACTTACTTCACGTGTAAACTTTTGCATATGCTGCTTGCATAAAGGATAACATGAATATAATATAATTTAAAGAAATTCAGTTTTGGTTACAGTGGAACCTCGGTTGTTGAACACCTCTGTTCTCTAACAATTTGGTTCCCGAAAACGGGCAAATGGCAACTACGTGCTGAGCTGTAAGGTGGGAAGCGTCAGTTGCGCGCCAGCCTTCATTCAGTGCAGGCATGTGCTCGAATTTGCAGTGAGTTTTCTTGATTTTTCTTTTTTTTTTTTTTTTTCATAAATTATTATTAATTAAGCCACAGAAGAATGGTGATAGCAGCAAAGCAAAAAGAAAAGTTGTTAGAACCACGATACAGATGAAAAAAGAAATCATATCCAAACATGAAAATGGCGTTCGTGTCTCGGATCTTGCTATACAGTGCGGTATGGCAAAATCAACGATCTGTACAATACTCAAAAATAAAGAGGCGATCAATTTTCATCTGTATTTTATCTATTTATTGTGTTTATTCTTTTTATGTAAGATTTTATGCATTTTCATTATGTTTGTATACGATCTTATGCATGAAGTACTGTTGTAAAGGTTTAAATAAACAATCGTCTGGGGTTAGGGAATGGATTAATCCATTTTACGTTAATTATTATGGGAAAATGGTTTCAGTTTTCGAACAATTCGGTGAACAGCCATCGGGAACGAATTAAGTTCGACAACCGAGGTTCCACTGTATTTGATATTTGAAAGTGGGATTAAAAAAAGCATAGTTTCTTATCTTTGATGCTTATGTTTTACAATTACTGAAATACACAGCCTGTAAAAATGTGCAGCTGGTGTTCTTCTGGAACAGTCTTTGTTGTATTATTTTCTCCACAGACCACTACCTTCAGATAATCAAGAAACACATCAATTGGTTTCTGCTTTATCACTTGCTCTCATAATACTGATGTGCTATGAGTTTTGCAACCTCTTTTGTTGCGAGGTTAATATAAAATGTTACTGTGATATATGCCTAAGCTCTGAAATATGATTGGATGTTGTAGGAGAAATTGATGTTTGGTAGAAAGCCACTTTTCATATGAATGCAGCAGAAAAATTCCTCAGAAACCATCCTGATGCAGGGAAAAATCACACCATAGCTGACTTGTTGACTGAGTGGATAGTGTATCCATTTCTCCAAATGAATAGGCTGTAGATTCAATTCCACTAGATGTCTGTGAATTTTGGTAGGTGGGATGAATTTCATGATCCCAGTGTGACACTGTCACTCCTCTGCTTATTAGAGACCTAGTGTGTCTTGAAGTTCCATGTTTGGTCTCACAGAAAGAAGAGCAGGGAAAGAAAAATCCAGAAAGAGCATGGTTTATGAATTCTTCTTAGTCTGTCACTGTACTAATAAGGTATATCAGTATACAGAATACAATGGTGTTATTATTAAGCTAAGATTTTAAATACACCCAATTCTCCATTTGTACGGTAGATTGGTTCCAGAAAAAAACTGTGTAAATGAAAACCATGTAAAAAGAATACAGTACATATGAAAAAATAGAAGAATTGTTCCAGATGTGAAAACCCAATATGAACAATAAATTATTTTCAAACAAACCATGAAAATAATTGAATGAAACTATTTAATTTTAATGGAATATTTTTTATTTTGAATGCTTATTTAAAATATATACATATGTATCTTTCTTAAAGAAAATAATGTGTTACTAATAAAATAAATCCAAAAAGACCCAAATACATCCACGCATATGGTTATTAGTTAAATTTTATTCACCGTCACTTTCTGACAGTAGCCGTATTCTTTTGTGTGAGACCAGAATTAAATCACTTGAAACCCTTTGGCCGTCCTGTTCATCTGCAATGCCGAAACGTTTTCTTCAGTAAAATGAGCACTAATTCTAAAGGTTGATTTTTTTTAATACCACGAACTCTGTAATTAATCATTGAGATCCTGTTTTGACTAGATCCTTGTATAATTCTTCATATCACACCATACATGACTTCAGTTCACATTTAAACTGTTCATCTTGTTCAGTATTTAGATCATGTGTAAGAAAATGTCTTTGCAATTTACTAGCCATTTGAAGCCCTTCTTTAATTAATCCTTCAGTGAGTGGAATCTCTTCATCATCATCACCTTTTTTGCTTTTTCATCGAGATTTTCAAGGACAGCTTCTATTATTTCGTCATCGCTAACAGACTTGTCAACCATCAATTCTTCAATATCTGCAGACAAAAAAAAATCATCAAATCCTTCTCTGCCAACTGCATGTGCTAATCTGATGATATTGGGATATTCAGTTGTATGCAAAGATACAGGGTTTTTCTTTTTCACACATTCTGGCCAAGTAGCTTTCCAGCATGCATTTAAAGTTGACGGTTTCAATTCTGCTAATGCCAACTTAACAAATTTGATGCAATACAAAATAGAAAATTTTTTCTACACATCAATAACCATCAGTAAATTATCCTTATCTAGTTTATCCAAAATGTATTGGAATATACTTATCTACTAAGTTTTGATGGTAGCAATCACACCCTGGCCTAGTGGTTGTATTAAGGATGTTGTATTAGGTGACAGAAAACAAAATTCTACATTCAGGTGTTCTAAACCAGGATGGCCAGGCACATTGTTTATAATCAATAAAACTTTAAAGTCCAGAATTTTTTCCTCATCAGATAGCATTTAAACTTATAGAACAAAACATTGATTAAAAATTTCTTTTGTAACCCAACCTTTTTTGTTTTCCTTCCAGTGCACTGGTAACTTGTTAAAATCCACACCTTTCATTGCCCGTGGTCTTAGGGATCGATTAATGAGTAATGGTTTTAATATACAATCTCCTGAAGCATTGCTGCAAAATAATAGTCATATGATCCTTAGCTGCTTTAAAGCCACCAACACTGTTTTGTGATTTCGCTATATAAGTTCTACTTGGCATTTATTTCCAAAAAAAAAAAAAAAAAGGCCAGTCTCATCTGTGTTCCAAACTTGATCAGGAGTGTAGCCATCATTTTCAATAATTTTGGACAGTTTTGAAAGAAATTCCCTATCTGCCAGTTCATCTGCAGATGCAACTTCTCCTTTTATTTTTATATTATGAAGCATGTATCAAAAAAATTTAGTTTAAATAGTTTGAAGCATGTATCATTTGAGAAATTATGTAAGTCAACCTGTGCCTGCAGAAAATCACAATTGTTGTTTGATGTTGTTGTTGGCTCCTTTTTCCTGAATCTGTTTGTACAACTGTAATGCTTTCTGCTTCCAGGAACCAACGGCAAGTGAATATAATGGATCATCTGTTGGCTTAACTTCGGGAACCGTAATTACAAAAATTGATTTTTCTGTTGTCGCTACAATTGTCTACATTCTGTAGTGTAGAGTAATCCCTGATATTTAAAACATTCGGGTGGGGAGGTCACCAAATTTCAAGTTTAAGTATGTGCATATGTACTGTTCTAGGAAATGATAATTATAATGTAAATACCCTTTTTAACTGAACTGAATCCAAACAAATTTTAAAAATAAGCTCATAAATCAAAATATGCTGTATAAAAATAGAATTGCTTTTGTTTTCTAAACTGTGTTATTTCGAAATTGTGTGAAAAAAAAAGCTGTGTAAAAAGAGAATTAGCTGTAGTTTCCTATTTGACAATTTTTTTCCAAATTCTGTTAACTTCAACAGGCAGCATCCTAGAATCCTCACTATAAAAAAGAAGGCAATAATAGCCTGCCTTTTCTAGACACATCACATTTTCCCACTGGAAAATATTCTTTCTCAGTTTACAGAAAATCTACCTGCACAGCTAGATAAGTGTTTTAATAATAATTAAAACACTTGTCAACAGGGTATCCAACCAGATTTTCCTCATTGATGAACTCTCCTTTATTTGCTATACTCTTCTATCCAGGAGTTATAAATGCCAAAATAGTTGTTTTTCACATTCCTCTCAATATACAGATTACATCAATGTTATCACTATTCCCTATATTATTATTGCATAACACCTCCAGGGAGTCCAAAGACTCATCGAGAGAGGGCATCTACTCTACAACTCTCAGTCTCCACCAACTGCAACCACGTTCCATCATCTACACCAATGCCATCTACTGCCGACCACCACTAGTATTTTCACAGACGATCACAAACATCCATGCCACGGCGGGATTCGAACCCGTAGCCTTTTGACTGGAGAGCGGATACGCTAACCACCTGGCCAAACCAGGCTGGCAATATCTGTGGCACCTCAGAAAAAAAGTAACTAGAACTTTTAAGAAATATAATATTTACACTGTTTTAAACCATTTGAAGCTCTGTTTCAGGTGTTTAAAGAATTTCTTATTCTTGCAACTTATATTATGGCCAAATTGGGGAGATCTATAACATCCATCTTGAACACTTGAAATACTCATTATAGGGTTTAATGGAATAAATACAACATATAAATAATTAAACAATACATGTAATTACTGCTATATTTCATCTCAGTCACTGAGACCTCATCAGGGAAAGAATATTAAAATTGCAAAAACATACAAATTTGCACAGACACTCAGTGGAAAAGATTAGACTGAAAGCCTAAAGTCCTCTGCAGGGAGCATGCCCTCTGACTAGTCTTAGCTTTGTTGGGAGGCCTAAGAATTAGTTTTCTAAAACTTGGGAAGTTTAATACAACCATATCTATTAAGATTGGGTCAGTTTTTTAATTCTGTTTCCAATTCATAAAAAAAAGTCTTTCATATTGGTATTTTTTGTGGTGAAGCTTAGTAGTTTTTTTTTTATTTGATTCTGTGTAAATTATCCAAGGCATGGTCAGCAAGCCCTGACTAACCATACTTATGGTGATAGATGTATTTTTTATGTTCTTCTAGGCAGATCTCTCAATTTGACCATAATAATATATGTTGCAGGAACAAGGAACTTTGCAGTTGTTGGAAGTTTTTCCATTTGGTTATACTATAAATTAAAGATACCAAGAAATTACATTCTTGGTTTAATCCTTTATCCAAGTGTAATTACACCTGAACTATTTTCAAGACTGGGGCAACTCATATATAGAAGCTAATGACTTCACGTCACCTTCCTTAGTATCCCATAATGGGATCACATTATACATATCCTTACAGACATGTATAATGCTATGCATTAGAAGGGTCACTACCCATACCGGTTTCAACCTTTATTGAGGTCTCATCAGTGAGAGCCAGACCCAGAACACCTCTGGGTCTGGTTCCCACCAATGATACTACTCATCCATCCAATACCTACCCAGTTTACCCTCCCCACCTTGGGTATACATTGTGATATTGTTTTCTTCAAATATCCATTGACTATGCCCATGCACTGTGAACATCCTTCCCTTGCAGAACTTATCAAGATGCCTCCTAAATTAATCACCTGCCTTATAGTTCCACTTACACCTTTAACTGTAATTTCCACATGCTTTGCTACCTCTCAAGTCAAAACCACATGATTACATTCTCTAATTGGAGGCAATGTTGCCATTGTATTTATGAACTGGTATTCTGACCCTATAACAAGATTCAACACTCTCATACTCGGAGTCCACTCCATCACATTCTGCTTGAAGTAATTATATCTTAGTGAGTGTATAAATTCCATTTCTTTCCTACCATATAGTCTTTCCTTCTTCCAATTAATGTCTCCAAAATTGAAGTCCCTCATAATAATTACTCGACTTCCACTTACTGTACTAATATGTCATCATTCAGGAACAGAATGACAATATAAAACTTATACACACACACACACACTCATTCACTCTCTCTCACAGCACAAAGGAAGTGGAATTGGTCAGAGTTAACCTTTGGAAACATTTAAGGCCTCTGTCAAATAACCACGGCTACCTGAAATCTGATTAGGACTTTAGGTTCTGTCTGACTAGTTTTGCATTTTTTTTTTTTTTTTGTCTGCATGCCCATTAACCTTTATTACTAAATCATTAAACAGTTTAATTCCATTTCTTAGTGCTGTGTATTAATTCCACTGAATCTTGAGGATGAAACATAATATCACGGCAGCATGCAATCATTAAATATGGCCTAGCCAAACTGAGTCTACAACTTGAACTTTAATAGCATAGTTAGCCATCCTTGATAACATATTAGTCCATGTAGTTTAAATTAGAAGTGATCATGCATCTGCAGATTCTTATAGAAGCTTATCTGGTTTAAACTTAGATATATGATTGCTTTAGTCTTCAAGATTATCATGCTCAGTTCAGTCAGTTTATACATGTTACAGAAAAATGGGATTCGTGTTTGTTAATTCTGATAGATGCTTTTTTTTCCCCCCCCCCCAGTTTTTCTAAGTACAGACTATTACAACTGCAAGAGAACTAGTACACTCTATTTCTCAGTCAGTGATTGTTTTGATTTCAAGTTGCTGAAATGTTTAAGATGGGTATGAGAAATAGCCCTATGAGATTTAGTCTGCATATGTTCTTTGGCAATGCATTAACTTTAGTAGAAGGCAAAGCAGTTGGACCATTATAAGTAATCTTTGGATGAGACTTCTGAAGGAACCTGGAAATAGAAGGAACAAATTTGATTAGCACTGGACTCAGAGCTAACGAGATTTGTATTACATCCTGACTATAGACAATTTCTGTGCATGAAATGATGAAAATCGAAATGCAAGCACTCAGTATGAACAGTAGGTCTCCACTCTATTGTTTTTCTAGTCCATCTCCCATCACTGCATCTGGCAATATGGCTAGCCCATCTCCACTTAGCCTGTTTAATGTATTTGAACAGTATATACTCACTTCATATAATTTATGGAGTGAGTATGTAGAAAATTGGAGGCAGCAGTAAGTCCTTTTTTAATAGAAGTGCTTAGATTTCAGAGGGGAATCTGTTTAGATAAAGAAAAAAAAAAACATTTTACGATTTTTAAAAGATACCTGTGGTTCAGACAATCATAGTTTTTTAAAAAAATTCAAAACTTAAAAATATCTTCTTCATCCTAACATGGATTTTAAGCCAAGTGGCCTGTTCCGGCCATATGCCATCTCTTTCTTGGTCTTCCATTTCTTCTTTTTCCACTTATTTTGTATCTGTATAATATTTTTGGTAGTCTGCTGTTATCCATTTGATTTAAATGTTCTAGCCATTTTTGTTTATAATGTCTTATGTAGTAATTAATTGGTTTCATTCTTAGGGATTGTAAGATATCTCCAGCTGTTTTTCTGAGGAACTTCATTTCTGCTGTTTGAATTCATTTTTCATCTTTCCTTTTTATGGTCCATGATTCGCTTTCGTATAGTAGAGTTGATTTTGACAAGACATTATATAGTCTGATTCTAGTGTATTTTTGTACTAGGGATATATTATTTATTATGCCATTTACTTTAACAAAGTTTGATATTTTAGTGTCTGTCTTTTTCTTCTTTGTATGATATATCACATCCCAAGTATCTGAAAGTATTTATTTGTTCTAATATTTTATTATCTATCACTATTTTACTTCTTATTGGGTTTTCCTCTTTGAATGCCATTATTTTTATTTTTTCTTTAGATATTGTCATATTATATTGTTTTGAGATAGCATTCAATGATCTTTGTAAATCATCTTCTGATGTAGCTAATACTATTTGATCATCTGCAAATAGTAGTGTATCTATCTTCATTTGTGGGGTTATTTGTATACCAAATAGGTTATACTGTTTCCAGATTGTTATAATAATCTTTAGAGGTACCTGTGGCATAGTATATTTAATAATAAAACATGTAAAAACTACAGTAATAACTTTTAATTAATAAAGGTATACAGATATTTCATACTGAAATTAATAGTACATCTTCAGTGTCATACAAACAGTTAAAAGAATGGAATACAAAGTAAAGAACGGTCAGTGGATCACCAATTAACATAATTGCCGTGTGCTACGAGATTAATTACTAAATATTATTAAATAATCCTTTAAGGATAATTAATTTTTATTGATGGTTGCATAAAATAAAAGTCTCCCAGATTTTTGAGGGAGTGAGACAGTCATTTTGATTTAGATTTGGCCAATGTAAAATAGCTTCACAACTTTCTTTAAAAATACGTTCATATTTGAACCTGCATCTATGAAGGAGAAGAGCTTTATTCCACTGGATATTATGAGTAGTGTCAATGCTGTGTTGTGCTAGACCAGACTTATGAGGTTTCATGTATTCAGTATTATATTGATAATATTATATTGATATTATTATTATATCAATATATTGATATATATATTGAATATATGAATATTGATAATATTATATTGAATACATGAAACCTCATAAGTCTGGTCTAGCACAACACAGCATTGACACTGCTCATAATATCCAGTGGGATAAAGCTCTTCTTCTCCATAGATGAAGGTTCAAATATGAATGCCTTTTTAAAGAAAGTTGTGAAGCTATTTTACATCGGCCGAATCTAAATCGAAATGACTGTCTCACTCTCTCAAAAATCTGGGCGACTTTTATTTTATGCAACCATCAATAAAAATTAATTATCTTTAAAGGATTATTAATAATATTTAGTAATTAATCTCGTAGCACGCGGCAATTATGTTAATTGGTGATCCACCGACTGTTCTTTACTTTGTATTCCATTCTTTTAACTGTTTGTATGACACTGAAGATGTACTGTTAATTTCGGTATGAAATATTTGTACCTTTTATTAATTAAAAGTTATTACTGTGGTTTTTATGTGTTTCATTATTAGATTGTTATAATTTTATCTCTCTCTCTCTCTATATATATATATATTGAAAAGCAGAGGTGAGAGGGTACATCCTTGTCGTACTCCTCTTGATATATCTTTCCATTCTGAGATGTGTTCTAATTTAACTGCTATTTTATTTTCTGTATATATTTCTTGTATGGGCTGTAAAGTTGGTTTGGTATGTTTTAATAGGTTAATATTTTAAACAATTTTTGTCTACTAATTTTGTCAAAGGCTTTTTCATAATCAATAAATGCCACGTGTGTTTCTTTTTGAAATTCTCTTCTCTTTTCTATTAATAATTTTAAAGTAAAAATTGGATCTGTGCAGGATCGGCTTTTTCGGAAACTTAAATATATCAGAATGAATAACTCATCCTATTCTCAGTTATACAAAACCTTGACTAGCTAGTTTGAAACATAGTAACAATGTACAGTTGGCTAAATGTTTAGAGCAAGTGCTGCATACCAGAGATGATTTTAGTCTGCTTCAAATAGTAGACTGTCAGACTTATGACAGTCTGACAGTCTACTGTCAGACTAATGGCTTTTAAAACCACTAATCTGTTCAAGTTAGTGATGTAATAGGACTTCAGAACAAGATCAAAAGCAATTCAGTGTTTGGAGTCCAGTTTATCTATCCTTGGAAAACTATTTTTCAGAACATCTTGAAGACCAACTATTTTCAACTTCACAATTTCAGCCATTACTTTGGGTCTGCTATGTTATGTTGTTATCTGCCACATACAAATAAGGTTCTCTGCTGTGTAAGTAACCTCTCTTATTTTGGCTCAAGTGGCTGTCCCATTGAAAAAAGAATTAGTGAACACAAAGACTACAACTTGTGATCTTAGAGAATTGTAGGAAAGTAAAGCACTGTGTAAAATTAGCTAAACAAAAGTCATGGGAAGACTGGTAAGAACATAGAAAATAAATATCAGGAAGGTGGCAAAATATTCTGGTGGCTGTTTGAAGAAGCTTGGAAATGAAGGAAAAAATAGTTTAAAATAAATCAGATGACGATGAAACTAAAGATAGATATTCTAGATGTCTGGAGTAATTTATTTGAAAGATTGTTAAATGAAACAAGCAGTGACAGCACAGTGGTAGAAACCATTCAAGTGAATGTTGTTGTTGTCATGTTTGATTCTCCCAATTTTTCTCCTCCATCCCTTAGAACTGGCTCAGCCCTCCAACAAGGATTTTAAGTATGTATTTTTTTACTGTAGATCTGTATGTGTGTATGGGCCGGTTTCCTGTTCTGAGGGATGAAAAACCCTATTTTCCAGGTGACAAAACCCCTCTACCTCTGTTTCATACACTCTGTGTGTGTATCGGCCGGTTTCCTGTTCTGAGGGATGAAAAACTCTTTTCCGGGTGACAAAACCCCTTCTACCTCTGTTTCGACTAAAGGTGAGTTAGCCGGTTTTATACCGGCTAACTCACCTTTAGTCGAAAGAGACCAGAAAAAGGTTCCCTACGTCACGGATGGGAATCAAACCCGGGTTTTTCCGACCAAAGGGCTTCGTTTACACCGACTGAGTTACAGAGGCATATTCAGGTGGAATGGAATCAGGAATATATATCAGTACTTGAAGTAATGGTATACAAGACAGTGTTCAAACCAATTTTAACTTATGGATCTGAGAGCTGGGTTAGAAGTAAATCATTTGACCATTCTGGATGATTAGAGTAGATCTCTGGTAGTACCTATCTATAAAAAGGGAAATAAAATAATGTGAGAATTACAGTTGAATTTCTCTGCTGATTGTTCCTGGTCAAGTTTATGCAAGTATACTTGAGTAATCGTTAAGAAAAATTATAGAAGGAAAGTTTGGTGAAGAACAAGCTGGATTCGGTCCAAATGGAGGTTGTCAGGATCAGATTTTTCACTTTAAGAGAAATAGTTTTGTCATGTTGTACCATCATTTTGTAGATCAGATCTTCACTTTACGAGAAATAGTGGAGAAATCATGAGAATATAACAAAGATCTGTATTTAAGTTTTGTCGATCTGGAAAAGGCATATGACAAGGTGCCAAGAGAGAAGCTATTCAATACGCTACAGTTATATGGTGTCAATGGAGCATTATATCAAGCAATACTTAGTCTTTATTTGAGTTGTAAGTCAGCAGTTAGAATTGAAGGAAGTACAGGAAGATGGTTTAATGTTAAATCTGGTGTGAGACAAGGATGTACATTATCCCCTCTGTTATTCATTATCTATATGGATCACATTATGAAGGAAAGTGGTATTAAACATGATATCAAAATTGGAGATGTTAATGTCAGCTCTTTGCTTTATGCGGACGATGTTATGCTTCTAAATAAATCCACTACAAGTCTGCAAGATTCCCTGACTAAATTGAATGACTGTTGTAATAGATATGGTATTGAAGGTCAGCAATAAAAAGACAAAGACAATGAAAATAGGCAGAATCATTGAAAATATCAACTGCGTTGTGAACGGAGAACCTGTGGAACAAGTAAAACATTTCAGCTACTTGGGCATGATTTTTAGTGAAGATGGTAAATTAAATATGGAAATTGACAGCAAAATCAACAAAGCTGGTATGGTAGGAAGTCAATTGAATAAATTCATATGGAATAAGAGAGAAATTAGTCGGAACACTAAATTAGTTGTATACAAGACAGTGTTCAAACCAATTTTAACTTATGGATCTGAGAGCTGGGTTAGAAGTAAATCATTTGACCAAAAAGACTAGAGACCACAGATGTGAGAGTCCTGAGAAAGATTAGAGGCGTAAGCAGATGGCATCACTGGCAATATTATATAAAAACGAGGATATTAGGTAAGAACTTGACATTGTCAGCATCTAGGAATGCATTAGCAGAGCTAATCTCAGGTGGTATGGTCACTTAAACAGAATGGGTGAGGAAAGATTAGCAAAACAAGTGTTCTAGTGTTCTCTACCAGGTTGGCAGGAAAGTTGCCCAGAGGAAGACCAAGATATAAGTGGATTGATACGGTACAATGTGCCTTAGATGATAGAAATATAAGATCTGATAATGTCGAAGTCTTGACAAGTAACAGACTGATTTGGGGGAAAATTGTAGATAGGAAGTTGGTAATGATGTAAATTTTTCATGTAGTACTATCATATCCTGTACACCCCCTTGAAGGGTACAGGGCAGGAATTTGATGATGATGAGAAATAGTTGAGAAATCTTGGTGATATATCAAGGATTTATATTTGTTTTGTGGATCTGGAAAAGGCATATGACAAGGTGCCAAGAGAAAATATGAATTGAAGGAGGTACAGGAAGATGGTTTGATGTTAAATCAGGTGTGAGACAAAGATGTATATTATCTCGCTGTTATTCATCATCTTTATGGATCACATTATAAAGGGAAGTGGCATTAAACCTGATATCAAAATTGTAGTTGTTAATCTCAGCTGTTTACTTTATGTAGATGTGTTGTACTTCTGAATAAAACCAGTACAAGTATGCAGGATTTTCTGCCTTAATTCAATAACTGCTATGATAAATTTGGCATGAAAATCAGCAATACAAAGACAATGAAAATAGACATCAACTGCATTCTAAATGGAGAACCTTATAGAACAAGTAAAAACATTTTGGCTATTTAGAACAATTTTTAGTGAAGATGGCAAATTAAATATGGAAATAGACAACAAAATTAGCAAAAGCTGGTATGAGGAAGTCAACTTAATAAATTTATATGGAATAAGAAAGAAATTAGTCAAATCAGAAAACTAGCTGTTTTCTATACAAGACTGTTCAAACCAGTTTTAACTTATGGATATGAGAGTTGCGTTAGAAATAAAATACTTGATCAAAGACTAGTGACCACTGATATGAGAGTTCTGAGAAAGATTTGAGGAGTGTGACATTAATGAGAGTATCATATTAAAAATGAGGGCAGTAAGAAAGAACCTAAGATTGTTACTGTACATCCACAGATGCGAGGACCATTCGACACTTGTGCGCATGTCAGAAGGAGAATCCATCCCGGTAATAGGATAATCAATTTGTCTTGTGGGATGAGTTGTTTATTATTATATGTCGGAAAATTAACTTTTCTTTTATGAACATTGTGGTTTTTAAAGTGGTAACTATTTGCTTGTATAACAGTCAGAAAATTTTATGTGTAAAGCACGTCATTTTGCGTGTTGGTGGCCAATTCGTACAGCACTTATTTCTTTCTCCCCTTCAGCATGAATTGACTATTCTTGGCAATCTGCCAGACTGGGTTCTATGAAGTGTGGGCATACAATAGGAATATGTTAGCAGAGCTAATCTCAGGTGGTATGGACACTTAAACAGAATGGGAGAGACTTTAACGTTAGTAAAAACAAGTGTTCTTTTGCCAGGATGTCAGGAAAAATACCTAGAGGAAGACCAAGATGTAGGTGGATCGATACAGTAAAAATTGCCATAGAAGAGAGAGATATAAGATCTGATAATATTGGAATCTTGACAGATAACAAATTAATTTGGAGGAAAATTGTCAATAACAAGTTAGTAATAATGTATCTTTTTCATGTAGTGGTATGATATCCTCTACACCAGGGGTTCCCAACCCTATGTCCGCAGGCACCATGGCACCCGTCGACCAATTTGTGTGTGCCCGCCGCTGTTCAACCGTGTGCTGTATAGTTTGAAATAACCACGCAACAATTCATGGCATGCTATATGACGCATGCGTTAATGACACATGACGAGTATTAAGCGCATACAATGTAGTTCATTCTAGTTCAATATAGTTCATTCAAAGTTGTTCATTCTAGTTTAAAAACTGGAATATCATCAAATTCTCCTAATTATGAAGCACTGGCCAATGAAATGAAATGCCAAAGATCACACTAACTTACTTATATATATATTTAAATTTTTATATAATGTAAACTTTTAAGTAATAAAACATTTGATTATAATGTAAACTTTGTATGTATTCATTTAACAAAAGAATTCAAAAAAATTGCTTGAAAAAATAGATGGTGCTCATCGCCCTATCGGTATTTTAGAATGTGCTCTAGGAAACAAAAAGGTTGGGAACCCCTGCTCTACACTATGTGGGTACATTCAGGAATTTGATGATGATGTTACTTGTTCCTTATATCACACAAAAACGTATGAGTGCAAATTTTAAGAGGCCCGTGAAATTCTGATCAACCACCCTAATTTCAACAGTAATGATGGTCTAAAAATCTCAGAAGCATGGCATATTCAATCCACATAACTTTGTGTATTCTGATAGGTCATAATTGAGATTGTAAGAACTTTAGGATATTAGTCATAATTTGTTAATAACGAACCTTAGTCTGGTTTTAATTACTAATCAGACTTTCACTAATGCTGCATCATTAAAGGCTAATAAGAATTTGATTTCTAGCTATGTTAAACAAGACTGATGCTTTGATGTAGTATTTTCTTTTACCAGAAGTCAAGCCAGTAGAGTAGCAGTTGAATAAATACTGACATTTTGGCATAGTGTTTGAATTGTAATATAACTTGTTTCTCTGTATATGTGTGTGGGTGTGATGCTCTTGATATGAAGATGTGCCAAGAAATGATTAACATGGTGGTAGCTGTAGTCTCCATAATTTTATCAAAATGCATGCTTATCATTTCCACCATGTAACATTAAAAGAAGCAATTCTTACAATCCCCCCCCCCCCCTTGATAAAAACTTGTTAGAAAGGATGAGTATGCTGTTTTTGTTTAACTAAGATATTATTAAATGTCACGCATTTATAAAATTTGTCTGGCTTAAAATTGATCAGCACGTATTATGATACGCAACATAAAAATAATCACATTCTCATATGAATTTATTTTTTAATTCTATGATAATATGAAATAGCATTCACTAACTACTGGGATTGCTGATTTCGTGTAGTTTGAATCATTTGATTACTGAACTTGAAAAAAATTAGTTCATCTAAGTAGCCTAATCCAGTTAATCGCAGTAACATAAGAGCTTTAATTTATGTAATGGTATCTTGGAAAAAATATAAGAATATTCTAACCCATTACAATCTTAGGATTACTTTTGCAAAATTTCAGCCATCATGATGTCCAAGTATTTTGATGTTGATTGGTTGGCTTGGCATTGGTCAGTTCAACTTGGCCAAAAATTATAAGCATTAGTGAAATCTAGTTGATGGAGAAGGATGTAACTATGATGATAAAATGTATGGTTTGCTGGCCTAGTTGGCCAAGTGGTTTTGTACCTGTTTTCCAACCACTAGGTTGCATTTTCAAATCCCACCATGGGCATTGATGTTTGGGATTGTCCTTGGATGATAATGAATTTCATTGCCTGTTGTGAGATGACCATCCTGCTTACTTTGGAGGCCTGAAGTGTGCTTGAAAAAGGTCCATTTTTGTTTTTTGAGCTGGATTTCTGGATCAGGTGAAAAAAAAAAAAATTATGAAGAAATAGAAAAAATACTTAGCTCATTTATTGTACTAGTGTACTATAGTTCACAACTTTTTCTTGGGTTAGTCACAGAAAAATGTTACTATTAAAGAAAGCAGAGTAACTGGAATGATCATACAAAATCCATGCTTGGTTGGTTACAATTTGGTTGCTAATTTCTCAGAAAAATAGTTAACAGGATCATGGGTGGCAGTGCATTTGCAGCTATCCTGTATAAGAAACCAATAGTCATTTGCTGCTATTGGCCTCAAGACTCAGTGGAAGATATCAATTGGAAGACATTCATTAGATCTGGCCTTGAGGTATACTTGTCAAGCTCTTATCTTATGATTTGTCTGCCTTTCCTCTTTTCAACTGAGTTACCAATTTCCTGTCTGGTAGTCTACATGTTGTCATGGATTATTATTATTATTACATGACATCTCCGAAGAGTCCAAGGACACATCATGGGAGGGTGCTCTACACATCTTCCCTACTTAATCCTCCAGCCACTACCAAATACATATACATATACATATACACAACACCATCCACTGCCTACTGCCATCATGAACAGTATTTTTTTGTCTGTAAAGTGCTCATAGCCAATTTGCCTGTATACAGGATGAAAAACCCAAATTTCTGGGAGAAAATGCCCTTCTGCCTCTGTATGAGATCAGCTAATTCATCTTCAATTGAAAAAGCCCATAGTAAATGTTGATCTAATCTTGACGAGAATTGAACTTGGTTATTTTCTAGTTGATGGGCACAATGTCCCGACAGTCTTCTATTTGTGCTATGGAGGCACTAATGTTTGTTTCTTATAATGGGTGTTTTCTCTCTTCATATTTCCCTCCTTCATATAGAGATGATAGGGATTTTCCTCTAGAAATACAGTTTTTTTTTTTTTTTTTCATTCTGCAAAGAAATGTAAATGGGCCACAATTAATAGATAATAAATAATTCAGCATGATTCGAAACTAACAATCATTTCTCCACTATTGCTGGAGTACTCCAAGGCTCTGGTCTTTCATGGTATGCTCTTTCTTCTATACATTCATTAATATATAGGAGAAATAGCATATCTTAAATCTAACCTCAAATTTTGTCATAGTTTTCTAGATGACAATGCACTCCATTTTTCATTTGACAAACCTTACACTGCAGAAATGAAAAATCTCCAAAATAATAACAAATATCTTAAACACGAATCTCTTTGCCAGTGGTGTGAGATTACTCAGATCTCACACCAATCTCCTCAACTTCAAACCTCTATTCCATTTAAGACACTACTTGGGTGGTTTACCTATTTATAACTACAAATTTCAACCATCTCAGAATACTGTTCTCACTTTTGGAGAAGGTGGGGAATGCATCCAAAATCATCATCATCAGATTTCTCTGGGTCTTAGGGTGTACAGGATATCCTTTTTCTTGTCATTCTGGCAACATTCCTAACAATGTAGTTCTTTCCTGATATTCTTGTTTTCAGTATGATTCTGCCATTAATGCCATCTACTCACTCCTTTAATCTTTCTTAGAACTCTCATCTGTGGTTTTTGGTCTTTGATCAGGTGCCTTTTTATTTCTAACCCAGATGTCATCTTAAAATTGTTTGAACACTTCTATATGGCTAGTGTAGTGTTTGGACTAATTTCTTAGTCCACATAAATTTATTGAACTAGCTCCCAACCATACCATCTTAGCTTATTCTATTGTCCGTTTCCCTATTTAACTTGCTGTCCTCATTAAAAATCGGCCCTAAATACCCGAAATATTTCCCTTGTTTTATAAGTTCTTCATTTAGGATGCATTACGGCAGTTGTTCAGTTTAGTGAGGGATCCTGCAGACTTGTATTGGATTTATTTAGAAATATAACAATCTGCATAAAGTAAAGAGAATCACATCTACAACTTTGATATCAGGTTTAATGTCACTTTCATAATGTGATTAATGTATATGATAAATTATAGTTGAGATATGTGCACCCTTGTCTCACACAACTAATTTACCATCACACCATCTTTCTGTGTACTACTTTCATTTGTAACTGCTGACTTAAATCTCAAATATAGACTATGTATTGCTCTATTTGCCTCATTTGTACATCATATAATTGTAATGTTTTGAAAAGCTTTTTTTGCACCTTGTCGTATGCCTTTTTCAGATCTACAAAACTTAAATACAGATCCTTGTTATATTCCCATGATTTCTCGACTATATATTGTCATAATTTCACAAACAGTGCTCTCTGTATTCCCTGGCCTGTAACAACATCCTATTAGATATACTGTTCTGCTGATCTCAATTTCACACATACAATTATTTTCTATTTCCATTCTCTAAGGACACAATTCCTTTGCTTTCATTAACTGTAGTTCCCATTCTCTTCACCTTCTTGTCCTTTTAGAAAATTCTGTATCCTACCATAACTAGTCCTGACAGTATATCATCCTCAGTGAACCAAGTTTCACTTATATCAATTATCTTTGGGCATACTGACTCGATCAATGCTACAAACTCAGCCCCTTTATTTCTAATGCTTGTTACATTAGTATACAAACATAACAATTCCCCACTCTTTGAGGCCATCCCACCAACCATCACTCTGCACTCCCTCTGCTATAGTGCATCTCTCTCTCTCTCTCTGATCTGACCATGCTGGTTTTCCTGATCCTGACTCTGATTTTCATTCATATTCTTATCATTCCCACCTTTTTGCACTGTATCACTCTGCCCTGTTGTAATCACTTCCTCACCTTTGTATCTATCATCTTCCACAATCTGCTTCTCAACCCTGTCTCACTTCCCCCCCCAACCCTGTGCTATGCTAATTTCATAGGAACCATCTGTACTGTTAGCAAACAGCAGTTGCTGCAAATGTCCGACACCAATCCCATTCCAATACAATCTTTCAAAGTAATTACTTTATACATGTAGGAGGGAATAGTGATAAGCCCATGGCTGTGCCCTTTTTTATAAAAAAAAAAAATAATTTTATCACATGAAGTAATAACCATGCCCCTTTTTGCCCAGAAGCAATGTGGCAAAGAGGGCTTTTTTTTCCTTCTTTTTTTTTTTATGTCGCACCCATACACGAGAGGTTGGTTGATCAACCTATAGCACATTAGTACTGTATATGGGTAATGGGTTGGGAAAGGAATAACTTGTTTACATTTGATTTGAAAGACTGTATATTGTATTCTTTGAGAAACAATATACAGTTCCAACGAGCTAATGAGCTTAGTACTAGGTGGGAGAATCGATGTTATTTCAGATGAACATTTCCCATGGAAATATTTCTAGAATATACATATTGCAGAAACCAAACATCTGTGTGAAAGTGGGGGGGGGGGGGGACTTAAATGAGGTTGTGGTCTGAGTTACCAGGAGGAGAACCGAAAACCACAATATACCTGGAAAGGGAGCTTGTTAGGAAGAGGTCAAGTGTGTTGGCAAATTGGAGTGGGTTGTCAGGTATTCTGGTAGGAAGACTGATGATCTGAGATAGGTCATTGTTGATGGCTAGCAACATCCCTGCCTGCTTGATCAGTGAAACTGGAGAAAGGGAGCCAATATATGTTGTGGACATTGAAGTCACCAAGAAAGGTGACCTCACTATTTGGGATATTTTGATTGCAGATAGTCGAGCTTTAGAGAACGAGAGATAGTTGAAGAGGTCATAGTGGTTGACGGAGTTTAGAGATAATAGAGGAAGCATATAAAAAGAACAGGCTGATTTGGTAGAAAAATTTTGAGCCAAAGCAGATCAAACAGTGGTGTTCCAAGGGTTTGTGGTCTCTAGCATGGTGTGTCAGTTCTGGTGAATGCATAAGTACTGCCCTTTTGGCAGAAAGAGCTGTAATGTGTAGTTTGGGCTGTTGAGGCAGTTGGGGTTCTGGTAGGAATAGCAGTTCTGGTTTAGATAACTGCAGGTGGTGGTACACATAGTTTATATTGCTGTTTAGGCCATGGATGTGGCCTAAACAGCAATATTAGTGTTGGTGGGTTGTTTGGTTGGAATTTTGATGTTTTTATGGGTTTTTTTTAAATTATTTTTGTGAGAGAATTTTTGAGATCTACAGTAAAATCACATTTCTTTGGGTTGTGGTTCATTGTGTTTGGTGAGGAAGAGATAAAGAGGAAGCGAGGCTTGCAAGCATACCAGCCATACAGGGAACTCGGTCTCCTGTTGATTTGTGGCCTTGACAGTTCCACCTGCAGCCGCTATATTTCTTCTCCCTCCAGTCACTGGCAAAATATGTGGTTGCAGGATTTGATGCTAGCTGATCGGGAATCTTCAGATTCATTATTAACTGGTTCATTCCCATGTACTAACCAGTGGTCGGCCTGCAGAACCATTTTACTTCTGTACGATCACATTGGGCAGGCTTCGGGACCCCTACAATGAGGTTGGTATGGTATACATACATAATTCTTATACAAGTAAAATTGTTAAAAAAAATTTTTAATTGTTATTAACATCAAAGATGGAACGAATTATTCATTCTGAAACATCTCTTACAGTTGGTAATGAGCTAATTATTTTTTGTTTTATGTACACTCCTATACTGTTACTGTATGTAAGAGGAAGAAGGAAGCATAGAGGGACAGAAGTTGTTCCGATGGACAAATTACTGAAAGACATACTGCTGTTTGAACTAGGGGTAGTTATCTGTGTTTGCCCTTTCAATGTCAGATTTGGATTCATTAGTATTATGGGCTGATGAAGCTTTTTTGAATGCTGAAATTAATGCTTGAATGCACACTTGTTTGAAAGTCAAGACATGGATAGTGGAATGGGGATTAGAGAGGAATATGGGACTGTGAAAGCATGCATTTCTGTCAGAATTTCATTGATTTGGTTAGGACATACATGAAGTACCAGTGATTTTCATTTTTATTCATCAACCAAAAATTTTGATCAACTAAACTTTGTAAACTGAAGGAACTCGTGTTGTGAGAGTGTTGGACCTGGTCATTGGTTCAGAGGACATATGCATAAGTAAGGTGTCCTTGTTACCTCCAATTGGTGAGAGCAATCATGTAGTATTTATTGACTTGGGAGGTTGCAAAATTTGTGGATTTCTTTCTCTTTTTTTTTTTTTCTCTCTCTCGCTCTTAAGAAGAGGTATATACAGAACTATAGTTTAAGTCAGTGTTTCCCAACCTTTTTGATGTCGTGGTCCACCTGTAGCAAATGCTAATTTACTACGGCCCTCATAAAATCCAAAATGGAAATTTTTTATATTTTACATATCATAAAGATGAAGTAATAAATTACAATTTTACAACACTAAATGTGTCATTTATGACAATGCAATACTGTTATAAATGGAAATATTCAGAAGAATATGAACATATCAATTAGGCCAGGTGTGAGCAACATAATAAGATAAAGTTTAATGAAAATAAACTATCCTGTGGATCCCCTTTGAATTACTTGCTGACCCCCGGGGGTCTGCGGACCACAGTTTAGGAAACACTGGGTTAGGTAATTATAACAAGCTTCGGAGTGAGCTTACAGCCATCCCATGGCAGAACATATTTCAGGGGAAAGATGTTAGCAGTGCATGGGATAAAATCAGCGGGTATCTGAGGAAGCAATATCAGAATGTATTCCCATGGTCAGGAAGACAAACAAGGTAGGCATTAGATGGATGAGTAGTAGTGTTAAATTGTGAAGGAAATTATTTTGTATGTTTTAATTCTTCATTCACATTTAACATAATCCACCATGTTATAAGCAAGACTTGTAAATATCATTTGTTGTTAGTCTCTTACTTGTAAATTATTATTCATATAATTACTTTGAGTCTGTTTATTATTGTTTAATTAATTAATCTAAAATATGTATTGGTACTGATAGGACTCTATATTAAAATATCATTCAGTTTATTTTATTAATTCCTGTGTAAATGTTGTAAGAAACTGTGTGTAAGTAAATTTAAATGTATATTATATGAACTGTGATATTTTTTTTTTATTAACATTACTGAAAGAGAAAGTAATTTTATGTAATTCTTCTGAATGCATTTGATTGGCTGTTGTTGAGGAAATGGAGTTAATTTTAGATAGCACGTGCGTGGAGCGTGAGCTACGGTATTCGAAGGGAGAAGGAGTTGATATGAGCTGAACTGGCTAGAACCGGATTTTGGCAGGAAGAATGAAGGTATTTAATTGGAAAACGAAAGTAAACAAAGGGAGAAGCATTCAGGACAGCAAGGAGTAAAGTAACGGGTGGCAGCAAAGGGATTTGGATATGCTGTAAATAGATTAGGAAGGAACCAGGAAATTAATAGGAAATTAGGAATATTTATACGGAATTCTAAAATTACGACGAATTCCAATTGTTTTGAGGAAGAATAGTGCAAGGCTGAATTTATTGCATAGAAGAAAACAAGGAATAAGTAGATTACCTAAAATGATTGCGTCAAGACTTGTGAAGCTCTATGTTTAATATTTCAGTTATATAGTGAAGATTCCCTTTGAATAGTGTTACTTCAAAGTGATAGTTAACTTCAGTTTCAAGTGTGCCTATAGTGAATCCGATGTGCAAAGGATGTAACCCAGTAAGGGCAGTCCATTTTTTTTATATTTCAGCGTGAAGAAATAGGAGTTAGCTCTGCCTGATATATATTAACTGTGGCATTCTACCAAAATTAGCCGAAGTATGGAGCTTTAAAGTGTCCCCCCCCCCCCTTGAAGTGATAACTGCCTCATAATTGAATTAAGTGTTTGTTGACTAAGAGAGAATTAGAGAGTTCTACTATAAGAGTATTTACTGTAAGATTCTGTAACATTGAACAGTGTGAACCATTTTAATTATTTGGAAGAATGTAGAATTGACAGCTGGATGTCTGATGCCTAATGTTTTATGTTTGTTATGAATACCTGAACTAAGTTGATTTGCATTATCTTGTTTTCAAAGTTATACTTAATGTACATGTTATATAACCCTGCATTAAATGTTTTGTTTTATTGATTCTCTTTCATTGCACCGCTCATAAAGTTTATCGGACCTTGCAGAAGCCTCAAATGATAATATTAAACTCGGCCTGTAGAAAAGTGAGATTGCTGACGTTAGTTGATGATTGATTCCACTATATTATATAGACTAAACTGAATATAGAGTGACGCAGGATAATATAAATTTTCTCTATATTTGGATTAGTAATCAACCAACAATTAAGAAAAAAAACATAATTTAAATAAGAATAACGTTCCAACAAGATGGGGGATTCAAAGCCAGGATGTACGATCCAACAAAATGGCGCAGCTGATAGGATTCAAACCTATGTGGGGAAACCCCCAACATTTTGTTGGATCGTACATCCTGGCTTTGAATCCGCCATAAATATTCCTAATTGCCTATTAATTTCCCTGTTCCTTCCTAATCTATTTACAGCATATCCAAATCCCTTTGCTGCCACCCGTTACTTTACTCCCTGCTGTCCTGAATGCTTCTCCCTTTGTTTACTTTCGTTTTCCAATTAAATACCTTCATTCTTCCTGCCAAAATCCGGTTCTAGCCAGTTCAGCTCATATCAACTCCTTCTCCCTTCGAATACCGTAGCTCACACTCCATGCATGTGCTATCTAATATTAACTCCGTTTCCTCGACAACAGCCAATCAAATGCATTCAGAAGAATTACATAAAATTACTTTCTCTTTCAATAATGTTAATAAAAAAAAAAATATCACAGTTCATATAATATACATTTAAATTTACTTACACACAGTTTCTTACAACATTTACACAGGAATTAATAAAATAAACTAAATGATATTTTAATACAGAGTCCTATCAGTACCAATGCATATTTTAGATTAATTAATTAAACGATAATAAACAGACTCCAAGTAATTATATGAATAATAATTTACAAGTAAGAGACTTACAACAAATGATATTTACAAGTCTTGCTTATAACATGGTGGATTATATTAAATGTGAATTAAGAATGAAAACATATAAAATAATTTCATTCACAATTTAACAGTAGTATCAGGCTTGCTCTGCAAAAAAGAAAATATTATGGAGAATTTACAAGGAGAAATATGATCAGTACACCCATGAGCAGTACAAGGCTCAAGCTAGGAAGATTACCAGCATAGTAAGAAAAGCTAAATCAGATTATGAGAAGACCTTAGCCAAGGAGATCAAGGGTAATCCCAAAGAGTTCTTCCGCTATGTGGCAAGTAAAAGGAAGAATGACTTTGGAAGGATAACCTTAGTGGGTGCTGATGGTGTTGAGGTGACCAATTCAGATGTAATAGTAGAGTTACTGAGTGATCACTTTTCAAAAGTCTATCACCCAAGTGAGGATATCTCTTTACCTGTAGCAATAACTAATGTGAGAATTGAAGTTAATAAATCAGAGGTAATTATTATATTGCAGAATTTAAATGCAAACACTGCCATAGGTTTAGATGGAATATCAGCTTGGGTGTTACGTGAATGTGCAAAGGAATTGTCACTGCCTCTTACTTGGTTATTTAACTTAAGTTTGAACTCTGGTGTGGTCTCTAGGGAGTGGAAGGAAGACAAAGTAGTTCCTTTGCATAAAGGTGGCTCTAAGACTGCAGTACTTAATTACAGTCCAATCACCTTCTCAGGAGTGGTGGTAAAAGTATTGGAAAAGACAGAATTCAAAAATGGGTGGATCAGAATATGATACTCTATAGGGGCCAACATGGTTTTGTTAAAGGTCGATCCTGCCTTAGCATTTTATTAACTTTTTATAATAGAATGACACCTGAGTTGGGCAAAGGAAATGATTACACAGTTGTACTTCTGGATTTTGCTAAGGCTTTTGACAGGATACCCCATGGAATACTGTTGCACAAATTGGAGCAGATGGGGATTGATACTAAACTGGTGATATGGATAAGAGAATGGCTCAGGGAGAGATACCAGAAAGTGGTGTATGGAGGAACAGAGTCCAGGATGAAGCAGGTGTGCCTCAGGGTTGAGTGCTTGGGCCATTGTTTAATTTGTACATAATTGATATAGGAGATGGCTTGAAGGGAGATATTCAAGTGTTTGCTGATGATGCAAAGTTGGGTAGCACAATAAAAAATCAAGCTGATGTTGAGAGTTTGCAGGATGATTTAAATAAGCTGGCAAAATGGGCTAAAGGTAATGGATGTCAGTTCACTGTGAAAAAGTGGAAAGTTATGCGTTTTGGGATTAAAAGATTACCAGCTGTGTACTACATTGATGGAACGGTACTCCAAGAGATTGATGAGACTAGGGATTTGGGGGTGTTGGTGGATAGGGAGATGAAGTTCAGAGTACATTGCTAAGGTGTGCAAGATTGCACATAGGATTACTTGGGTTATTGAAGAACACACTAACATCCAGAGATAGAGATTATTATTCCCCTTTATAAGGCATTGATACTTCCACATTTGGATTACTGTGCTCAAGTCTGGTTACCTGGATTTCTTGGAGATGAGGAGGTTGTGGAGAGGGTTCAGAGAAGAGTGATTAAGTTGGCGAGTGATGTAAAAAATGCTCCCTTCATTGATAGATTGAGAGCTTGTGGATTGCAGAGGTTGCTTGATAGGTGGAGAAGAGGGGATATGATATAAACATTTAAATTACTAAAAGATTCTTATAAGATTGATTCAGGAGAAATATTTCAGCTGTGTGATAGTGATGGAAGAACAAGAGGTCATCCCTGGAAATTAAGGAAAAGTGTGGTTAACAAGCGTGTGAGAACTAGATTTTTTGCCTGGAGGGTGGTGAATGAGTGGAATGCATTGCCTGACTCAGTTGTGAGTTCTTCATCTGTAAATGAATTTAAGAAGAGATATGGTAGATATTGTTTTGATAGTTTGGGTCTACTGACTCCATGGAGATACACGTAATAATAATAATAAAACTTGGAACTAAAATTTCATTTTAGTTCATCAAATGAAAATTACAAAATACCTAAAAATGGGGAAATAAACTTAAACGTTTATAGTGATAGACTAGATTAAAAGATTACAATACACTGGTTAAATGCTTTATTTATTTATTCTTATGGTTCCCCCCCCCCCGTTCCTTAGGACTGGTTAAGCCCTCCTAGTGAGGGGTTAATAATTGGAATTGAACCTGAAAAGACTTGGGTTCAATTCCTGTCCATGATGTGAGGAACCTTTATTTTGTCTCTTTCGACTAAACATGAGACCAGATAAAGGTTCCTCACTTTATGGATGGGAATCGAACCCAGGTCTTTCGACCATTTTTTTTTTTCAATGGAATTGCAATCTAGATAATAAAAAATATACTAATAACACAGAAATGAAATTTTAAAAAAATGGCAAAATATATTTAATCATAAAAGAAATGAAGAAATAATGAAAGAATTAATTTAAGAACCAGTAGTAGTAGAGAAAATAAAGAAATATAAACAGATGTTACGTGCTAAAAGCATGCTAATAGAAAGATTGTCGATAACAAGTATTTCAGTATAAATAATTTAAGACCAGGTGAGAAAAGCCATAATAATACTAATATGCATGATAATGATTATACCACATATACCGAACTGAATTTGAACTTCTGGACACTGAACAAATGAAGATGGGCTGGCAATTTGGAACTTAGCCAACCAAATTGTACTCTCTATTGGGCTTAAACCACAAATGCATGTGATAGTATGACATGAGATTTTTATGCTGGCTGGGGCATTGCCTGGTTAAGCAAGGTCTTGCTATTTTTCAGGGATCCAGGACAAACAATGAAAAGTTAGCTACTGGAACAATCTCCAACTCAACATCTAGAAGAAGAAGAATAAAACCAACATCAGAAGAACTGAAGATAGGAACCATCAGTATAAGGAGTATTAATTGAAGTTTCATTTCTTTTATGTACAATTTGGACATAATTGGAATTGCCCACCTCCCATTTGTTTTTACCAGGGACTGGGGCAAATAGTTAAAATAAGCTATGGGAATAACCTCCAACTCAGCATCTAGAAGATGAATAAAACCAACATCACAAGAACCATTAATATAAGTAGTATTAATGGAAAGGAAATTTGACTTTTCAAAAGAACTGGAAAAATACCATGTGGACATAATTGACATTACTGAGATTAAGAAGACAAAAAATAGGTGAGATCTTACTAAATCATAAGTATAGGATGTTGTATTCAGGCAATAGCAAACAAGGAAAGGAAGGAATAGCGATCATTCAATACAAAATAAGGTAGTGTCTAGTAGAGTTATGTGGACCAACTTGAAAATGGACAATGAAACTTATTTTTGCTATGGTCCTACAGGAGGTTCTCCTTAAGAAGTGGAAGAATTTTTCTAGTCATTAGTGCAGGTGGCTGATCTAAAGAAAATGAGAAAAAGTGGTCCTTGTTGGAGATCTAAACAGCAGAGTAGGAAATGAATCCCACCAGTCGTATAGGAACATTTTGGGAAACTTTGAAGAAAAAGGCAAAGCTAATAAACCGTAGTGTCTGCTGGATTTCTGCTCTGGATATGGCCTGATCATCACTAACACCACATCCCAACATAAGATATGCACAAGTTCGTGGAGAAAAAATGCGAGAAATAAAAGCCTTGTTGACTATGTCATTGTTGATAGCAATATCTTCATGCTGGTTCAGGATACAAGAGTGTACAGATGATCTGAAATTGTAGGTGACCATCACTTAGTGCAAAGTAGGATAAAAACGAATATCACATTGAAAAGAACAACATGTAAGAAAGTTTTTAAAAGAATTAAAGTTAACCAGCTTTTACAGTTAAACTGTAGACTCAACTATGCAAACATTATCAAAGAAAATTTGAAGCAGTTTGAAAACGAAGAAACCTTGAAGTCTCAGTGGCAAACTCTGAAGAAGACATTGATTCAACTAGGAAGGTATGTAGTGAACTTGTCTGTAAGAAAAGAAAAATAAGAACCCCCATCATGGACACAGGAGGTTAAAGCAGTAGTTCTGGAAAAGAAGAAACCATATTAAAAGTTTGTAGCAAATAAGTCAGATACCCTAAAAGAATATAGAGAAAAATGTAAGAGCTAAAAAAAAATCATAGGAAGACTTGATAAGAATATAGAAAATAAATTTCAGGAAGGTAGCAGAATGTTCTGGAGGCTATTGAAAAAGCTTAGAAATGGAGGAAAGAGTACTGTAAAAGGAATCAGAAATGATAAAGGTGACATGAAAACTGAACATAAAGATATCATAGATGTCTGGAGTAATTACTTTGAAAAACTGTTAAACGACAGAACCATACCAGAAACTTTTCATGAGGAATGCAGAGAGGAGTACATTTCAATACTTGAGGTATAAAAAGCCATCAAAAACTTGAAATATGGAAAGGCATCTGGAGTAGATGATATTCTATCAGAAATGTTTAAGTATGGAGGCAGTGCCGACCGGTGAAAATTTTAAGTGAGGGTGCTGCCTATACAAAATAAAAAAATAAAATAAAATAAAAAAATCTTTTTTTCTAATCAGTAACCAATTTATTAATAAATAAATTTACATATTAAAAAATTGCTTTATTAAAAATATTTCATCCTCACCATGAACAAACACCAATAATAGAAGTTTCGTATCTCACAGAAATAACGCGTGCATGCAAACAATTTATCTGTAAGCGACACTGCCCAAACGAGCAGTGTCAGAATCACTTGTAACATGCAATGACAAGCGTAAACGAATATCGGCGAGTCTAGCTGCAATTGGAACGATAATTCTGACACTGCGTTAGATCGCAGGGCATTTGTTTCATGTAATGATAATTGAAAAAATATAATTTTTTTTTTCATATATTCAACAGTGACACTCGTCATAATTCAGCCTTGTATCTGTAATAAGTAAATAATTATGTTATTTTAACAAAATAAAATGAGATTTACAAAAAATAGTTCACCCTCACCACGAACACGCACCAATAATAAAAGTTTCATATCTCATAGAAATAACGCGCACAAGCATATGATACACTGCCCAAACGAGCAGTGTCAGAATCACTTGTAATGTGCAATGAGAAGCACAAACGAATATCGGCAAGATTAGCTGCCATTGGCTGAATGTGATAATTCCGACACTGCGTTAGATCGCAGTGCATTCGTGTCGTAATTTAAAGCGTTAATCGAACAATTCCAATTATTAACTATTCAATCAATGTCAAAACATAAGCTGTAACCTTTAACTTGTTGTATTGCATTTATATAATGTTGTAAGCATTGTTATTTATAAACACAATTTCATTTTTTAAATTTTTTCCTTGAGGGTGCTGCAGTGTCGCACTGCTTATGTACAGGCCGCCACTTTTATACCTCCATACATTGTGTAATTCAGAGGGCGAGAAGGTTGAATTCAAGATGATTGGAGTAGGGCTCTCATAATTCCCATCTACACAATCTTGACTTAAATACAGTTACAACTTCCACACACCTCACTCTGCCCACAGAACTGCATGAGCCTGGTTCCATTAGAGGCACTGTGTGTGCATGTGCAATCAGTATTAGTGTTTATCAGTAGAGAGAATTGTCTAGCAGTGGGGAGATAATAACCATATAGTTATAACACTTCACAAAGTTGGAATGCAGCCACCTGTTATTTCAACATGCTAAAAATACTCAAGATCAGTATGATGTTTGAGTATTGGACTATTAACTGCTATAAAAATACAGAATACTTATCTGACTGCCAAAGAACAAGGTCAACCATGCTGCATTAGGACGCAACAGTCTTCGAGGGCTGTGAAGGCTTGTCTCTGCTGTAATCCTGTGAGAATGCAGGAAGTGATGTCGTGAGAGATGAATGTTTCTCAGAGGATGATGTAATATGTACTAACTGATGACCTGGGGTGAGAGCCTATCATTGTTCTACTGGCCACTTCTTAACTCCACAACTTATGTGACAGAGGTGTGATAAAATCGAAGGCACTTCTCCAGCATAACATTTCTGCTCTGTTAAATACTCATTCTTCTGAGACTAAACTGCCCAAGAAAGAAAAAAAAGAAATGAACTGTAGTGACATGAAATTTTTTTTAATAAGCCAGGATCCGACAGGCAAATAATAGATAAGTTAAAAATGTATAAAATAGACATTTGCATGCATACAAGAGATCAAAAGGATTTTGAACTCTTGTTAATATCAAGGGAGTCACAATATTTTATATAGTTTTATATACAATTGGATCACAAATATTAGAAGCCATATAATGAGATTTGAACCTATAAATGAAAGACTGTGTACTTTTATTTGTACACACGCATCAAGAAGAAATGGAGGATGAAGGTAAAGATTTTGTTCTGAATATTATTATTATTTGTTATTCGTGACACCTCCGAGGAGCCCAAAGACTCATTGTGTGAGGACACTTACTGTACAACCCTCCGTCTCCAACACTACACGGACCGCTATTACCAATCATCTACATCAATGCCATCTATTGCC
This sequence comes from Typopeltis vanoorti, assembly GCF_054136105.1. Taxonomy (NCBI): domain Eukaryota; kingdom Metazoa; phylum Arthropoda; class Arachnida; order Uropygi; family Thelyphonidae; genus Typopeltis; species Typopeltis vanoorti. Next base: position 65,882,523 of record NC_143563.1, read on the forward strand.
TACCATCACCACAACTAGTATTTTTTGTCTGTAAATTGCGTGTGTTTGTATGCAGAATGAAAAATCCAAGTTTCTAGCAGGAAAAATCCCTGCTATCTCCACATGAGATCGGCTAACTCACCTTCAATTGAAAAGTCCATATAAAGATTTCTCCTGTCGCGACGAGAATTGAATAGCTAGAATATGGAAATAACAAACAACTGCAATATATTGAAATTGTTTTAAGGGATTAGGAATGCAAAAGCAGATAGTGAAGTCATATTTACATCCACCATAGGGAAAATGACTCTTTATTAAAGCAGTAAAAATAGGGAACTTGATAATAGCCTCAAATCATCCCCAGAACAAACTAAATGATATATTATCCCAAAACCCCTCCCGCCCCATGGAGTCAGACTCATAGTGGGAAATCCCTTTATCATACATGCAACTCATCATACCATGCCTTAAATACATTCCAATTCTCTTTCCAATCATTCACAACTCTCCATGCAAAAAACCTACTTCTCATTCCCATGCTCACACCCTCCTTATAGAGCTTCCTGGGATTACTTCTTGTTTTCTCTCTCCCATCCCCCCACCATTTTATGAAAAGCTTCAACATTAATCCTATAACAACCCCTTACCAACTTGTATGTCTCTATCACATCCACCAGACTGAAGTTTGCATCTTGTCAACCTTTCTTCATACTCCGCATTACAGAGACAGGAAATTACCTTAGTCAATTGTCCCTGGACCCTTTCCGACATATCTTCATCCTTTTGAAAACCAGGTAACCAAATTTGTGCATGTAATTCATATGTGGTCTAATCAAGGCCTTGTACAAAGAAACCAGAATCTCCTTACTTCTACAAGTCAGTGTCCTCGGCATCATTTCCAGAATTTGTTGTGTTGTTCTCACAAGTTTGGCAATGTGTCCTCTAAAGTTTAGATCCCTATCCACCATCACCCCAACATCTGTGATTTCCTCCATCTCCAACAATATATCCCCACCAAGAGTAAATTCCACATCCCGTCTTTGTTTTCCTAATTTTATAACCTTACATTTCTCAACGTTGAACTAGCATCCTCACTCCCTTGTCCATTCACTCAGTCTATGTAAGGCCATGCCATCTGCTCTACTGCTCATAGTTTTCTCAACTTTGCATTATCTGCAAACAACTGAGTGAATATCCACATTCAAATCTTCCCCAATATTAACATACAGGTTAAACAGCAATGACCCTAAAACAGACTCCTGAGGCACACAACTAGTGACTTTTCTCTTCTGGGATATTGCTCTCCCATACACAACTTGCTGATACATATCAAATAGCCAATCCAATGCACTAGTCTAATATCCAACTCCATCTGTGTTCTAGTTGACTATTAACTTATCATATGGTTAATCTATCAAAAGCCTTTGCAATATCTAAGTATACCGCTGTGTATATTCATCTCCCTTGTCCAATGCAGCTGTCACTGTAATAAGTAGATTACTAAAACATGATCTCCCTTTAGCAAATCCGTGCTGTCCATCAAAAATAATACCACTGTTGTCAACCCAGTTCTAGATCCTGGTTCTTACTAGCTTCACATTTTAATTACAACACCTGACACAAAGATTGACCTATAATTTCATGCTTGGATGTTGTCACCTCCTTTATGAAGTGGTACACTCTTGTCTTTCTTCCATTGGAACTTGGTCCAATGTAAGACTCAATAAACAAATATGTTAAGGCAGATTTCTTCAAAATACACAGTAATATATCATTGCAATCGTATTGTTGCTGAGTGGGAAGAATATTGAGGGAAGCATGGAATCATTTAAAAATACTTACATGGTGCAGTATCAGAATATGGCCTGAGAGTTAGAAGAATAAATAGGGTAAGAATCAAATGGATGTGTAATCTTATCGAGCAAGAGATTCATAAGAAAAGAATGATGTCCTTTATGAAAATTATAAGCAGCAGGCCAGAAGAGTTGCAGGTGTTCTACAGAAAGCTGTCTGAATATGAAATAAAACTGGCTTTGCAAGCTAAACAATCTCAATCCTTTCTTTTAGTGTTACACAGTGATCAGCATTCATTTCAGAAATTATGAACTTTACAACCGTGTTATAAATAACTCTTTTAATATCCCGATGTTTCGATCTTCATATTAAGATCATCATCTGGAGCATATACAAATATACAGGACAAGCTAACCTACATTATGTACAGTAAGCTAGAGAAACAATGAATTTATCACAAGTTATTCTACTGGCATGACCTCTAGTGAAAAAAAAAATATAATAAAATAAATATCTATAAACTACATCAAGCTAAATTCTATTTTTGATAACAAGAATAAACATTCTTTCTTACAGATAATTTTCTTTCAGTAACAATGATGTCCTGCTTTAAGCATTACAATTGTTATTTTTGATTTAGGATCTTTGGATTTTCTACAGTCCTGTTTACAGTTGCTCTTAGAGAGGACGGTTCCGTGGGTTGAATATGCTTCCATATGTTTGAGATTTTAGACCATCATTATTGTTCAGATTGGGGTGGTTGGTAATAATCTCACAGGCTTCCTTTAATTTGCATTCATACCATGTTTTGGTGTGATGTAGACAACTAGTGCTTTTCCAGTCAATTCATAGAATTGACTGGAAATAGGGCATGATCCGAAAGGCCAGCTTAACCAATAATTATTATATTTGATATGTCGTTTATGTTCTTTTTGTCTGATAGGAATTATGCGTCCTGTTTCTCCTATATATATGGTATGTTACAAGTGCAATAAATACGGTATACTCCAGGGTGGGCCAGCAGAGGGAGTTGGGTCTTTGGATGAGTTGAGTAAGCTTTTTAATTTTGCAGGAGGTTTAAAGGTGGCTTTGAGGTTGTATTTTTGTAGTACTCTGTTTATTTTATCTGATGTTCCTTTAATATAAGGAATGGTTATAGTTTTATTGTAGTCTGGTTTGTCTTTGTTGTTTATTGAGGTCTTGTAGAGAATTTTGTTAATAGTGTTTTGGCTGTATCCATTTTTTTGAAAAGTATTGCTGATAACTTTAAATTCGTCTTTCAGTGCCTGTTCACTGGAGCAGATCTTCAGAGCCTTGTTTTTTAGGGTATTAATGACACCTAGTTTTTGTGTTGTGGTGGTAGGAGTTTATGTGTATATATTGGCCAGTATGTGTCAGTTTACGGTAAACAGTGAAGGAAAGATTGCCAGAAGGAAGACGTGTGACAAATGTATCTAGAAACGGAAGTGTCTTCTGATTTTCAATCTCAATTATGAACTGTATTTGTTTGTGTTGTTTGTTTAGGTGGCTAAGGAATGTGTCTAGTGTCTGGCGGCCATGGGACCAGATCACTAAAACATTGTCAACGTATCTAAGCCAGACTTTGGGTTTTAAAGGAGAGGAACCTAAAGCAAGTTGCTCAAAATGTTCCATATAAAAGTTAGCAATAGGAGTGATAATTGCAAGTCCATGGCTGTGCTTTCTTTTTGTAGGTAGAAAGTGATTTGCCATACAAAATAACCCAACCGCAATACATGTGCAAAGGGTGCCGTGATATCTGGAGGGAATTTGTTCTGTAAAAGGAGGATTGTGTCATTGATTGAGACATTCGTAAAGAGGGCAGAGATCAAAACAGACTAATGAATCATCTTTTTCTAATGTAATGTCTTGGATGAAGTTTATGAAGTGTTGTGTGTTTTTGATATAGGCGGGGGAATGACCTTCCAACTCATTGAGTGTTGCTGCTAATTTTTTGGCTAAGTGATGATTCTGGCTATTGATCTGACACAAACGCATACAGTTCACAACTGAGATTGAAAAACAGAACACACTTCCGTTTCTAGATTTCAAGTGTCTTCTAGAAGGAAGACACTTGTCACACGTCTTCCTTCTGGCAATCTTTCCTTTCCTGTTTACAGGAAACCAAAACATACTGGCCAATATATACACATAAACTCCTACCACCACGAACACAAAATCTAGGTGGCATTAATACCCTAAAACACAGGGCTCTGAAGATCTGCTCCAGTGAACAGGCACTGAAAGACGAATTTAAAGTTATCAGCAATACTTTTCAAAAAAATGGATACAGCCAAAGCACTATTAACAAAATTCTCTACAAGACCTCAATAAAAAAACAAAGACAAACCAGACTACAATAAAACTATAACCATTCCTTACATTAAAGGAACATCAGATAAAATAAACAGAATACTACAAAAATACAACCTCGAAGCCACCTTTAGACCTCCTGCAAAATTAAAAAGCTTACTCAACTCACCCAAAGACCCACTCCCTCTGCTGGCCCACCCTGGAGTATACCATATTTATTGCACTTGTAACATACCATATATAGGAGAAACAGGATGCACAATTCCTATCAGACAAAAAGAACATAAACGACACATCAAATATAATAATTATGATGAAGCTGGCCTTTCGGATCATGCCCTTGAACACCTTACATAGAATTGACTGAACAAGCACTAGTTGTCTACATCACACCATGGTATGAACGCAGATTCGAGGAAGCCTGTGAGATTATTACCAACCACCCCCAATCTGAACAATAATGATGGTCTAAAATCCCAAACATATGGAAGGCATATATTCAACCCACGGAACCTTCCTCTCTAAGAGCAACTGTAAACAAGACTGTAGAAAATCCAAGATCCCAAATCATAAATAATAACTGTAATGCTAAAAGCAGGACATCATTGTTACTGAAAGAAAATTATCTGTAAGAAAGAATGTTTATTCTTGTTATGAATTGATCACAAGAATAACTTGTGATCAATTCATTGTTTCTCTAGCTTACTGTATGTAATGTAACTTGGCTTGTCCTGTATATTTGTATATGCTCCAGATGATGATCTTAATATGAAGATCGAAACGTCGGGATATTAAAAGAATTATTTATAACACGGTTGTAAAGTCCATAATTTCTAAAATGTAAACAATCTCAAAGTGTTCTATAGATATGCTGCATGTAAAAGAAATAATGAAAGAGGTATCCCATAATGCAATGCACATATCCTTACTGATATGTATAATTTATAGTATAACCAAGTGAAAAACCTCTCAACATCTCTCTCTAATCCAGAGTATTTCAGTAATAAGGTGTGACACTTTTGAGTACTTGTATATGGAAATATGACTTCTGCATTACTTAAACCTTGATATCATTTCTGGGTCTGGCTCCCACTGATGAGACCTCATTAGAGGTTGAAACTGGTCTGGGTAGTGGCCCTTCAATGCAATGCATAATTCAAAGCAATTGATATGAAGTCATTAGCCTCTATATACAAGTTGTCCAGTCTTGAAATTACTTCAGGCATAAACTTTGCTTACACTTGGATAAAGGATTAAAGCAAGAATATAATTTCTTGGCATCTTTAATTTATAGTATAACCAAGTGAAAAAAACTTTCAACATGTATTCACATTGATATTTTTCAATACTGAGCACCTTCTGTTCATCTATCTCAATGCTCACATCAGTCTCTGTCATCTCAGTAACTGCAAAGCCTGGATTGTCTTTCCATGATCATTCTTTCTCTTACTTGCTATATAGCAAAAATCTGATTTAGCCTTCCTTACCATACTAGTCACCCTTCTTTGATTTTTGTGGTTATATATATCCTTGATTGGATTGTTTGCATTCTTTATGAATTAAACATCTGAACTAAGCACATCACTGGAGGAGGGTTTAGAAAACATTCATGCCTTATTCCACTTTATATTGTCTTCCCTAATTCTTGGGTCTCCAAGAAATGTGCTAAGGCTGCTCAAGATTCAGGCCAGTCACAACTGGCTTTCATTAAAATGTTATATTCATTTTCTCTATTATGCTTGAAATATTTGCATGCACATTATCATCATATCCAAAAAAACAGTTGAATCCATCATCATTCTCATTTATGCTCATAATTTTACTGTCATTTCCAGACAAGTGCCTAAATTTGAAATGGTGATGAATATTGAACATGGGATCAATGATCTAATTCCCATAACGACTAACAACTGCCATTTAGATGCAGCTAACATCCTTACAAAATTGAAATCCCAGTTGTAACATTCCATAGAAAGTAAGTTAAAAAATTATGCAACAAAATATAATCCAACACTGATAAGGATAATGCTATTGTCATCTCTCTCTCTCTCACACACACACAGTTCTTAAAGATTATAAACACAGTACTCATAAGATAACGTCTTAAATTATTGAAAACTTAGCCTATGCAGCAAAAATGGATAGCCTACTTGGGAAAGTGCTTATGTACCTCTAAGATCCAGTGAATTTGAAATTAAGTCATTATGGAGCACTAGATTCTGTAGTAGAAAGATTGGAAGGGAAGACTTTAGAATAATATGATCACATCAGAAAGATGCCAGATATGAAATAGCCAAAAAAAAAAAGGAAAAAAAAGATATTTCATTGTTCTCCTCTAGATAGAAGAAAACATGAGAAAGAGTAACTTAGAATAGTGCAAGGCAAGGTTGCCTTTTATTGGCACCAGGCAATTAAAAGCAGCTGCTGATAAATAGAGAAGCTGTAAAAGGATGAAGGGTGCCTTGGTCCAAAAAAATTAAAAAGCTGAAACCTTCATATTACTCCTAATTTAAGGCATAAAAATTTGCAAGCCTACCCCCCCCCCACACACACACATTATCAAATAGTTGATAGTATGGACAGTCTTAGAAACTTTCCTGCAGTTAGCAAAATGCCCCCCCCCCCCCCAATACAGGTGATTTTTAATGTGAATTCCACCCAAAAAATAGTACAGGATTATATATGTATAGTATATCAAATTAAACATATTTGGTCATTTGAAAGTTAAGCATAAAAAAACTTATTATAAAATTAGTTTAATCTTTTATCCAAGTGTGAGCAAACAAAGTTTGCGCCTGAAAGTATCTTCAGGACTGGGGTAAGGTGGTACAACACCAGGGCAACTCGTTGCAAAGGTGGAGAAAGCTACCAACACTCCTAACTCAGTATCTCCTATAATGCAAAACACATCTCCTTGCGGATATGTCTAATGTTATGCATTAAGGGAAGGGCCACTACCCAGACTAGTTTCGACCTTTATTGAGTTCTCTTCAGTCGGAGCCAGGCCCAAGTGGAGATACCAGGCAGAAGCATTAGCAGGTTATCTCTACCTATAGGAGTTGCCAAATGGTGTGCCACCCTTTTTTAATAAATTACTCTGGATTTAGAGAAAGATGTTGAAAGTTTATTTTTCACTTGGTTAGAGTATAATAAAATTAGTTTAATCCTTTATCCAAGTGTGAGCAAACAAAGTTTGTGCCTGAAAGTATCTTCAGGACTGGGATAAGGTGGTACAACACCAGGGCAACTCGTTGCAAAGGTGGAGCAACTACCAACACTCCTATCTCAGTATCTCCTATAATGCAAACCACATCTCCTTGCGGATATGTCTTATGTTATGCATTAAGGGAAGGGCCACTACCCAGACTTGGCAACTCCTATAGGTAGAGATGACCTGCTAATGCTTCTGCCTGGTATCTCCACTTGGGCCTGGCTCCCACTGAAGAGACCTCAATAAAGGTCGAAACTAGTCTGGGTAGTGGCCCTTCCCTTAATGCATACCATTAGACATATCCGCAAGGAGATGTGTTTTGCATTATAGGAGATACTGAGGTAGGAGTGTTGGTAGCTTGCTCCACCTTTGCAATGAGTTGTCCTGGTGTTGTACCACCTTACCCCAGTCCTGAAGATACTTTCAGGCACAAACTTTGTTTGCTCACACTTGGATAAAGGATTAAACTAATTTTATTATACTCTAACCAAGTGAAAAATAAACTTTCAATAAAAAAACTTATTGTTTAATACTGACCATATTTGTATATGGTCAGTATTAAACAATAAGTTTTTTATGTTTAGCCAAAGAATGTTAAAATATTTGTATATGGTCAGTATTAAACAATACGTTTTTTATGCTTAACATGTATAGGATATACTATGGAAAATCTTCCTTCTTTATAAAAAAAAAAAAATAATACTGTTCATTAAAAAAACTTCATCTTCAAAATTCAGGTATTGTGATTGGTTTTGATATTACATCTGTTTAATATTTTAACCGACAGTCCCTTAATTTTATTTAATGCCCTTTCCCTTCCCACCATGACCACCACACCTAACATTTCTATACAGAACACTAACAAAACACTCAACACAGCTACACTCAGTTGTAGTCTGGCTACTGTGCAGATATTGTATTTGTTGTTTGACTTCATGGCCTAGGCATTATTCTTTAATGCATTTAAACAGCTAATATCTTAAAATATACTTCATAAAACAAAATAAAATAATTGTCTGTCTTTCCTCTCTCTGGTGTTTCATTATCTCTGTTTATAGAAAGCAAGTGTGTGTGTGTGTGTGTATATAAATTACAATGTATTTACATGAGCATGTAGCCTCACAATCTGGTATCCTAAAAACACTAATGTATGAAGCCAGGGCTGTTTGTTTTAATGACTTGTTCTTGCCACAGAACTCAACTACCTTTATTGCACATTTTTAGTCAGTCGCTACAATCTCTGTATAAAATAGATAAAATACACGCACGCACACACACATATTGATACTCATGACCAAAACTAAACTATTCTCATCCTATATATGTAAGGAACAAATTGAAAAAAGATAGCCAGTATATTAAAGATAATCTCCAAACCACCTTTAAACCCCATCTGACAATCCTTGTTTATTCACCTAAAGATAAAATCCATTTTCTATCACACAAAAGAGAGTGCCCTGTCTGTAACTTGGCATTACCCCTAGGAACAATATTGATTGTTCCTAGGTAAAACAAATAAAAAATCTATCTAGCCATTGAATACAATTCTCACATTTGAAATGTTGCCCCTGAAAGTACTTGACTTATATAATGAATGACAAGAATGAAGAAGAAAAAGACCATCATCCTCTACATGGATGGTGATCTACTTTCCTTTGGGTTTCTGGCATTCAGACTATTTTCCTCTGACATAGAGTGATTTCAGAAAGATGGGAATTAGAGGATGGAGTACAATAAAACAAAGAATGATCTGCTATTAATAATGAAGCTCAACTTTTATATAGTGCCAAAGAGAGCAAGTAACCCCCCACACACACACACTCACTCTCTCTTTAAAATTGCAGAGTGGGCACGCGAGAAGAAAGTGACCTTCATTAGCACCAAGTCTAAAGTGCTCCACATCTCACGAAAAAAAATCAAAACAACCTGTAACAGTCTTCCTACATCGAGAAGTTCTCGAGGTAGCGAGTGAGCTAAAATACCTAGGAGTAACAATAGATGAAAAATTCACCTTCAATAAGCACATCTCATATGTTGCCGAAAAAAGCTTACAAATAGTAAACCTCCTAGCTAAGTCAGCAAGGATTAAGTGGGGATTAGCCTAACGAGTGCTGAAAACGATATATACCAATGCTATACTGCCACTGATATCTTATGCTGCACCTGCCTGGAAACATACACTAAAATCAAAGATAAATCGACAGAAACTAAATAGAGTTCGACGCCTTATAGCCATATGCATAATTAAAGGATACAGGACAATATCTTTCGAGGCAGCTTGCGTTATTGCAGCTCTAACACCGATCTGCCTGAAAATAGAAGCATTATCTGTTATATATGAAGTCACTTCCGGAAGATCTATCAAAAGTTACAACATCGATCCAAATAGCTAGGAACGTCCACTTCACTACAGTAAGTGGCCTCACCCAGCAAAGAAAACAGACATTAAGGAGAAGGAAAACTCTGAAAGTGACGAATTCGAAATATACACTGACGGAAGCAAAACCGAAAGGAACGTCAGTTGTTCTTTCACTGCTATGACAGACAGTCCATTATACAAGAACGCTGCTTTAGACTGCATCCTCTCTGTTCCAACAACCAAGCAGAACAACTTGCTATACTTCAGTCACTTACATATCTCCAGGAATTAGAGCTCAACACCTCTCATCAAAAGACAGCAACAATTTACAGTGATAGTAGAAGCACTATAGATGGCATAAAAAAACCAGAACAACCATATTGCATTAATAGAACAGACAAGAAATTTGGTTCGAAATCTCACTCTAGAGGGATGGGAAATCAAGTTCTGCTGGGTGAAAGCATATACTAGAATAGCAGGAAATGAGAGAGTGGATCAGTTGGCTAAAGAAGCAGCTAGAAACTTATCAGAAATTCCCAAAATCTGCTATAAAAACATTTACAGAAGAGAAAAGCCTAGACATGTGGGAAGAAGAATGGAAAACATCAAAAAATGGATCAGCAACAAAAGAATTCTTTCCTAGTATCAGCAGCAGACTCCGGTTGAAAAAACATGCCATTTCTCCAGGTTTAACCATGCTACTAACGGGACACGGAAAACTAAGACACTATCTACACAGATTCCATATCCTGGAATCGCCATCATGCATCTGCAGTCCACACCATCAACAAACTGTTGACCACATACTCTACGACTGTCAGCTATTGGACTCCATCCGGATGCCCCTAATGCAACACGTCCTCACTTCCGGAGACAAGTGGCCAGTGTCATAACAGAGACGTATCAAACAGTATTACATAGAATTAACTAAATTTGCTAATAAAATCAATTTCCAGTCCTTGTGATCTAACATAAACACTGATATTATGTGAATTATACTATATAGTGTTAATATATGTATATAAAAATATAAATGTAAATATGAAAATGATACAAAAATATAAATAGAAATATTATTCAGTACTTGTAAGCTACATGTAATATAAGCATTGTAATGCAATGGAGCATGTAGGAATAAATTACCTCCTGGTAGGGTTTACTATTGGGAGGAAAATGCAAAACACACACAAACAAAAGAATTTTTCAGTATTAGTGACAAACTTTATAGAACCAAATTGCGACAAATAAAGCTTATAGCCGTATCTTTTCAAAGGCAAAAATAAATAACATTACTGAAGCAAATGTTCAAAATGAATGCCTCATTCTTGAACCTAGGCACATGACCTTTTTACCGAATTGGAGGCAACTCTTTGAAGCATGGAATTACTGACTGCTCAGATTGCTTCAGCGATGTTTGTCTTTAGTTCATCAATTGCGTGAGGATTATTTTTATACACTTTACCTTTTAGGTAATCCCATAAGAAGAAATCTGGAGGTGACAAATCTGGCAACCTTGGGGGCCAAAGTCCTTTAGAAATCAGTGTTACCAAAAAACTTGTGAAAATTGCATTGTTTCATTCAATGTATGGCAGGTGGCACCATCCTGCTGAAAACAGCATTTGCATTATTCAATCTCAAACAGAGCCATGAACTGGGTGATTGTCTTGGTACAGTGCACTCTTCAATGTCATCTCAAAGAAAATTGGTTCACCAATGCGATGGCATTATACTGCACACCACACTCTGATTTTCAGAGGATGCAAGGGCATTTCATGGGAAAAAAGGAGGATTTTATGATGACCAAATTCTGTTATTTTGACTATTGACATATCCACTTAGGTGGAACCACACTCCATCACTGATGAAAACATTGTCCAACTCGTGAACTCAATTTTCTTCATCAAATGATTGAAACCACATATGGTACACAACTCATTTTTTCCTTATCCAGCAGCTTCAATTCCTGAACTAAGTGAACATGGTATGGACGAAGCTTTAATTGTTTGGTGGCTCTCCAATTACTACACATATGACATACATGTGCAGAGAGAATTTTCTAAGACTCTTTGAAGGTTCATGTTGCAATACATCATGCAGTGCAGTCAAAATAGAAGGTCTTCCATGCCACTATTTGTCTGCAACTAATCTAGTTTCCTGAAAACGTTTGATTTATCTTGTAATTGTTGAATTTGGAGGAACAACAGTTGGGATACTTCTGACAAAACTACTCCACAACATTACAACATTTGTGTAAGAGTGATAGCCCCAGAGCGCCATCTGTAGGGTAAAACAAATAATTAGAATTGAAACACTTTGATGCAGCTCAGCTGAAACTTTGATCTTGACTTTTGGATCACCCTGGGTGCGTGTGTGCTCTTGGCTTCTCCTTTGGGCATTGAACACACGTGCACAGAATGCTTCCATTTTCTAAAGAGAGCAGAGATGGTGACGGTTAGCCAGGAGATTTATGTGTAAACTGTGTGTGTCTAAAGGATGATCCGAAGGTTGAACTTATGGGACCTCTATAAGTTCAACCTTGAACACTTTTTTAAAAAAAAAATAAAAAATTCACACAAGTCAAAACAACTGTAATAATAGTTTCTTTTCACTCTGAATGAATATGGATATGATGGCTTGCAAAAATGTACTTCATAAGTATTAGTAGAAAATTAAAATGGGTAAGTATTAAGATTCTCGTGGAAAGGCTTAGATGTTGGTTGTGCATTTTTTACTAAATGATTTAAGGAAATTACAACGTCAACTAGGATATACATTAAAATAAATTTTAATATACTTCAATATTTCGGCAACGTCACGTTGCCATTTTCAAGAAACCTAAGAACAAGACATGTGCACGCAGGCACAACAAACAGTAAGTGAGGAAGAAGCAGGAAGCTATTATTTCTCCTAAAGTCCTAATGGTGCCCCCTAGCTGGCAATGTTGGTATTCTTGGGCGATTGGGCTGAAGGTCTTCTGATGTAGGTTTCCCAAATTTGAGGCAGTGTCATACAGCCAAATTTGTTGAGGTTTGGATTGTTTCTTAGGGCTGAAGCTGATTCCATGAAAAGCCTTTCATATTTGTATATTTACTACAGTGTATTATCGTGGCTTTCTTCCACCGTATTCTATGGCAGGCATCCAGCGCATGGTCAGCAAGACCAGAGTGGCTGTATTGGTGAAACCACTTTAGGAGAAATAATAGCTTCCTGCTTCTTCCTCACTTACTGTTTGTTGTGCCTGCGTGCACTTGTGTTGTTCTTAAGTTTCTTGAAAATGGCAATGTGACGTTGCCGAAATATTGAAGTATGTTAAAATTTATTTTAATGTATATCCTAGTTGACGTTGTAATTTCCTTAAATCATTCAGTAAAAAATATTAAATAAGAAACCCCATCTCCCAAAGATAGCAGTGTTGGTTTTAGTCAGTAATTAAACTTACTTTTTGCTATTAATAATGCAATTTTTGAATGTCTGATTTTTTTATTTTATAGATTTAAGAAGATAAAAGAGGCAACTCATTCATATCACTTGCAGTTGTGGGAGCAGAGATTCTCTTCGTAATCTTCTACATTAATGATGGATTAAATTTAATTGGAGAGCATGTGATTTATGCTTGGCTTCTTCTTTGGAGCAGTATGTGCTCATTCATGTGGGCATTGAACACCTGAGCACAGAATGCTTCCATTTTCTAAAGAGAGCAGAGATGGCGACTGTTAGCCAGGAGATTCAAAAAAACATTAATATCAGCTCAACATCTGAGGCTTCCTGTATATCAGAAAACTTGGCGCTGCAATTGTGTGATAAGGATATGAGTCCTGCAGAGGGGTTACTAAACTCTAGACTTTCTGTATGCAAAATGAAAGATAATTTGGAATTTCATGTTACTAACACAGGTGGAGAACTTTCTCTTCCAGTACTATCCTATCCCAGTGAACAAGGGAGGCAAACCAGTAGGGAGAATTGCTCACCTGGTGTTCATTCAACCGTTGATTCTTCGGGGCATCTTGAAAATAGCTTGTGCAACCAGGTTAATACAAATAATATCAGTTCAACAAGTGTTGACCAGCCAGACATTAATGAAAGACTTCGGAACAAGTTGAATACCAATATGTCTATTATGGATCAGCAGAGAGACCTGGAGGCAGCTATTATTAGGCATTCTGTTGCAACAAATACAACTTCTAGTGGAAATAGCTCTGTGACTGTTCCATTTGGTTGGAAGAGAATTATTTGTGATGGCAAAGTATATTACATCAGGTATGTCATCTGTATGTAAGTTATAAATGCCCTAAGAGTAACTTTGCACAGGAATAAACAAATCAGTGGTATCAAAACAAAACTAACGTTTGTTTTTGTACCATGTAAAATAGATTTAAAAAAAAATTACAACCTATCAAATTTTTAAGTTACTGTATTGATTGCTTTTGTATGTATAACCATTTTTCTCATTTGCTTCTAATGTTATCTTTATTCTAAATACCTACAATCTATTCCAACATTAGTTTGGTAAAATCTTAAAATTCTGGACATCTTTTCTTGCCTATTGTCTTTAAAAACAAATTGTAATTAGATGAGTGATGTTCAGTAGAAAAATGATAAAGCCAATTGGAAAATTTGATCATGTTCAAAAAGAGCATTAAAAAAGATTTATATGTACACAAGAAAATGCTTCCTTCTGTTTATGACAGTAAATAAAATCACATATATAGTTTATATGTATGCTTGTTTAAAATGTCTTAGTGTAATATTAATCTCTCCCATGAGAGATCATAAAACCCATAATATGTCAGTAGTAATATATGTAGGTTTGGAGTGAGAATGAAGGAGGAACAGATTGTAGTTCTGAGATGGCAGTGGAGAAGGAGGAAAGAAAAAGTAGTATAGTGGGTTTGGAGTTGGACGAAGTATGAGTGTTGATTGTCTTCCACTCTTTAGTTTGGAGGAGGAATTATGGATGTAGTTTCCATTGAACAGCTGCCATGGATACACCTATAGAAACATGCATATGGCAGAGAATGAAATGGGTCAGTAAGAGGTAGGTTGCAATTTAGCCGGATTGCTTCTGGTTAGAATCAAGAATTTTTTGAGCTAGTGAATTTGGCCTACTTGACAGAGTACTTAGCATACCTATTTTCCAACCAACAAGCTACATGTTTGAATCCTGTCAAGGGAATCACGAGATTGTCTTTAGGTGAGAGATGAATTTCATTGTCCAATGTGAGACCACTTCCCTGCTTATTGGAGGCTTTAAGTGGATTGAAAAGTTCAGTATTTGGTCTCTAGAGCAGGATTTCTGGACAATGCAAATATTAATGAAAAATATATAAAATTTCTTAGTCTACCCATGCTATTAATGTGTTATTAGGTTACAAACTTTCATGGGTGAGAATCATGTAAAAATAAATAAAACAACAGAATTTACACTGTTGATTCACTTACTCAGGAAAGAAGTAATGCTTAGAGCAAAAGGGCATGCTCAGCCTGAAAAGAGAGAGAGAGATTATTTTGCCTAAGAATCTAGATATTATCAGAGGTGAGAAATGAGCAGGGACCTTTGCAAGAAACATTCCTCCTGCAGAATATATTTTATTTGTATTGAAACTAAACATGTTGCCTTCTTCCCTTTGGGGAAGTCGCAAACATCTGCATTTAAGGCACCAGTTGTAGGAGATTTTGAAGTTTTGGTAGTTTGAGTAAAGTGACAGTAACATTTGTCAAATGAGGAGGAAGAATAGACACTACAGTCTCTATATTATGAGACTGTAGTGTCTATTCAACTAATTAATCAGCTTATGGGGAAGCTGATTATTTTTATTGCAACAGATAACAGAAAAATTATGATATGGTGCTGTTACTTGTATTTTTCTAAATAATTTTGTAACAAGTGTTTAGATCTGTTATATTATTTTTTGGAATTTATGCAATCAGAAGATTCATTACAGGCAGCGAAATTCTAACCACTTTAAGAGACTTGTGCCATGAGAGGTTTTTTTTTTTTAAAATAACACGAAAAAACGCAAGGAATAAGTAATACTATTTATTTAAGGCCATATATTACGGGCCATCATCAACGTTGACAGTAGTTAATTACAAAGTAGCACATGAACAATGGATTGATTTGAAAAGTAAGAGCTGTGTGATGTTATACATAAAACAGTGCAATGGTAATGCTTGAGAACATTCATCGTTGGAGCATTCACCATCCACTTTGGCAGTGCATTCTACTTATTCACAATTTTCCATTAAAAAAAAAAAAACATTTCCCTTCCTTGTTTAGATTGATTCTTGTACAGTTTTCTGTAAGGACCTCTCATTTTCCCACCAACTATTATTTTATATGGCATCTCTCCTATACCAATGGCCTCATCCAGGCTCTTGCGTGTGTGTGTTGCATTTCTCATATGTGTCATGGTGTATTTATTGAACCAAACGATGAGAATTTCATATATGGAATAAAAAGTTTTCATTCTAGCAAGAATTATTTTAATGATTCATTTAGAACAATTTGAATCAGTAAAATAACAGCGATATCTGCTCTTGAAAAGGATGGATAAAAATTGAAGATAAATTGACTGACTTGGGTCATTGTTGTAATTGTAAAGGATACTAAATTGAGACTCTGGAGGGGGGGGGGGGGTTCTGTTATTAGATATTAAATAAGAAAGCTGATAACAGAATAATTAAAAGTTATGTGTGGAAGAGGGCAACAAAATTCTGCTGAGCTGATCTATTAGGTATTGGTTAAAAAATATTTTTTTAACAATGTGCTCTTATTTTTCTAATCAAAAGTACCTTCCCCTTTTCACACACACCTTTAATAAAAAAAAATGTATCAGCTTATCCTTCTTCTGAACAAAAACAACAGTATAGCAGAAAAAAGAAGTCATCACACTGTTGCCATCATTAATGCATATTTAGGCTGAATAGTTAAACAGTGGTTTAATCATTCTGATATTTTGTCTGTCACAGAGTACAAGTACTTTTTCAGGAATACAATATTAATTAAAAGCGCACACAAATAATTGGAAGAAATTGGGCTGTTTTAAACCTCAAACCCTTAGAGGGGCATCCTTTATGGATGCTGTTGGGTGGGAGGCCTAAGAATTAATTTCCAAAATCTTGGGAAATTTATTTAGATAAGGCTGTTTTTTAGACTTTCCATGATTGAAGCCTATTAGTTTGCATCTCACCTGTGCAAAGTATCCAAGGCATGGTCAGGTTGACCTGACTGACCATAGTTGTGGTGGCAGATGTATTTCTTGTGTTCACCAAGCCATATGTTGGCAGCCAGTTTGACCAAAGAAAAATATAATCTCTGCATTGCTTTCAAGTTCCTTGTTGCCTTGGTGAACACAAGAAATACATCTGCTGCCACAGCTGTGGTCAGTAAGGTCTAGCTGACGTATTCCTTGGATACGTTGCACAAGATCAGATGCAACAAAACTATTATGCTTCATCATGGCAAATGCAAAACCTTGAAAGACTTTTTAGAATCAGCAGCAGATTTAAACAAACTAACCTAATCTAAATAAGTATGGTTGTGTTAGACTTCCCAAGATTTGAGGAAACTTGAATTCTTAGGCATCCTGCCCAACAGCTAAGGCTAGCCAACAGCACCCACAGAGGGTGCCCCCTCATAGGATTTTAGGCTGTTAGAAATTGGACTATTTTCTTAAAATAGTCTAATTTCTTCCACTTATTGTTGTTGCTGTATTATTGCAATTTTAACATTGTATTCCTGAAAATGTTTCTATGACAGAGGTGAACTATTGGAACAATTAAACCTGCTGTTTAATTATTTTTCTTTATGCTGTATTCATTCCATTAAATTTTATGAGTATCATCATCAATATACAGAGATAGCTGGTTATTAGGCCTGTGCATGACCACCTTCAAAGGTAACATTTTCAGGAGGTATTGTAATATTTGTTGCTGTCTGCGCCATTGTAATAATATCTCTGTCTGCTACATTATCTTATTATCTTTATCTTTACTCTCTTCTATCTTTATTCTATTCTTAATTCTTTATAGCTTTACTCTAATGCTCCTTTTCTCTCTTATCCTCTCTCATTTACTCTACTTGCGTACTATGATTATCCACCTTCCGTATTTACTAGTCGAATGCCTATGAATACTGGAAATTTATTTGTCAGACTGCGCCACCAATATATCATTTAATTGGCATAAGACTAAATAAAACTTCCGGTAGATTTCCCTCTCTCTCACAAGTGAAGTTTCTTTTATCAATGTTTACTTTAACAGTCGTGATTCGTAAGTAACTGAACTGCGTTTTTATTGCTTTAAATTATTGCCTGCTCACAATTCTGATTTATTTAAGAACAGTTCAGTTGTAAAATAAAAGATCAGGCAGCACTCTTTTAACAAATAAATAAAACACGTTTTTTACAAATTATACATGAATTAAACAATGGGGAGATTGCTTTCTCTAACCATTTATAAAATCTTTAGCATAAATTAGAACCTTTTTACTTTAACACTAATTAACTTCTTTAACTCACAATCTTATTTACTCTCCGCTTACAAATTCAACTTATTAAACTTCTAGTTTACTTGCCAAGAGGTTAACTAACTCTCTGTTACGTAATCTTTACAATTTTTATATCAACTTCTAATATGCCAATCTATTCTCTTAAAGATGCTTCTAATTACTGTTGAACAATCTCTTAAAAGTCCATCTACGACCTACTATGAGAGGGAATATACAAATACAAAAGATTTGTACTTACAAAAACTCTGCATCGCACATTCAGTCAAAAGTCTTTCACTACAGTCTTATGGTATTTCTTTCCCTCAGATCTCTAGTTTCCTTCAGGAATGTCTGGCATTCAGCAGTATCTCATCGTGAAAATAGTGGGCTGTGGACTGCTACTGGCAAAAGGTTGTTCTCCCACAGCGAAAAAGAAAATCTTTCGAACTAAGTTGCTTCAGATAATTGACATTGCTTTATTTCCTCTGCTCGAGCTCACCATAAGGCCTGGACGACTGGCTTTTCTATCTGCCGTTTCCAACAGCTCTAACTGCCGCCTCCAATGACCGTAATTGCCACTGACTCTCTTATGGACTCCTGAATCTGTTCCCTCTCTCTGTCTCTGGCGATGACTGGAAGTCTTTCCTTCTTCGGCAACGTCTGGAAGCCCTCTCTCTCTCTCTCTCTCTCTCTCTGGCTTGAACTGGAACTGGGAAGCTCCCTATGCTTGGCTCTGTACCTTTTTATTATGCCATCTCTGAGACCTCGCACGAAGTTTGTAACCCCCAAAGAACTCGGCATGACTCTTTCATCTTCTTTCAAGTTCGGCCCACTTTCTTTTGATTGTAAATTGCCGGCCATCGGAAAGTTGTTTGAACCTTTCTGACTGACTTCGGAGGTGTTTACATGCAGAGCTTGTAAGCCTTTCACATAACACACAAAATTTCATAAACAACCTTTCTTATGCCGTCATGAGCTATTACATAAAGCTCCGATGGCAAAGCATTGCCTTGTTTTTTAACACTCTGAAATATTCTTATTAAAGGAGTATGTACAGTTAACTTCCAAAGGGTTATTTACAAAAATATCTAGTACAAAATATACAGAGACAAACAAGTTATTTTTACAACAATCTCATGGGACCTGACCACCTCTTCATGAAAAATTTTTAAACCATGAAAAGGGATAAAAAATTTTAAATATCGTGTTTCTGTGTCGTGCCTTATTCTTTCTCTGGGTTGGACAATACTCAGTTTTGTCATCTAATTTTGAGCAGGGAACATAGTCAGCCTGACCTGTGGGCTCTTCTTGGGACTACTGACGCTGTGACTTATGTTTATTATTATCTCTCGGGCGTCTAATTCCCTTCCGACCGCTTGCTCTCTTTCTATTTCTCCCGTCGCTTGGACGGTGAATTTCCTTATTGCTTCTCTCTATAATGTTTACTTCTACTACCTTTTGATTACCTTCCCTTAATTGCTTTTTCTTTACGCTCTGATCATTAACTAATTTTACACTTGAGATGAGGTAAGTCTTAGATTGACTATTACTTTCGGATGTAGAAGCTATTGAAGGATCAGTATGATTATTTCGAGAAATTTCATTACCTCTTTTAGTCTGCCCGACATTTCTTTCATTCTGCTTTCTCTCTTCAGGGGATTTCTCGACTCTATTTTTAAATTTACGGTTCCCTTTACCAGACCGTTTTCTACTCATTAGGCATATTTCATTTCTAGAGAAGTCACATGTATTTCTCTAGAAAGTTAGTTCCTAGGATAATCTGTGCTCTTGTGTGAGGTGTCCTGGGAAGAACCAACAATTCTTGCCAAACAGACAAATTAAATTCTGACAAGTAAATTTTTACCCTAACTTTCTTGGTTACATGAAACACAGAAGATGAAAGTCCCAATAATCTGATTGGTCGCTTTAGCTTAGTAATGCCTCTCCCTATCTTGGATTTTATTCCTCGAAAAAAATCTTCAGTTATGATTGAGACATTGGAACCAGTATATCTAATAATACGTCACGATACGATCCTTGTGCCTTCCCCCTCTATGATCATTTTAGACTTCCATGGTTTGTTTGCATAATTATGATGAGCATGCCCAAAATTTGATTCGTATCTCATATTTCTGTTGGAAGGTCTTTTATTTTTAAAGCAGTTGCGAGCTATGTGCCCAATCCTATTGCAACTAAAACATCTGAGAGGTTCCCTCTTGTCTTTTATTCCATTAGTCCTCTCTGATTGAGGTATAGTTGATTCATAGGTCCCTTCTGTTACTGTTGTCAGCTGCCTCAGTACAGCTTCAAGACGGTCCGTAATAGGCCGTTGTAGCAGTTTAACTTCTTGTCTAATTAAAGTGCGTACTTCCTCCATATTAATACAATCAGTGATTTCTGTGACCTTATTTTCCTCCCTTCTGCTGGTCCTTACTTTTTTCTTTAGGATTGCCTGGATTTTTCTCTTTTTTAACCCCTCTCTTTTGATCTGACACTTCAGTAATGTTGTGTATCTGACTGGCACTACATTCGGGATGAAGATCACCTAGCCTTTCTTCTTTTTCTTTTATGGCCTGATAGCATTCTTCTAAAGCATTTATTTCCTTTTGTATGCTATCTCTTTATATTCTTCTCTAACTTGAACTGGTTGAAGACAGCCCAATCAAGGTGACTCTTTTCATCACTGGACACGCTCATGCTATTAGCTAAGGTGAGCAGCCTGTTGTAATAGTCAGTGATGGATTCTTTCTTCTCTTGTTTACATTTTTGGAGCCTCCACAGGTTCGGGCCCATGCTTTTAACTTTGGAAAAACTGAGATATTAGGGTATCCTTGAATTTATTGTATTCCAAAATGTCTCTCAGTATGGGAGAGAAATACAAAAAATTCTTGGCCCTTCCAATCAGTTTATTTCTAAGTATTATTAGAAGCTGAAAGTCCGACCAGTTTACGACATTCCTTAGCTCTTGTACAAACCTGAAGAAAGACAACAAATCATCGTGGTCCTCTCGACAATTGGGGGATGATGAGGTGAGGATTTACTGTCCTAAAGAATTCTACGTCCTCCATCGTGTTAGTACTACTGGCTTCCGAGTTACCGCTGTTTTCATTTATTGTATTTAAAAAAATTTCTTACACTATATATATATATATATATATATATATATATATATACACTTTCTGTATATTTGCCTGTTCTTTATTTCCAAAACTGTTCCAATCCGCTATTACTTATTTTAACTGTGGATTTTATCCTGTCGCTGCTGCACCATTGTAATCATATGCTGTTAATTTCTCTTTATTTTAAGTGTCTTTATTTTTACTATATTTTTTCTCTATACCTTATTCTTAAAATCTTTATCTTTATACTAGTGTGCTTTTCTCTCTTATCCTTTCTCACTTACTCTGCAACGTTCTATAATTATCTACCCTTCGCACTACTAGTCTTATGCCTAAGATACTAGAAAATTTATTTAATTTAGACTGTGTCACTAATATCATTTAATTAGCATAAAACTCAATAATACGGCCGGCAGATTTCTCTCTCTAACACAAATTCCTTCAATAAAACTTTACACAAACAGTCGTGGTTTATTCTTTTACTTAACTTTATGCTTTGGCTATCTCACTTAGTTTCCCGCTCACGTCCGATTTATTTAGGAACAGTGCAGTTGTGAAAATAAACAATCAGGCAGCACTCTTTTTAACAGATAGATAAAACACATTTATTTACAAATTATACATGAATTAAACAATAGGGAGATTGCTTTCTCTAACCATTTATAAAATCTTTAGCATAAATTAGAACCTTTTTACTTTAACACTAATTAACTTCTTTAACTCACAATCTTATTTACTCTCCGCTTACAAATTCACCTTATTAAACTTCTAGTTTATTTGCAAAGAGGTTAACTAACTCTCTGTTAAGTTATCTTCAATTTTTATATCAACTTCCAATATGCCAATCGATTCTCTTAAAGACACTGCTTATTTACTGTTGAACAATCTCTTAATCCATCTACAACCTACTATGAGAGGGAATATACAAATACAAAAGGTTTGTACTTACAAAAGACCCTGCATCGCACATTCAGTCAAAAGTCTTTCACTACAGTCTTATGGCATTTTTTTCATCTCAGATCTCGAGTTTCCTTCAGGAATGTCTAGCATTCAGAAGTATCTCATCGGGAAAATAGTGAGCTGTGGACTGCGACCAGCAAAAGGTTGTTCTTCCACGGCGAAAAAGAAAATCTTTCGAGCGAAGTTGCTTTGGGTAATTTGCATTGCCTTATTTCCTCTGCTGGACGACTGGCTTTTCTATCTGCTGTTTCCAACAGCTCTAATTGCTGCCTCCAATGACCGTAATTGCCACCAACTGACTCTCTTATGGACTCCCGAATCTGTTCCCTCTCTCTGGCGATGACTGGAAGCCTTTTCTTCTTCTGCAATGTCTGGAAGCATTTCTCTGGCCTGGACTGGAACCAGAAGTTTCCTATGCTTGGCTCTGTATACCTTTTTATTATTCCTTCTCTGAGACCTCGCATGAAGTTTGTAACCCTCAAAGAACTCTGCATGACTCTTTCATCTTCTTTCAAGTTCGACCCGCTTTCTTTTGATTGTAAATTGCCGGCCATCAGAAAGTTGTTTGAACCTTTCTGAGGTGTTTACATGCAGAGCTTGTAAGCCTTTCACATACACACAAAATTTCATAAACAACCTTTATGCCGTCATGTAGCGCTATTACATAAAGCTCCAGCAGCAAAACATTGTCTTGTTTTTTAACACTCTGAAATATTCTTATTAAAGGAGTATATACAGTTAACTTCCAAAGGGTTATTTACAGAAATATCTCTATATTTTGTTTGTTTCTGTATACAAAATATATAGAGACAAACAAGTTATTTTTACAACATTCTCATGGGACTTGACCTATGTAAAAAATTGATGCAATGTGCTTTAGAATATTTAAGCTACAATCGAGTTTTTACAGTATTGTTGGTCAAGAAGCATGTTCTGATGTGATCTTGATACTCTTTCCTGATTCTTTTCTTCTCAGTCTCTGTACTGCTGTCCTTTTCCGTTTCTCAGTTGTTTATGTCAGTGTTACTTTTTTTTTTTCATATTTGCCTTGAACTTATTCTTTAAAGGGTTTCTTTTCACATTTCATTTTTTTATGTTGGGCTCATACATGAGAGGTTGGTTGATCAACCTGTATTACATTAGTACCATATATGGGTAGTGGGTTGGGAAAGGAGAAAATTGTTTATATATTATTTAAAAGCCTGTATATTGTATTCCTTGGGAAACACATCAAGGGGAAGACTGTTCCACAGTATAACAGTAGCAGGGATGAAAGAGGAGGAGGAAAAACTTTGTTCTGTGGATTTCAAGGTGTACTGTGAAGGAATGTTGGATGCTATTTCAGATGAACATTTGCCATGGAAATATTTATAGAATACATAAGTTGCAGAAACCAAACATCTGTGCAAAAATGGGAGGGGCAGGGGAGGAGTGAGTTGTGAAGAGATAGGGTCATTTATCAGTCTAATTGCTCTCCTCTGTATTGAGTCAAGCATTTTGAGGGAGCTTTTAGGCCCCCCCCCCCATCATATGTGAGAGCAGTATTCAATATCTGGGCAGATTTGCATAATGTTAATAGTTGTTCAGGGGGTGAAGTATCTTGAGTGAAGGAGAAATCCTAGTTTTTTTTTAAGCTGGAGATGCAGTGGTTGTGATGTGTTTTTGCTAGGAGAGGCTTGATGTCATAGTAATTCCAAGAAGAGAGATCTCATCTTGTCTGGAAATTTGGATGTTGTCGAAAATAATACTGGGGAAAAAATGGTTCATTTTTTTAAATTATGAGAGATAAGACAGAACTGGGTTTTATTAGCATTGAAATTGATGAGGTTATCTGAATCCCATTGAAGGATGGCTTGGAGATCAGAATTGAGGGCAGTGGCAGTTGACGTTCTGTAGTTAACCTACAGAACGTCAGTTGTTGTGATGTTGTGACGTTGACAAATGAAAGGGAGGAGTGCAATGTGCTGTCATCTGCAAAACTGTGTATTGGGCTGGAGGTCAGCTGAAGTAGGTCATTTATATATAGCAGGAAGAGGGTTGGTGAGAGGACAGAACCTTATGGAACCCTGGCATTAGTTGAATCGTGAGAGGATAAGAAACTGTCTACCATCACATATAGAGTGCATCCAGACAGCTGGCAATCCAACTGCAGAAGTACCGAGACAGTCCAAATGATGGGGGTTTGCTTAGTAAGCCTTTATGCTTGAGATAATTCTCTTCATTGTAAATTCTATTTCCTTCCTGCCAAGTGATTTTTCCTCCTCTGGTCTATGTCCATAGTTGAATTCAACCATAATAATTATTTGACCTGCACCCATTGCACTAATTTGTTGATGCATGTCTTCCACATCATCCCTGCCCTATAGAAGCAAACAGCTGTATATTTTGTTCTATTGGCCTGTCTCACAGTAGATTGCCTCAAATGAACTGCCATCCATGTGCACACACACCACTCCTACTCTTTTGGGCTTCAACTAATCAGCTATCATTAGCAGTTTCTCGCAACATCGGTAAATCGGCTCAATGAGTGGAGAGCGTGTAATTATTATGGAGGATTTCAACTATGGGAATAGATTTGAAGGAGGAGAGGACACATGGTCGAAAGGAAATGGAATTTATACAGTTACTAAGGAATAATTACCTGAGACAGCATGTGATGGAATGTACCAGGGGTTTGAGAGTGCTCGATCTAGTAATTGCATCTGAGAATTTATCTATAACCAATATAACCACGTTCCCACCAATTGGTGACAGTGATTGTATGGTCTTGACCTAGGAGGTGGCTAAATGTCTGGAATTTTCAGTTAAGAGGGAGGGGGGGGGTATATGTGGAATTACAGTGCTTGTAAATATGACAAGCTTAGGAGATTGCTTGGATCAGTGCGATGGCATGTGAAACTGCAAGAGCTGAATGTTGATAGTGCATGGGGAGTGGTAAAGAAAAAGTGGGAGTTAAATGGATGAATATCATCATTAAACTGGAGCTCTAAAAAAAAAAATTATGGAGGGAATTCAAGGAGAAAGGTGACTAGCAGGCACCGGAGCAGTACAAAGCACAGGCCAGAAGGATAACAGGGTGGTAAGAAAGGCAAAAGCAGAGTATGCAAGGAAATTAGCAGTGAAGGCCCAAGATAATCCCAAACAGTTCTTTCGATATGCTGCAAGTAAAAGAAAGAATGTGTATGGTAGAATGATTTAAATGAAGTTTGATGGTAGAGAGGTAACTGAATCAGATGAACACTTTGCAAGAGTATATCTTCCAGGTGGAGACGTGATAACAAGGGAGGTAAAAGCTTATATGGGAACTGAGGTAAATGAAATGAAGGTGCATAGCATATTGCAGAACCTTAATGTGAATACAACTATGGGATTAGATAGTATTATTATTATTACAGGCAACTCCAACGAATCGATAGACTCATCGAGTGAGACCCTAACATCATGTCAATAACAGCTATTCGACATTCACACAGTATCTATCATACCTCGCCTTGAACTCATTCACAGTCATGGCACCCACAACAGGCTCTGGCAGCTTACTCTACTCATTCACCACTCTCCAAGTTAAAAACCTAGCTCTAACACCCTTACTAACCACACTCTTGCCCAGCTTCCATGTATGGCCCCTAGTCCTCCCACCACCAGTCCTATTCTCAAATATATCTTCTGAATTAATCTTATAGAAACCCTTTAGTAATTTGAATGTCTCAATCGTATCGCCCCTTTTCCGCCTATCAACCAATTTCTGCAACCCACAAATCTTCAACCTGTTCTCATAAGGTTCATTCCATAGACCTGCTATCATCTTAGTCACTCGTCTCTGGATCCTCTCCACCTCCTCCCTATGAAGGAACCCTGGTGCCCATATCTGGGCACAGTAGTCTAGATGGGGTCTTATCAAGGCTCGATACAGAGGAGCAATAACCTGTTTGTCTCTGCTTGTTAAAGTATTTTTCAGCAATCAAGTGATTTGATGAGCTGATTTAGCCACTTTTGCAATGTGCCCCCTAAACTTCAACTCCCTATCCATCAACACTCCCAAATCCCTGACCTCGTCAATCTCCTGGAGTACGGTTCCATCAATGTGATATACTGCTGCTAATCTTTTCACCCCAAAATGCATAACTTACACTTTGCCACATAAATTGACATCCGTTCTCCTTAGCCCAGTCCTCCAAACTATCCAAATCATCCTGCAAAATTTTGACATCTGTGCACTCACTATTGCCCTACCCAACTTTGCATCATCTGCAAACAAATGAACACTTCCTCTCAGATCTCCTATATTGTTAATGAACAAATTGAACAGTAGTGGTCTAAGAACAGAACTCTGTGGCACGCCACTAGTCACAGGCCGTCTTTTGGACTCTACTCCTGAATAAACCACTCTCTGATATCTCTCCATCAACCACCCTCCTATCCATCTCACCAACCCTATATCTGTCCCCATATGCTGCAGTTTACTGATTAGAATTCCATGTGATATCCTGTCAAAGGCCTTAGCAAGGTTTAGTAAAATCACTGTAAACCCATTACCCTTATCCAGTTCAGCCGTCACTGTGTTATAAAACGTGAGCAAGTTACTGAGGCATTATCTACCCTTCACAAAACTATGCTGTCCCCAAAAAAGTATCCGATTTTCATCTATCCAATCCTGTATATTTGACTATTTTCTCCAAGACCTTGACAACTATTCCTGATATGCTGATCGGTCGGTAATTTACAACAGCAGTCTTGGAACCTCCTTTATGCAGTGGAACTATTTTCCCCTCTTCTGCCCCCTCGGGACTAACCCAGACTCGAGACTCAAACAAAATGGACAAGGGCACTGACAGTTCTTTAGCCGCTTCACGTACGACACGAACTGGTATACCATCCAATCCCACAGATGTATTGACATTGAGGTTTTGTAATAGACTATTCACCTCCACTTCATTCACCACGATTCCTGTATTAGCTATTGGTTCATTAATTCCTGCAATGTCACCACCTGGATGATATACTCTTGTAAAGTGCTTGCTCAGTAATTCCACTATATCAACTGATTCGGTTACCTCCCTACCATTGGCATTCTTTAAAATCATTCTGCCATATACATTTTTTCTTTTACTTGCAACATATCGAAAAAACTGTTTGGGATTCTCTTTAGCCTGCATGGTTAATGTTCTTTCATAATCTGCTTTTGCTTTTCTTACCACACTCGTTACCCTTCTGGCCTGCACTTTATACCATTCATGTGCCTGCCAGTCACCTTTCTCCTTAAATTCCCTCCACAGTTGTTTCTTTCTTTGCAGCTCATATATACCATATACCAGCTGAAGTTTTACATGAGTTGTTAGGGAATTTTTAGTGCCCTTGACCACTTTGTATAATTTACGTCTCAGCTCTGGGTTAGTCTCAAGGGGGGGGGGGGAAAGGTGTAGAAAGAGGGGGAAAATAGTTCCATTGCATAAAGGAGGCTCCGTGTAGCAAATTACTGACCGATCAGCATGTAGTCAAGGCACTGGAGAAGTTGGTCAAGAACAAAATACAAGACTAGATAGATAGAAATAGGATGCTACATGGCAAGGCAACATGGTTTTTTGAAGGGTAGACCATGCCTAGGTAACTTGCTCACATTTTATAATACAGTGACAGCTGAGATGGATAAAGATAATGGGTTTTCAGTGATACTGCTGAACTTTGCAAAAGCCTTTGACAAGATAGCATGTAATTCTTGTAGAAAGGCTTAAACGTTGGTTATACATGCTTACTAAATAACTTAAGGAAATTACAACGTACAATAGAATATACATATTGGAAATATATTCAAGTTTAATTTAATGTATATTCTATTGTACGTTGTAATTGCCTTAAGTCATTTAGTAAGCAAGATAGCATGCAGAATTCTAATCAGTAAACTGCAGCACATGGGGATGGATATAGGATTGATGAGATGGAGAGATCAGACAGTAATTCATTCAGGAGTAGAGTTCAGAATAAGTTCTGTGAATAGTGCCACAGATCTGTTTTTAGGCCACTACTGTTTAATTTGAACAATAATGATATAGGAAAAGATCTGAGAGGTATTCAGTTGTTTGCTGATGATGCAAATTTGGGTAGAGCAATAGTTAATACAGATAATACTAAAATTTTGCAGGATGATTTGAATAACTGGCAGTCTGTGCAAAGGAGAATGGATGTCAGTTTAATGTGGCAAAGTATAAGGTTGTGCATTTTGGGGTGAAAAGATTACCAGCTGTAATTATTTTAAATAAACATGGACTTGAAGAATTGCTTTATCTGATTCCTTTCCTCATAGCAATTTTTTTGTGTATTTATGTGTTGTGATATCATATTATACATTGATTTTTTGTGTATATATATATCTTTGATTTTTTCGATAACTTGCAGTGGTATATTTCATGGGGCAAGTGCTTTCAGTACATCCTGTAATTTGATTCTCTTAAAAGCCAACTTCTTTAAGTCAGTAAAACACATAAATATTGGCTTGTTATATTGTATTGCTTTTTCTATTATTTGCTTTATAACAAATACACTGCTTGGAAAGAGGTGAACGAACATCCCCATCGGTAAGGTTTATTTTGCCATGTAATGAATCACGTGGTTGTAGCTGGTATAAATTGGAGGAATATGATGCTCCGAAGTCGGTGCAACTGTGTCTAGGTGAAATGGCTGCAAGAAGAGAATTGACGGAGGTTGAAAGAGGTATTATGATGGAATGCAATGATGCAGACCTATCTGTGCAGCAAGTTGTTGACAAATTGGGGCATCCCAGATCAACAGTCAGTGATATACACTGAGATGGAAGTGCAGGAAGTCAACTGCAAGTGCTACCTGCAGTGGATGATCCACCACACTCACCAAATGTGACCTAGCATGTTACGAAGGATATGTAAAAACTGCCATTGGTTGGCCGACATGTTGAATGCAGAGTTCCAGGCATCAACTGGAATACGATTCAAGGCTCACAATATCTGTTACCTTGGTATAGTGGGACATGGAAGCTTGGAAAGCTGTGTTATGGAGTGACAAATCAATCTATACCCTCTACCAAGCAGATGGATGGACCTGTGTGTGTGTGTGTGGCAGATGCCTGGTGAATGACTCTTAACCGAGTGTTATCCCCGACTATGAAATTCGGAGGTGACAGTGTGATTGTATGTCCCGTTTTTCCTGGTTTGGCCTTTGACCTCTCTTTGTGGTGCCACAAACATTGAACTCCAAGAAGTATCTGAACATTCCGGACAACAAAGTGCTTCTTACTTTGTGGCATTTCTATGTAACTGACCATTGTCTCTTTTAGCAAGACAACATAAGTTTGCTGCTGTAACTGTGTTGTGGGTCATGAACATCACCACACTTGACTGGCTTCACAGAGCCCTGGTCCCAACCCTCTTACATGCCTTCAAGAAGAATAGCCCAAAATTCACTTTGATTGTTATCGAACGCTTGTTGAACCTTAAAACTATTAAGGAATAAACATTGTACACTACCCTAAAAATATCTACAAAAATGATCAAAGAATTAGAATCAAGACTAAATTATAATGGATTATTGTAATAATACAAGGATTTTGTAAGGAGATGTCATGTAATGATGCTATACACTGTTTGTTCCTCACACAGTGGTGTCCATTGTCTTCTTTCTAAGCATTGTATAGCATCAGTACATGATGTTCCCTTACAAAATTCTTCTTATTCATTACAATTTAGTCTTGATTCTAATTCTTTGATAATTTTTGTAGATATTTTTAGGATAATTCTTGTAGAAAAGCTTATATGTTGGTAACACATGACTATTATTTAAGGAATTCACAAGGTATACTGGAATATTATTGTATATATAATAAATACTTCCTGTATTTCGGCAATATCACATTGCCATCTTCAGTGGGAACATACAACTATGACACGTGCATGCAGGCACTACAAAAAGCAAATGAGGCAGAAGAGAGAAACTACTGTTGTTCCTAGAGTCCCAATGGTGCCTCCCAATGGTGCCCTCTATATTGGGTTGTCTTGGCTGGTGTTCTCGTGATGCAAACTTCCCAAATTTGGGACAGTTTCATGCACCCAAATTTGATGAGGTTTGGAAAGTCTTTATTGTAAGTTCCTTTGAAGATGGCAACGTGACGTTGCTGAAATATTGGAAGTATATTAAAGTTTAATTTAACGTATATTCTATTGTATGTTGTAATTTCCTTAAATTATTTAGTAAGCTTCTACGAGAATTACTGGAATATTAATTAAAAGAAACTTTAATAAATACTTCCTGTATGTTGACAATGTCAAATTGCCATCTTTAATGGAACATACAACTATGACACGTGCATGCAGGCACTACAAAAAGCAAATGAGGCAGAAGAGAGAAACTACTGTTGTTCCTAGAGTCCTAATGGTGCCCTCTAGTGGGCTATATTGGGTTGTCTTGGCTGATGTTCTCGTGATGCAAGCTTCCCAAATTTGGGGCAATCTCATGCACAAAAATTTGTTGAGGTTTGGAATGTTTTTTAGAGCTGAGGCTGATTCTATGAATAATAATATTTCATATTTAAACTTGCTGTGGTATATTAACATGACTTTCTTCCAACATATTCTGTGGCAGCTATCTAGAGCATGATTTGCAAGCCCAGAGTGGCTGTACTCGTGAAACTGGATGTAGTCTTTATGTTCCGAAATCCTGACATTCGCTGTCCTGCCTGTTTGGCGAAAGTAGGACAGTTTACAGCTGCAAGGGACCTGATATACCCCGGTAGATCTAGTGGAAGTGGTTGGTCTTTGGTGGAGCGGATAAGGGATGCCAATTTTTTATATGGTTTGTAACAAGAAGTTAGATCATATTTTTTTAAAATTTTGGTTATTTTTTCCCGAGGTGCCCCGGATATATGGAATGGTGATGGATTTAGTGTAATCTTGGTTATGAAGGTGGGGAATGTGGGTTGTAGTTATCTGATTTTAATATTTTTTGGATTTTTTGGGGGTTGTAGACTAAGAAAGTATTAAGGATGTGGTTTAGTTCAGTGGTTAGGACATTATCATTATCATCTGAACAGATTAATTTTGCCCTGTTATATAGTGTTTTTATAACCCCATACTATTGTGGGGAGGGGGAATTGCTGGTGAATGTATCTGCTTGTATGGGTGGGTTTTCTGTAAACAGAGAATACCAAAGATCCATCAGGCTGGCGAGTGATTAGAGTGTCTAGGAAAGAGAGACTGTTGTTTTCCTCTTTTTTAAAGGTAAACTGGATTCTGGGGTGTTGGTTGTTTAAGTGTGTTAAGGAGTGGAGTGTATCTGAGCCATGTGGCCAAATAGCGAACACATAATCAACGTAGCAAAGCCAAACAGTGGGTTTTTGTGGGGCAGAGTTTAATGCTTTATCTTCAAAAGTCTTCATAAAGAAGTTGGGCAGGGGTGGGGAGAGTGGTGAACCCATGGCTGTCCCCTCTATCTGTTTGTAGAATTTTCCTTGCCAAACGAAATAGCCTGAGTTCATTGTGAACTGAAATAGGGCTGAGATATCAGGAGGAAAGGCTTGGATGAGCTCTTAAGGTTTCCATGAGTGAGACATTTGTAAATAGGGAGGAGACGTCAAAACTGACCATTATGTCAGTATGTTGGAGTTAGAGGTTTTCTATACTGGCTTTGAAGTGGGCTGAGTTTTTTGTGTGTGATGGTGTGTTGCCACTATAGTGTGTGAGCACTTTGGCTAATTTGTATGTGGGGGAATCATTGCCATCCACTATGGGACGTAATGGCATATTTTGTTTATGTATTTTTGGAAGTCCATATATTTGGGGGGAGGGGTCTAGAGTTAAAAAGTTTTAGTTTGTTGGTAACTTCTACAGGCCAAGAAATGACCTTCTTAAGGTGCCTTTGGAGTGCTTAAGTGAATGATTATTTGTTGTCTGTGTCTTCAAGGTCTGCAATCATTTGCTCATTTTCTTTAAGAAATGAAAATAGTTGCTGAAATTGGTCACAGCTGTTCTTTTTAATTGTTTTCCCAGGGATAAATTTTTTTTTTACCATGGCCTCTGTTTTCTTCTCAATCACAGAACACATCAATGTTGCCTCCTTGCAATGATAAGTTCAAATATTCATTTTTTTTCAAAAGTATCAGCTAAATATGCTAACTGTAGGAGCCTTTCTAAGTCTTGTAGTCTCAAAGAAAGTTGAAACTCGTGGTCCATGAAAAAAAAAAAAGCGTACTTGAGTTCAAATAAACGGCAAAGAACATTTCTTCGTGACAACCAACGTACTTCTATGTGAAGCAGCAATCTCTTATGGGCTACCCATTTCTTCACAGATAATTGAAAAAAAGTTGAGACTTCAGTTTGATGAAATTAACCATTTGTACACTTTCATCCAGACCTCTTTAAATCATCAGGGAGAAATTTAGCTATCAGTGCTTCACAGTGAACCTACATTCAGGTGCAACTTGTTTTATATGACCTGCTAGTCCTGTGATATAACCACTCATTGCTTTTGCTATGTCAGTACATATAGAAATACAATTTTTTC
Organism: Typopeltis vanoorti; assembly: GCF_054136105.1. NCBI lineage: Eukaryota > Metazoa > Arthropoda > Arachnida > Uropygi > Thelyphonidae > Typopeltis > Typopeltis vanoorti. The sequence goes on from NC_143563.1 coordinate 65,915,288, forward strand.
CATTCAAGGTTGTTTTCAGCAAAAAATGCATCAATCATATTTTTGCATCCTGGAATTTTCCATGCACAAAGACAAGTAATTGAGCTAGCCCAGCTACATATGTCAACTCATCCACTTGTATGGCAAACCATAGGCTATGTTGAATAGCCCGAACGAGTTAGTCCTTAATATTACAGGCCATATCTTTAATTCTCCTGAAAACTGTGTCATTTGACAAAGGAATGGTTATGACAAAGTTTGCCTCTTTTTGACCAAACATACAAGATGCTATTTCTTCTTCTGCTGCTGCTGGAAGAATGAGTGACTCGCTTATTGTGTGAGCCTATCCAGCTTTGGCAATATGAAGGTTTACTCTATAAGATGCTTTCAGTGCACTTTAATTTTCTTCTACACCAGAAAAATGCTTAATTACGGTTTTTCTACTACTCAAGTCTTCCAAAAGACGTTTAAAATAGCTTAAGGGCTTATTTTTTAAATGCTCATGTTTTGTTTCAAAGTGTCTCCGTAAAAGAGACGGTTTCATAGAATTTTGTGACAGGATTTCAGAGCAAACAAAGTACTGTGGATTTGGTTCTACTAAATTTCCTGTCCATGTAAAGCCAAATTGTAAATATGATTCACGATATTTATGTTTTTTTAATTTTATCACTTGATTGTTTAACATTTAATGTTCTTTTAGTTATTGCTGACTCCACCTCTTTACTCACAGATGATGACGTAGTCGTAGATGTAGAGGCAATCAGCTCTGGCTCCATGTTATTCTTCTTCTTAATTATTCATTTATTCATGTTTCAAGGCACTTTAGAAACACGTTCATTTAACTTCACAGTAAACTGAAGACTAAAAGTAACTTTAAGCACAGAAAGTGAAATAAATCACAACAAATACATAGAGCAGTAAGAAGGCACATTCACTCACTTAAAACGGATGTTTTGATGTTTTGACTGGTTGATCAGCTGTTTGGGTAGGCTTGGCCCTCAGGTAGGAAGGATTGTAACAAATGTGTTTAGACATGAACTACAAGTGACACATTTTGTAACTCAGTTCTCAGAAATTAATCAGTATCAATGTTACCAACTTAACGGCTTTGTTACTAGATCTAGCGACTTTTCAGCTCTCACGGCATATCCCCAAAAATTTTACCGTGTACACCACATTGAGAACCCCTGTAATAGAGCAACAGCTTAGTTGAATAAATGAAATGGCTACATGATGATTCTGCTGTATTTTGCAAAGCCATTTGACAGTATACTGTTATACATTGAACTCTGTTACACAAATTTAGAACAAATGGTGATGGATACAGCTCTGGTTATGTGGATAAGAAGGTGGCTGCTGGACAGATATCAAAAAGTGGTATATGGAGAAGAATGAAGGCGACAGTGACTAGTGGTGCGCTGCAAGGTTCGGTGCTGGGACCACTACTGCTTAATTTGTATAAAAATGATATAGGACTATTCAGTTGTATGCTGATTATGCAAAATTAGGTAGAGTAATAGTTAAGGCAATGTGGAGAGTATGCAGGACAATTTAAATAGGCTGTTAGTATGCAAAAGTTAATGGGTGTCAGTTTAATGTTGAGAAATGTAAAGTTATGCATTTTGGGATAAATATATTACAAGCATGTATCACATTGATGGCAGTGTACTCCTGGAAATAGATGAAGCTAGAGATTTAGGGATGGTGATAGACAGAAAGTTAAAGTTTAGAGGACATATTGCTATGGTTGCTAAGGTCATCCATAAGATTACTTATCTGTTGAAGACCATACTAACAAGTAGAGATAAGGAAGTTATTATTCCTCTTCATTAGGCCTTGATATGCCCACATCTGGATTACTGTGCTTATGTCTTGTCCTCTGAGTTTCTTGGAGATGAGGAAGTGGTGGAGAAGATTCAGATGTGAGTGACCAAGATGGTGAATAGTCTGTGGAATGTTCCCTATGAGGATAGATTGAGGGTGTGTGAATTTCAGAAGTTGGTTGAAAGAAGAAAAAGAGAGGATATGATAGAAATATTTACGTTGCTTAAAGGGTTTTATAGGATTGATGCATAGGAAATGTTTCATCACTTGGCTAGAGGGGCCAGAAGAAGAGGTCATCTCTTGAAGTTGAATAAAGCTGTGGTTAGTAGTGGTGTGAAGAATAGATTTTTTTGCTTGCAGAGTTGTGAATGAGTGGAATGGGTTGCCAGAGTCAGTTGTGAGTGCTTTGTCTGTTAATGGGTTTGTCTTGAAATTGCTCTTTTGGTTTATTTTGGTAAATTATTCTTGAATTATGACCTCTAAAACATCTCTCAAATTTGGAAGTGAAACAAGATTGGAAGCAACACAGACGAAGTAAGACCTCTACTGGGACTTACTAGATTAGATACAAAAAGCACCATACAAGAAATAGAATACCAGTTAAATTGGCTATACCACATAGAATGAATAACAATAGTATTCCTAAACTAGCACTAGAATATAAACCCATAGGAAGAAGAGACTGCAGACATTCAAGATTAAGATGGAAAGATCAACCTCATCTGCAGAGCAGGAACAGGACATAAAAAGCCTATACCTGAATTTGTTCAGATGATGATTCTTGAATTATCTTCTTGTAATAATTTCTTCCACCTTTAATTTATTTCCTTGTATTTTTTTTTATTTTGGTATTTCTCTGTTTTATATATTTTGTTGGAGTTGAAAATTTCCCATCAGTAATAGTTCATGATCGCTTCCAATGCCTGCAGATTGTAGAACTCTGATATCCAATATTCATCTAGTTTTACATTTCTGTTTGTTATGAAATCTGCGGTAGACATTTGTCCTTCGTTATTTCTCCATGTTATTTTGTGCTGACTTGTGATTAAAGCAAGTATTATTTATTCTAAATTTGTTATTTGTAAAAAAACAAGTAATCTTATTTCATTTGAGTTTCAGTTGTTTCATTAAATCTTTTACATATTCTTGGTTTTATATTGTTTCCAATCCTTGCATTTAAGTCTCCTGTTTGTGTAATGCCAGTATTATTAATTCGGCTGATATTTTTTCAACAGTTTTCTGTAGTGCTTCATAAAATTCTTCAATTTCTGTTTTAGGTTTTCCTTTTTCAAGGCTATAGGCACACTGATCATGTTTAAAGTTTTATTTTGCAATTTAATTTTTATTCTCAGTATTCTTTCAGATACATATTCACATTATTTTATGTATACATTACTTCGCCTCTCTCTTTTTATTTTCTGATATGCAAGCATTTTTTATATTTTGCTTATCCATTTCTTGTTTTTGATTTAAGGAACAAATGTCCGACCTTCCAATCATCAGTATGTTCCATTTTCTAGTGCTTTTTTCGTTGTTCTTTCTTGGTCAAATGCATGTAGACAAGTCCGGCTACGGTTTGTATTGTTGATTCTCCCCTGCTTTAGCTGGGCATGTTGGTTTGGCCTTCATACCTAGCATGGTCCTTCTGGTAATTTACATTATTGGCATATATCGCCCATTGCACCCTCTCTCACCACATTGAGATGGCATGTAGATTTGAGAGAAAAAAGAAAAACATACTTATTTATACTTATGTGTTAGTTATATATACATTAATAAAGAACTTTGATGGTTTATTAACAACACAGAAGTAAAAATGTTTTAATATTTTAATTCTTTATTTCACTTAACCTCCTTGAGACATTTTCAAGAATAAAGTGCTTTGAATAAGAACAGAAAATATCAAGAAATCAGCAAAATATTCTAATGCCTCTGGATGCAGTCAGTAGTCACAGTTTTTGTTGTTGATTTAAACATAGACTTAGTCTCCTAGATGTTTGGAAGTTTTTTACACCATACTCCTTTAGATAAGCAGTGTTCTGTAAGGCATTGTCAGATTCCAGAATAATCTGCAAATGGTCTGGTAATCCTCCTTTGAAATCTAAAGCAGAAAATCAGAGCCTTAACGTTGATTAACGTTAATTTTAAAACCGCTTTGTGCACTCAGCACCTTAATAGCAGTGTGCAGATAATTCAAACCCAGGGGTTTTTCCCTTGGATTGAAAAGAGCTGTGTTTGAATACCATTTAGCAAACCGTTATAATATCTTTTCATTTGAAGGCGAATTAACTAGACTCGTACAGAAATTATAGATTTTTGTACCCTGAAACTGTTTTTTTAACCTGTAATGATAATTTGATGTCTGCAACAAATTATCATTCCAGACACACAGACTAGAGAACTCATAATTAACAGATACAGTACTGACCTCAAGTCATATTGCTTTGGCAATAATTCCAGCTAAATCCACCTATCATTTTCCATGCAAAAAAAAAAAAACTAGTTTTCACTCCTTAAAAATTTTACATTTACCAAACTTTGCAGATTTCTTTAATCTGTCCTCATAACTAATGCTCCAAAGGCCTATCATTATCCTAGTTATTTGCCTTATACCCTTTGTAAAATTTTCCACACCCTTAAAATGTGACTACTGTGCATAGTAGTCACAGTGTTATCTAATCAAAACTATGTAATGGTTACCACTGTGTCCTTATCTCTGCTGATTTATTCCTTTGCATTCTCACCATTGCATTAGTCTACAACAGCATTTCCCAGATTTTTCCTACGACGGAATACTTCACAAATCCTGAAATTTTTACAGAACATCTTGGTTATTTTGTAAAGTATTAATTATTAATTAATAATACATTAACATATTAATTAATTATGGCATAATCATAAAGAGTATTAGTACACTTATGTATATTGTGTGACATGTTGACAAATATAAAATTACATTTAAATCAGTTATCAGTCACTGGACTAATGAAATCTTGTAGCATATTGAGTTTCCTCAGGCCAACATCATTAAATTAATTTGTGCTGATTTTCATTGACATATCTCATTCTGATCACAAAAAATTTATGATATTATTATAAGTACTTACGAATGAATGCAGACTTTTTCTCCTGTGTGCTGGTAGTTTTCCCCTCCTTTTGTACATCCTGAAGGTGGATGAATCACTCTGGAATTGCGAAGAAAGTATTCAGTATTACTAGATTTGAGAACTGGATACAGACTACCTTGATCTTCAATTTCAGTGGAAAAATTTTCTTTATACTTTTTTGCTGATTGGTCATTAATATTTGCAACACAGATGTTATTTCGTTCAGTTTTGAGAACAGAGTATATGCCGCCCAAAAATTGCCTGCAAGCCCAATCGGCTTGTGGGCAATTTTTATGACCAGTCATAAACAGCGGTATTCCCTTTCCTGAATGTTGAAAGATTTCGATGTGTGAAAATTAACGATAATTCATGAATATTTCCATGTTTAAAAATATGCAACTTGGTCACTGACGTTTGCAACACAGATGTTATTTTGTTCAGTTTTGAGAACAGAGGATACGCCATCCATTGTTGTAATTGGCTTGCAGGCAATTTTTATGACCATCATAAACAGCGGTATTCCCTTTCCCAAATTACTTCCATGTTTAAAAATACACGGCTTGGTCACTGACATCACGGAACATTTATTCACTTTCCGCGGAACACAATTTGGGAAACCCTGGTCTACAGAGTCATCTTCACCACCTGTATAACTCCTCATTTACAGCACTTCTGTAGTGTAGTCTCTTGCATCTTCCAGTATATTTCCCCAACAAGAGAATGCACAAGTATTATGTCTGAATTCTAAACTTTACACATAGACACATCAAACTGATAGTCCCCTCTCATTTGTAGACCATTCTGGCTTATCAAAATCCTCCGTAAGAGCCACTACATCAGCATCATTCATATTAATTCCTTTCTCTGCTTTAACATCATCTGCAAAAAACACCTGCAATAACTTTTATATTTGAGATAAATTATAATTTTTGGTAATTGCAATTTTAATTATAAAAGCTTTGTTTAATTGCATATCAAACAACAAAGAATTTAATTAAAAACATCATTAGTAAAATGACAGAAATCGTAATTTTTATTTGGAACTCATTCACTTTATACTTTTTTTACTTCTTTTTTTATGCAAGATTAGGTTGTAAATACAACTGTAGGATTAGATGGGGGTATTGGCTAGGGTTTTGTGAGAATATGCAAGGGAACTGGCACTGCCTTTGACTAGGCTCTTTAATTTAAGTCAGCGCTGGTAGAGTTCTAAGGGAGTGGAAAGAGGGCAAAATAATTCCTTTGCATAAGGGAGGTTTTAAGACTACAGTAGCAAATTATAGACCAATCAGTATCTCAGGTGTGGTGGTAAAAGTACTAGAAAAATTGGTAAAAAAGAGAATTCAAGAATGGGTAGATAAAAGTATGATACTGTATGAGGGTCAGCATGACTTTGTGAAGGGTCGGTCATGCCTTAGTAAGTTACTAACTTTTTATAATAGAGTAACATCTGATTTGGATAAAGGAAATGGCTACATGATGATTTTGCAAAGGCATTTGACCGAATACCACATGGAATTTTGTTATGCAAATTAGAACAAATGGGGATGGTTAAGTGGATAAGAGGGTGGCTGCTGGACAGATATCAAAAAGTGGTATATGAAGGAGCAGATCGAGGCAAAAACAGGTAACTAGTGGTGTGCTGCAAGGTTCAGTGCTGGGACCATTGCTGTTTTACTTTGTACATAAATGATATATCAAATAAGCTGAAAGGAAATATTCAGTTGTTTGCTGATGATGCAAAATTAGGTAGAGTAATAGTTGAAGGCAATGTGGAGAACTTGCAGGACGATTTAAATAGGCTGTCAGTATGGGCAAAAATTAATGGGTGTCAGTTTAATGTTGAGAAATGTAAAGTTATGCATTTTGGGATAAATATATTACAAGCCATGTATCACATTGATGGCAATGTACTCCTGGAAATAGATGAAGCTAGAGATTTAGGGATGGTAATAGACAGAAAGTTAAAGTTTAGAGGACATATTGCTATGGTTGCTAAGGTCATCCATAAGATTACTTATCTGTTGAAGACCATACTAACAAGTAGAGATAAGGAAGTTATTATTCCTCTTCATTAGGCCTTGATATGCCCACATCTGGATTACTGTGCTCAAGTCTGGTTCCCTGGATTTCTTGGGGATGAGGAAGCTGTGGAGAAGATTCAGAGGTGTGTGATCAAGATGGCAAGTGGCCTGTGGAAATGTTACCTATGAGGATAGATTGAAGGTGTGTGTGGATTGCAGAAGTTGGTTGATAGGAGAAAAAGAGGGGATATGATAAAAATATTTAAGTTGCTTAAAGGATGTTTTATAGGATAGATGCAGGAGAAATGTTCAGCAGTTGGCTAGATGAACCAGAACAAGTGGTCATCCCTGGAAGTTGAATAAAGGTGTAGTTAGTAGCGGGTGAGGACTAGATTTTTTGCTTGGAGAGTGGTGAATGAGCAGAATGGGTTGCCAGAGTCAATTGTGAGTGCTTTGTTTTTTAATGTGTTCAAGAAGAGGTATGATAAGATTGTGTGGATAGATTGGGTCTCGTGCAATGAGTCTTTTGGACTCCATGGAGGTGCTTGTATAATAATAATAAATTCAACAAACACTGTAAAACACTTAGAAATGAATAATCAAACTCGAAAATCTGGAGCTTATCAAGCTTGAAGTTTTGGTTACTCATTTATTCAAATCCTCAGATTAGTGTAAAATATTAGAAGAAAGTAAACTTTGAAAAAATTCCTATCACTTTCTAGTTCCCCTACATTGTTACATAATCCATTATTTTTATGCAGTGTATTTTAAATGCTTTCTTATTTTGCATATCTTGCTCTAGTGTTAGCATTAAATGAAGAAATAAAATATGTGAAATATATATATTTTTTAAATGATGCTCTCCAATACAGTAATTACCGTCTACACATTTGGTGTAGCAAGAAATCACCTAATGTCTTTAAGATTTTACATTCCTATAATATTGAAAATATACATATTTTCTCAGAAGTAAAAAAAAAAAAAAATCACATGAATGCAAAACTGTGCCCTTCAGTTCATTGTAATTGTAGTTTACAGTTCCAGCTGGGATTGCAGTATTCCCATGTCTGATCTGTTTAAAAAAATTCTACTCAAAAAAAAAAAACAACAACATCCTAACAGAAAGAATCTAATAAAGATAACAGTTGAAATAGCATTATTTTCTTAATGATCTAAACATATTCCTGACAGTGAGTGTGTCATAATCATTGACTTATTAAAACTACACCTATCAGAACATGATTAAAATATGCCAACCATGATAAAGGTTGTGCATAATTTTACTAAATTGGCAACTGAACAAAATAAAGTGTTATCCCATTCTTCAGCAAATCCAAGCAATGTAATAAATCTGATATTGCTCATATAAATAAGGTAGTGTAGTTCACTTGTTGAAACTCCTTTCTCACTTCCTTTTATCCTTTATGCAGTGTATTATAAATGCTTTCTTATTTTGTATATCTTGCTCATGCAATGAAATGAAACTGGCCAACACACTATCATGGAATCCCTAGATGGTTGGTTAACCTTTTTAGCTTTTGCAATTTGTTTTGTACTACACATCATGTTAACTTATGTATTACAATTTTAATTCATATTTTGACTAATTTCAATTCCATCCTTTTTTTGTTCTTTCATCACACTCTCTCTTTCTTTCATTTATGTATTAATTTTTATAGCTATACAGTTTAAATTAGAATTTAAATGAGTTGACTCTTCTTCTATCCACAGCCTAGTGGTTGGTGTAGCAATGCTACTTTACTGGAAATAATAATTAAGAACAAGGTGATTTCTAGATGGCTTCCATGACCAACAGTAAGTATTTGTCTGTAAATATGTGTTTTGTTGGGATTGATTTCCTGTTTGTGGGATGAGAAAATCAGAGAGTCAGGGTGAAAACAAATCCCTGTCACTGCCATTATAGATCACCTTTAGTTGAAAAGTTCTGATAAAGGTTCTTCACATCCTAGATACGATTTGAACCCAGGTCTTTTTTAACTGTAGATTTTAATCTATATCAACTGAGACTCCAAGATTTGACAATCACTACCAAAAAAACTCCTAATGCCCCATATGCATAATGTTTTAAAGAAAATTCACTATAACAGACTATTCCTGTGAGTTCCTATGAATTCTCTTTAGTGAGAGCATCATATTAAACTATACATTTTAGCTTCTTTTTCTTATCGAGTACATTAGACATTTGTCCGTTCAAGCTTCACTGGTCTTGCCATCTTGCAGCCAGTCCCTCCCCCCCTATCTTTCTCCCCCTTCCCTTTGGTCTGTATTTATCCACTTTTGGTAGCTGATATTTTTCCATCCTAAATAAATGCTCTTTCTCTATATATTCCTTGATCTTTTCATTCTTCTTCTTCCTACCGGCCTGTTACAGAGCTATCTTAAGCTCTTCTAATGTACCCGTCCTGAGGATAAGGTGACTGGCCCTATGCCTCCCCTGTATATTCTATGGCTATAACTGTGTGTGTTCACAGGGCTAGTTTGCCTGCTTGCAGGAGGAAAACCCTGCTGTCCACGCCCAAGACTGGCTAACTTGGCTATGTCTGAGAAAGATCCTTAAGCTCCTCCTGTGGATGATGGAAATCGAACCCAGGATACTCCTTTCCCAGGCATATTGTTGCAAAGCATGTAGCCACTAGGCTAACCGTGCTGACAGAGATATTTTCATTTATGTTGTAAATACCCAACTCTCTTTTATAATGCCTTCATTTTTTATATGGTCCAATTTTGTGCACCCTTTAATTGCTCTTAAAATCTAATTTCTGCTGTTTGTATTTTACTTTCATCTTTCTTTTTAACAGTTCATATTTCTGAACCATATAACAGAGTGGGAGTGGCCATGACTAAAATTTAAGTTGGGTTTCTCATCTTGTTTTTTATTCAGTGTCCTTTCAGTTATTCCACAGATATTCTGGAATGTCTTCTACATTTTAACTTAATTCAAAATAATACACTTCCATAATCTTACAATTAATGGTGCTGTTTTAATTAAAATATGGCATGATAATAGCATATAAAATAACCATATCTAAAAGGTATACACATTTTTTCTGACTTCTATTTTAAACTAGTTCAAGGATTTCAGGCAAATTATAGCACCATAATTTCAAACTTGCTGATCACATTCTAAGTGTAAGACTGGAACAACATGAACCTATGGGTTGGTTCAGAAAATCTCGTTAAAATATGCAACATGTTTCCAAGCCCAATGTGACAAAGGACAAATAGCTGCCATATTATAAAACATGCTCATCTATTTAGAAACTACTAGCATTACTTCATATTGCAAACTGCTAAAAAAGAATAAGAAGAAAAGTCTGCATATTTAAAAAATAAATGAAATAAAGTGCTGCTTTTATTTTTTCTCTCCTTGGATGTTTTATTTTTCAAAATATTTCTTGGAACAGCAGTAGAGACCTTTGCCCTAAAGAATGCCATTTGATTTTGTTTATAGTCTTGCAAGCATACAATGTTGTGCATGTAATGATTAAAGCAATTATTCATTACATGCACAGCATTGATTTCCACTTGCTGAGTGGAAATCTTCCAGCAGTTACAGTATGCATCTGGGCAGTTAATACCATTCAGTAAAGCATAGACCTCAATAAATCAACATAGGACAGCAGTATGGCTTTAAGAACTTTTGCTAACAGTGTGCTTAAAAGAATTGATTTATCAATACTGTTTCCTGTACATTCCGTAGAGTACTTTTTTAATATACCAGTTCCCACATGAGAGGTCTCAAGACCTATAACATGATGGGCCCCATGTGTGGGGAATAGTAGTGGCCAGCTCAGAAGAGAAACAGAATGTACAGGTGGAAGTGACTGGAGGAAATTAGTAAAAGAGGGATTATCTATTAAGTGAATAGCTCGCTTCAGAAGTTGCATTACATGGCTTTGGTGAAGGACAGGAGGCTCAACTTTCACTTGAGCAAGAGGTGCTTGGTGCAATTTGACCTTTACAAATTCTGCTTTGTATTTGTGGACTTTTTTTGAGTTGTTACAAGTTACAGGTAAGGTTGGTGAGAGGATGAAGTTTTTGACTCTTGAGCTTATTGGACATATACTGAATTTTTGGCTTTCACTGCTTTGGCACATTTGTTGGAGACTGAGGCTTGGTTGAGAGTTTAGAGTAGTGTGTGTGTGTGGAATAAAGACTCATCCTAAGGGAGTAATTTCAGTTATTAGATCAGCAAGTGGTAGGATCAGCAGAGCAGAAGTAATAATCAGACCATTGAAATGAGGTATAGAAGTTCCCAAGGTCATTCCATTTGGCATTGCTTTATTGCTATAGAATATAAAGCCAAGACTTGAGAAGAATAATCTGTAGAAAAGGAAATAAGTAAGGTTATGGTCAGACTTGTTAAAGGTGTTAGGAGAATGAAGACTCTCTGGAATTCTGGTGGGTTGGTGAACAATTCGTGTTAAATCATTACATACATACATAACTCATGGCAAAAATATGATGTTAAAAAAAGAGAAACATGATGTCATTATGTATTAACAAGGTTGAAGAGTTTAAAATATTTTAAGTTAAAACTTTAAAAGAAAACAGATCTAATCCAAGGAATTGAAAATAAAACAAACCCTAAAATCAAAGTCTTAAATATATTATAATAAAAAAAAAATATATAATGCTATAAATTCAGATCTAAATTTATAATCCAGGTCACAGCTTCAGGAGCTGCTTGTAAAAAGCCATTCCAGTCATTCTGATAAGCACATAAGGTGCATTCTTTTACAATATGTTGCATAGTCTGTCGTGGAGCACCACAGTCACATGTTGGAGATGATTGTCTATTCCATTTACAGGCCATGACTTGTCTGAATCCTATTTGGTATTGTCCAGGTTTTGTGAGGTAAATCCGATCCTGTTATGATTTGATCACCTTTAAAGATGTTATGCAAATGTTCATTCGTTTTTTCCTTCCATTTTGATAGAGGATTAAAATTATTTAGGACTAGTTCTACTGCACATAGTGATAGATGGCAAGATGTCAATCTATTGACATTAAGAGTTGGAAGTTCCTGATGAATATGTAGGTTTGGATTACCAGAAATCTTTTGAAATTCACAAACTAGAGAATTCAATCTGCGTAGTTCTGTAGGAATAATGCCTGCTAAAAGAGTTAACCAATAAGTTGGAGTCGATCTAATAGAGCTGGTAATTAATATTAAAGTGTTATTCATTTGAGAATCGATAATCCTTGTGTCAGAACTATTTAGCCACACAGGAGCACAGTATTCAGCACTTGAGAATACCTGAGCAAGGGCTGTTGTCTGAAGGGTAGAGGCTCTAGAACCTTGCCAGTAGGATATTATTATATGTCATTAGTTTGTATGCTAAGTTTGAAAGATGTCACCTAAAAGTAAGAGAACGGTCAAGTGTGACTCCCAAGTACTTAGGGAATTTATTATATGGAAGTATAGTGTTGTTCAATTCATTTTTTAGTTATTTGCCAAGTTATTATTTAGGTGAAAACAAGATATTACTGTTTTGCTCCTATTTAAACAGTCTCCATCTTTTAAAATAATCATCCAGTATAGTTAAGTCAGCTTTTAGAATTTCTTCTGTACGACTTATGCATTTATGCTGTACAGTTATTGTTATATCGTCAGCATAACAAAATTTCCTTGATGTAGTGAAGGGAAGATCAGATATATACAGATTGAATAATAAGGGAGATAAAACAGATCCCTGAGGCAATCCCTTATTTAACTTCCTTTTGCTGCTAGTTTCATTACCTATAGCCACTATAAATCTTCTATCTCTTAACATATTGTTAATGATATGGACTATTGTTTTACATGGGATAATTTTATATAATTTATATACAGATTGAATTATAAGGGAGATAAAACAGATCCCTGTGGCAATCCATTATTTAACTTACTTTTGCTGCTATTTTCATTACCTGTTGCCACTATAAATCTTCTATCTCTTAACATATTAATGATATGGACTATTGTTTTACATGGGATGATTTTATATAATTTATATAGAAGGCCTTGTCTCCAGATGGTGTCGAAGGCTGCTGATAAATCAATAAACGCTGCAGATGTTTTTAAGCATTTTTAAAAACCAGCTTCTATATGAGTTACTAAAGAGAGAACCTCGTCACAACACCCACGATTTGGTCTGAAGCCAGCTTGTTCTATTGGAACATGTTTAAAAATTGTAGAACTTATTCTATTATGAATAAGTCTCAAAGTTTATAACAACAACTGAGAAGAGTAATAGATTGGTAACTTTCCGGTTTATGATTAGGCTTACCAGGCTTTAAAATTGAAAGTGTTTTTGCTTTTTTAAAAGTAGAGGGAAGTTTACCAGTTGTAAGTATATCAGTATAGAACTTAGTTAACCAAGATCTTGCATTTCTTCCCAAATTAATGAAAAATTCTGGATGAATGTTATCAAAACCAGGAGTCCTACCAGGCTTTCATTCCTTTAAGGCTGCTTCAACTTCTTGTTGCACAAAAGGGCGTGCGAAGTTGGAAGCCATAGATGAAGACCTGTGAAATTCTTTTAGTTTTCTCTTAATATATCTTGTATGCTTTTTTGGTTGGGATATGTGATGTGTTAACAATATGTATGGCTAGTTGATCTGGGGAGATTCTTGGTTGTTCTTTAATCAATGGAACACTATCACCTCGTTTCCTGCTTTATGGCTGAAATGAGTAAAGTCTATTCCTTCAACTGTATTTATCCATTTTTTCCTTTGGGATATATCCAATTTTGCTAGAAGTTCGTCTGCTGTTTTTGGATCTTTGTTTATTTGATATTCCTTATAGAGCGATTTGCAATCTTTGCTCCAACCATGTATATAGTTATGCCTAACACCTCTAGGAATACTTTTCTTGGTAGCAAGCAGGACTACACCCATAAATCGATTAAAATTACTACTTATTGGAGATATCCAGCGAATACATTTGTCAAGTTCATTTGCATATTTGTTCCAGTCAGCCTTTTTAAAATTCCAGTGTGGAAAAGGCATTGATCTTATAAGTGTAATGAAAATACCAATGTCATTTAATACCGGTCTATATTGACTATGAGGAAAGTCAGTTAAGACCCTTCTTAAATTTTGCATAGGGTGACCTAAATTTTTTTGCTCACAAAACGTAAATCAGGATTATAGTCTCTTTTCCAGACTGCAGATCTTAAAGTGCCTTTGTCATCGAAGATTAAATGAAGATTATTTAGTTCGATCCAATCAGCAAGTTTTTCACCACATTCGTTGTTTCAGGCATAATTCCACTGTACATGGTGACTATTAATGACAGCGTACGGTTGAGCTTCTCTTTCAGCTTTGTCTGTGAAATTGGAGAAAGGAAGCCAGTCTGAATTATCAACTTTCAGATTTCCAGAGAAAATAATGTCACTGTTAAGGTAATTAGACAATGTAATTGACTTTTAAAGATAGTCAAATAAGTCCACAAAGTCATCAGAGTTAGGACAGTGATGTAAGGCAAGGAAATCTTGAGCCAAAGTAGATCAGGAGATTTTAGGTCTGATAACCTTTGGCATAAAATATTAGACTTGACAAATGCACATCTCCTGCCCTTGTAAAAAGCATCATGCATGATGAAATGTGTAAAGCTCCCATCACAGAGGATGATGAAGTCCAATTTTGAATAACACATCATGTTTGCATGTCTGTAAGTGGTAGTGGTGCATATCATTGATGTTAGAATTGAATCCCCCTGATGTTGGTAAAGTCAATATGGAATTTTTTTTTTGCATGGAAATTTGTCATTATTATTATTACTATTTGATATAATTTTGTTTTTTGCAGTTTGAGATTTTTTGATGATTTTTGTGGGAGATTTTTATAATGGCATCGACACTTTTTTGTTGTCTTTCATGATAATAAGCAGAATGTTAGGAAAATTTATAGGACAAGAATGAAAGTACTTATGGTGACAACTCACACACATAGTGTGCCCAGACTTCATTCCAAGTGTGGCCTTGACAGTGCTACCTCAGAATAAGCAGTAGCAGTGGTATTTACCAGCAGATTGGGAAATCTACTAAAGTGTTACCAATACTGGTGGCTGGCTCCCTAGTTAACATATTCCGTGCCTTGTCATTCAGGTGAATGGAAAGGCATGGTGAACTTTCCATTCAGGCCATTTACAATTTCCACTGTTAAAAGAAACATTATCCGTGTAATATTTCATAATATCGATTAATACACGATTTATATCTAGCACATTTATCATGTCATAGGTTGTATGTGACCCATGTGGCATAGTGATTTGTTTCCATTCAAGGCAGCACTTCTGTCGTTGGTGTTCAACTACTACACAGGGCTCTCACATTCATACTTTGCGTGTATGCCAAGCAATTTATCAATTTTTGTTACATTGAGGCATCAACCTACCAGACAGGTTTGGTGCACTAAATTATTTGTGGAAAGTGCCCTTGTAATAACAAATATGGCATTACCTGAAAATGTTTCTTGGTGATACATCTGATGAAATAGTTTTGCCACATAAAGTGAAATGTCATCAGGCCCTTACAGATTATATCATCTGAAGAAGAATTTGCAAGCAATACGTGAAGCAGAATACAGGTATCTCCTAAATGCTATTGAATTTTATCCAGTTCTGAGAGGGAAGATAACAGAGACAATAACAACGATATTGAATGGAAATATTAATTTTTTTTTTAAAAGTGGTCAGACCCAGTTGGAAAGCAACATTATCTAATACCAGTTGCAGGCACCCCAGGTTTCAAATTATTAGATGTTAACATACAGGATTGTAAGAAAATGGGAGATTTTTATTTGTTCTTGGTTTTGGAAGAAATATTTGAAATAATAGCAGACCAGACTAATTTGTATGCATTTCAAGTACCATCCAAAAGATCATCAACATGCTTGATTGAGTAGATCTCTGCCACAAAAGATGAGATCAAAAGATTTTTTGGCTTTGTTATATAGATGGGATTAGTAAAGCTTCCTGATTCTTTGCACATTTGCACAAACTATCTCTCACTCTCTCACTCGCACTCACTCACTCACTCACTCACTCACTCACTCACTCACTCACTCACTCACTCACTCACACACACACACACACACACACACACACACACACACACACACACACACACAAAATTTATCTCTTGAAATTGTTTTGAACTTATCTTGTGGTTGCTGCATTTTGCAAATGTATAAACAAGTTCAACTATGATCGTTTATATACATCAGAATTCTCATTGATTCATTGAATAAAAATTTCCAGAAGTATTATGGTCCAGCTGAAATTGTCTATCGTAAAAAGATACAAATATGAGATCAAGTTATTCAAATTGTGTTCTGCAAAGGACAACTCCTATAAACATATTGTTTTGTGAAAATGTATTAGGAAAAGAATACACACTATTGTTATTATATCCTACATGGAGTTGGCAGACTCATCATGAGAGGTTCATTGAATTGACAACATATTTATCGTACTGAATCTTAAAATCCTTATCACTCCCTGCATTAACAACATATTCTGGTAATGTGTTCCATTCACTCACAATTCTTCATATAAAAAATCTACTCTTCGCCACACTTTTACATAACTTCTAGGTATGGCCTCTAATTCTTCAACTCTTTTTATTATTCCCTCTGGATTAATTTGATAAAATCCCCTCACTAACTTAAACATCTCTATCATATCACCTTTTTTTCCTTCTATCCATCAAACTATACAGTCACATTCCTTCACCTCTCTCTCTCTCTCTCTCTCTCCATAGTCAACATCCCAGAGTCCTGATATTGTCTTAGTAACTCATCTCTGGACTCTGCAGTGTTTTTGCATCACAATGAAAACCAGTTGACCAAATCGGAGCACATTAGCCAAGTTTGGTCTGACCAGTGGCAGCACTATGATGTGCAGTCTTTGCAACACTTGCCATATGCCTGCTAAACTTCAGTCTATTTACTGTCAACAATTACTTCCCAATCACAAATCCCATCCACTTCCTGCAGTATAGTGCCATCAATATAATATAATAATACTTATTAAAACTACACTCCTACTCATTTGTCCAAGTAAAAAAGTCTATTCAAATCTTCCTGGTGGGAATTAATATCAGTAGTAATTTACCTTAACTTTGCATTATCAGCAAACAGCTAAAGACCCTCGGTCAGTCCACATGATATATCATTTACAAACAAGTTAAACAGCAGGGACTCAAGATCAGAACCATGAAGCATGTCACTAGCTCATGTTATGGAGCATGAGTTTCCCAAAAGAGCTCCATGGAGAACCATGGAGCTCTTTTGGGAAACTCCATTATACACAACTTGTTGATATCATTCAGAGAGCCAATCTCCAATTCATCTAACCAATATACTATCTGTTCCCATCCTCTGTAGCTTATATACCAACTTATCATATGGTAATCTATCAAATGCTTTTGTAAAGACCAAGAACATGATTTTCTCTTATCTATTACACTTATTACTTTATCATAATATGGAAGTAAATTACATAGCCTTTACAAATCCATGCTGACCATCTTTATTGATAATTAGTATAGGAGTAGGATTTGGCAAGGAAGTTAATTAGTGCAAATACTTGTCTAGTTGGGACATTTTGGGAACCATTTGTGAAATTTTGAAGTGGTTTCAAAAAAAAAAAAAAAAAAAAAAATGAAGTGAGGGGAACTGTTTGCACAAGAAGGTAAGAGGGGTATTATTATAGCTTTGAAATGGAAAGATAAGCACAATGTCCTCTCATTATCCACTAAGCATTCAATTGAAACAGTTACTGTTACCAAAAAAAAAAAAGAAGACAACTGTACCAGCTCAGAAATGATTGTTAATTATAACAAAGCTAAATGTTAGCTGATATGTCATAAAATGGCAACATGCAGGAATTCATTACTCAAATGCATCAAGTAGTACAGAAAACTGGCATTTGCACTTCTGCTGAATACATTTGTGATAAATGCATGGATAATGTTCAACAGTATAAATGATGATAATAATATCTTAATCATTGAATTCAGAAAAGCAGTTACGTGTTTAATGCAATGCCAAGATAAACTGTGAGGGATTGACTTATCCCCCAAAATTACAAAAACCAAAAGGCAAAGTGTTGAGTGTGAGGCACTATTTCTGGGTCTGTTATGGGGGGAGGTAAAAAATTTTTAGTTTTTGGTGCTTTTAAGTCTCAACTAATATGCACTAAATGCCGCATTTTTAAAACAGCGTTTTTTATTATAGATCTTGCCAGGCCTTAAAGTGCGAAGTCAGTATAATTGTGATTTTTTGTGTGTGGGTGCACTTGTGTTCACTAATTTTAAGATGTATTATAGTTAAATGCAAAGAGATGATATTTGGCATTTAAAAAAAAAAAAAGTAATTTTGCTAAATCATAACTTTTTTCCCAATTGTGTTTGATCTCTGCAGTGACTTAGACAAGGCATCAAGTAAGATTTTACTCTATTGGAAAATTTAAACAATCAAATTATTATAAAGAGAATATGTTAATTGCAGTCCATATAAAAATTCATTTTTATATCTTTATTTTTTCTAGTCCCAGTGAATGCCATCTTAACTCTCTTCAGGAAGTTGCAGCATATCTTCAGACTGATGGCACTTGTAAATGTGGATTAGAGTGTCCATTAATTATTGGTAAAGCTTTTAGTTTTGATCCAATGGTGCTATCTAGGCCATGGAATGTGGCAGACTTTTCATGGAATGATCCAACTAAACTCTGTAATCACAAAAGAAAAATTGTAGCCATGGCAACCTTTCAGAACAGTACTAATTTTCACTCAGCTCTGAAACCTGTGAAACCTGCCTCACCTTCAAATATACAAGCAGAGTCCTCATGTAAAAAAGGTAAGATTTGTTAATGGTTTAATTTATGTGCATCTTATGTATATTTTCACACCATAAGTGTATGTTGTAAACATATGCATGTTTACAACATACACTTAAAGGATAACCGTTTTTGTGTCTTGTTTAGTTCTGGCATTCCATTTTCATAGACTGCACCTATGCCATCCTTTCTTTTCCATTTTTTCACATTCCATAAAGAAGACATCTACTCTTCTGCACACTGTGTCAAAAGTTATCAAATGGTGCTACTTTGTGAATATGTCATGGGAAAAATCTCTTGGGAATAGAGATTTTTAATTATTGTTTCTTTTATTTATGGTTTTTGATATCATTCACACATGAAGTTGTAGATTAGGTGATGAAAGCTGTTTCAGAGATTACAGGTAGATAGAATGAAGGATGAAAATGAGAGGCTTGACGAGCTGCTACTTGCTTTTTCTTATAGACTTAGGGGAAAGTGGTGGAATAATGAATGCCACTTCAGTAGAGCAGACCTCATGGAGAGTACCTGTAGCAAAACCATAAAGAAGCAGGCTCTCTGTAAGAAAGAATTTGGAGTTTGTAAGATAAGTAATCAAACTTGTCTTCATCCAGACAGCATTAAGGATTTTGAGGAAGGAATTACTCCAAAGTTTGATTACAGTATATTAAGGTTATGTATATTTGACGCTTGTATTATTTTTAATACTATTGCTAGTGTCTTGACTTCAGGGCTGGGGGGGGGGGGGTGAAAAGGCTATAGATGTGGAGGGGGGGGGGGTGAGTGGTGAGTGTGTGTGCACTCGCGTGCCAAGAAATGCTAGGGATGATTGTCAACCTAAGAGAAAAACTCCAGTCTTGTTTGGGAATCTTAGTATTATCAAAATCTTCTTTATGAGAAAGAATTCAGATTGTTTTAGTAGCATTGAAGCCAAACTAAGTTGTTATGGTCCATTTGGAGATTGGTATGAAGATTTCTGTTTAAGGCATTGGTTGTGTGAAAAACTATGTAGCTTGGAATGGTTTGGCATTGTAATTTTTTTTTTATTTTTAAACTCTAAAGAGGAAGAGGAATGGAATGTGCTGTCATCAATCATGTGCTCTGGATTTGAGTAGTGAAAGAAGGACATTAATATATGAGGAATAACAAAAGAACACTCCCGGAGCATTCACACATTGGTAGAGAAATCTGATGAGAGGAAGATCCATATGTATTGAAACAAAACTGGCAACCATCTGCAAAGGGTAGAAAACAGACCATAAGGTAATATTTTCTGAATAATTAATTGGAATATGTATCTTAGCATATACAGGGATGGTGCTAGTGAAGCACAGAGCAAAAGCTGTGTGTTGCACACGTTCTACAGATAAGTCTTTTATGTTAGTGGATATTAGTAATTTTAGTAATTATTTTAGTTATGTCTTACTTTTAGACTGTAAAGTGTGTTTGTGAAATTTAATATGGGATATTGTTTGAGAAACCATTTTAATACATGGCACTGATGCATACAAGGAAAATGGTTGCCGAGTTTAGCATGAAGGATTTTGTACAATGTAGTATATGTTTTTTGTATGCATTGACAAGAGTTGAATGGGTTGATTGTGACCAGAGAGAGAATTTATCATAAATGTTTTATGTGCCAGTGCAAGAAATGTGAATCATGTAGAAAGTGTGAAAATGAATTGATGAATGTTAATAATGTAAGGAAAGATAGCGAAAGTTGTCTGGCGAATGTGTTTGGAATCAGAGTGTGAAAGAAATGGCTGATGAAGTGACAGTAAGAAGGGAAATAGTGAGTTTAAATTGCATCATATTGCGTCCTTCACAGGACAAAATGGGAACTAGAGCAACTGGGGAAATGATTGTGTGGTATGGCAGGTGGGAGAATGAAAGAAAATGTGGATTCAGAAAGTATGAAAGTGCAAGAAAATGCAAATAAGGATATGTTAATTTATGGAGATCCGATGATAAGAGGTTTACCAAATGGGCAAGTGACAAAACCCATGTTTCCCATGTGCGACAATCAAGGATGCTAGTGACACTGTTAGTTTGCAGAAGGGGAGAAGTGAAAGAGATGATTTATTGTAGGAACAAATTATTTGAATGGGGAGAAATATGCAATGAGAGAAGATATGAAAGAGTTGTTGCAAGAAGCAAAAATGAAGGAGTAAGGAAGTGAAAATTGTGAGTCTGCTGCCTCGGTATGACAGGGCAGAGTTGAGAAGAATGGTTGCGATTGCTAATGAGTCCATGAGAAGATTGTGCAGGACGAAAGGTGTGCAGTTTATTTATGAACGGAGTGAATTTGATAGATGTAAGGACATGTATGTATGTATGTATATTTGACTAATGCCAAAAACTCCTCTCCCTTATTCCTAACCACTCGGCCAACCAGGCTGGTTGGCCGAGTGGTTAGCATATCCGCTCTCCAGCCAAGAGGCTGCGGGTTCGAATCCCACGTAGGCATGGATGTTTATTTATGATTGTCCTCTCCCAATATAGACTTGGTCACCATGGGACTAGTAGACCCAAAACCTCCTGCAATGGAAGAGGCCTTCACCCTGCAGTGGGTAGAAAAATAGGCTGGAAAAAAAAAATGTGATGAACTACATTTAAACGGTTTTGGAATTAGATGTTTGGAGTTTAGTGAGAGTTTGGAAGTGCAAGACCAGGAAAACTAGAGATATTAGAGAGGATGCAATCAAGCAAGTGATTAATGATAAATGAGCATGTGTACAGAAATGACAGAAATCATTCAATGCTTAATTTTAGAGGTTTCCGATTCGATTGAGTTGGTAATGACATTATACAAGAGATACATGTGAGTGCAAGAAGATATTGAAATGCATGTATGTGAATGTTAGAAGTATCAGGAATAAGGGAGAGGAGTTTTTGGCATTAGTCAGTTCAACTTGGACGAACATTATAGGCATCAGTGAAATCTAGTTGACAGAAAACGATATAGTTACAAGGATAAAATGTAAAGGGTATTGTATTTGCCAGTAGGATGGAGGAAATAAGATAGGAGGTGGGGTATTGCTGATGATAGCTGAATACATCCAACAAAATTAGAAGTTAGAAGATATTAGGTTTTGAGGAGATGGTTCATTTGAGGCTGTCTGGCATGAGTTAGAGGCCAATAGGACAAAATATATTGTTGGTTGCTTCTATAGACCTGGGAGCCCATAGAAAGATGTAGATGTCATGGATTGGCAGATTAGTGCAATGAATGCAGGCCGAATAATCATTACATTAGACTTTAACTATGCAGACATAAATTGGAGGAAGGAAAGGGAGCATGGCAAGATGGAAGTGAAATTTATACAGTTGTTAAAGGATAATTACATGAAACAACATGTTATAGATAGGACAATGTGTGCGAGTGTATTGGATCTGATGATTGTATTCGAAAATATACAGCAATCCCTCGATTAATGCACCTAATGCATTCTTTAAAACTGGCGCATTAATCGAAAATGCACTAATCGAATATAGTAACCTATGAGAAAATGTATAATTCATTCCTCAGATTTCTTTTTTGACCCTTAATTTTTTTTAATAAAAGAATTAGGGTATGTCTCAGGGCCTAGTTAAAGGGAAACCATGAAGCTAAATGACAATAAAACATATTCAGAATATAAATTTATTATTCTGTTTCTTTTTTCATACAACTGACAGTATGGCCCTATTGCCTCTTCTGTAAATTTTACTGGTTCTCTCTTCACCAGGGTCAGTTTATTTCAAATCTCGTCTGTGATTAGAACATCTAAGCATTGCTGCTTAAAAACTTCGATTGTACGAAAACTATTTTCAAATTGTTTCTATGAAACAGCTTGTCAGTGATTAAATTTTCTTCATATTTTTCAGGATCTTCCTGCTGTGCATCTAAATTTAGTGGGTCGGAATCACTCAACTTCTCAGAATGAGATTTAATTAACTTAGATTCATTTGAAAAGCCTCTAAAATCATTTGCACAATGTGGAAGAATGTGCTTCCAAATGGCTCGCGTATTGCTAGCAGTAATTTCATTTGCCTTTGCGACTTTATAACCAGGCTGAGATTTCTCTGATTTGGCTAGAAAAGTCTTGGAAGGCATTCACTTCCAAAAAAAAAAAAAGGCTGGTTTCATTGACATTAAATATTTGTTGATCACAATAGTCTCCTTACACAATTTTCTTCAAAATCTCGTCTGTGATTAGAACATCATGCAGGTTATTTCTCTTTTTGAAACACTCAAATTACCCAGCACTGACATGGAATTCTTCTTTTCCATCATTGATAGCCCTTTCTTTCCAGGTTACAAAGAGATAATGCTTTTGATTTAATAAGGCCAGTGTTTAGCGGGATCCGTTTTTGGTTATAATCTTCGATCCATGTAAAACGAAGTCTCTAATTCAATCATTATAATACTTTGATTTCTAGTGCATGCGTGATGAACTTGAAGTAGCCTTACCTTTCTCTTTGTATTCAGCACTTGATTTACCCATCTTTGTGTTCTTGTCCTATTTTTGCTCTAGACTCGCCTTGTTTTTTTTTTTTCTTTATTATTTCAGGTTTTTCTTCCAATCAGATTACTTTTCGAATCATTTTAACACTTCTATTTTTTGCTCACTAATTCTTTACTGATGATTAAAGGTTAGGAAAATAATTTAAAATAAAAAAGCAAGGAAAATAATTGCATGAGATATGATTAGCAAAATGCTATGTAAAGCAGACGACATAAATTTTGGCAGTAAATTTGGAACACGGTGTATATGGAAATAGTGTAGTATGCCATTAAAAAATAACTTTGTAAAATGTTTCAAATCGGTAACTAAATTATTTCATCCTGGTGAGTAATTTTTTAAAATAGTTAGCCATAAGAAATGTATAGATTCGAAAATTTTTAAAATGTGTAACTTTTTTTTTAAGATGTATATAGGTGCACTAATCGAATTTGGGTTTAAAAAAAAATGACGCACAAATCGGGGGTGCATTAATGGAGTGATTGCTGTATCCATAACAAATATAGACACTTTGCCTCCAGTTGGGGAGAGTGACCATGTAGTCTTGTTCTGGGAAGTTGCTAAACGCGGAATTCTCTGTCAAGAATGGCTTTATGTTCAATTATAACGCTGGTAATTATGATAGGCTTGGGAGTCATCTTTGAGCAGTGCCATGGCTTGGGAAGCTACAAAGAAAGAATGTTAATAGTGCATGGGAAGTGGTCAGAGATTGTTTGAGAGATGCAGTATCAGATTATCAGACTGGTTATCCAAAGTCAGGAAGATAAACCAAATGGGAATTAAGTGGATGAGTAGAGATATAAAGTAAGAGATGCAAAAAAAAATAAAACATTGTGGAGGGAATATAAAGAAAAAGGTGATCAGCATGCTAATGCACATTACAAAGTGCAAGAAAGAAGGATGATTAGTTTGCTAAGACAGGCCAAATCAGATTATGAGAGAAAATTAACTAAGCAGGCCAAAGTAAACCCAGAAGAGTTTTGTCATTATGTAGCAAATAAGAGATAAAATGACTATCATGGGATGACTTTAGCATGTTCATTGACAATCACGCGATATCGCATGATGCAAGTTCTCGCCAGGTGGCCGATCACGCGTTATCGCGTGGACGTCGATATCGAGTAAAAAAAATTCGGCCACCACACGAAATTCCAATTTTCAGCTTGGCAATGAACGTGTTAACCAGTGCTGATAGTAAGAAGGTGACAGAGGCAAAAGAAATAGTTGAGTTATTGAATGATCATTTTACAAAAGCATATCATCCAGGTGGAGATTTTGCAGTTGCTGATGTGACAGTGATACATATGAAAATTGAGGTAAATGAAGATATGTTCAGCATATTGAAAAATATGAATGTGAACACAGCAGTGGGAATGGATGGCATGTCAGTCCGTGTACTGTGTGAATGTGCAAGAGAATTGGCATTGCCTCTGAAGTTCATTCTGAGTCTCAGCTCTGGCAGGGTTCGAGGGAAGTGGAAAGAGGGTAAGATAGTCCCATTGCATAAAGGTGGCTCCAAGACAGAGATAGCAAACTACAAACCAATTAATATATTAGGAGTGGTTGTTAAAGTATTGAAAAATTGGTTAAAGGTGAAATCCAACAGTTGGTGGATAGAGATGTAATACTCTATAGTGGGCGGCACGGTTTTGTAAAAGGTGGATTCATTTTTACTTAGTAATTTATTCGCACTTTAATAAAGTGACAGCAAAATTAGATAAATACCTATACCATGATATTGCTGGACTTTGCAAAGACATTTGACAGAATACCACATGGAAAACTGTAACAAAAGTTAGAGCAAATGGGGAACTGATGTGAAGATAGTAGCATGGATGGATGGGGGAGGTGCTAACAGACAGCACTAGAGAGTTGTATGTGGAGCAGAATCCAGGAGAATGATGGCGACTAGGGTAGTACCTCGGGATTCTTTACTATGGCCACTACTCCTTAATTTGTCATTTGTATATCAATGATGTAAGGAAAGATTTAAGAGGGGATATTCAGTTGTTTGCTGATGATGCAAAACTCTCTGGGGAGAGCAATAGATGATAAAGATTATGTATATATCCTGCAAGATGATTTAAATAAATTGGCATTGTGTGCAAAGGATAATTATTGTGAATTTAATGTTGCAAAATGTACAAAGATATTAAAGAGGATTTAAAAAATTGGTGCAAAGAAAATTTTTCAATATGTGACAAACAGAACTTGAGGTATCTTTGGAAATTTTTTAAGAGTGTGGTTAGTAGGAGTTTGCTGATCAGATTTTCTGCATGGAGAGTGGAATGGATTGCCAGAATTAGTTGAGAGTTCTCTGACAGTGAATGAGTTTAAGGAGAGGTATGATAGGTTTTATCTGTATAATAGTTTGGATCTCCTGCGATGAGTTTCTGGACTACATGTAAATACAGTGTAATAATGTAGCATGTATTTACCTCAGTGATTGTGCTGATCCATTTAATTTATTTGCAACATAACAAACTCAGCAGAACTGTTCAAATTAAATGTAATGGCTAATTATATGAAGAGCCAAAGGCTTCAATTTGGCGATGTGAAATTATTTAAGTTAAGGGATGCAACTCTTTGAGTTTCTTATTCAGCTATGAAATAATATGGGATGTTATATCCCTTAACTTAAATAAATGTAATGGTGTTATTCCATTCATTGCTTCTACCTCCTGAATCTATAGCTCCCCCCCCCCTCTTTAATTTAGTTCTGACTCAGTATTAATCCAGCTATCCTAATATAGTATATTGTTGTGACAGTGAATTGACTCATATATTCTAGATTCTGTGAGCAGTTATTTTCTATGGAAGACAACATGCAGAATATTTTATTGTCAGAAAAATTCTGGACCAAGTCTTGGTCATTTTCTGTAATAGCAAAAAAAAAAAAAAAGAAGAAGAAAATTTAGAAGCATAGACATGGAATAAGTTATTCATATAACTGATATAATGTGCATAAAGTTGAAGGTGAGCTTAGTCTTATCTGGTGTTAGTTCTGTAGGTTTAATTTAAAAAAAGATAATCAAATTTCCTTGGGGAGGGTTAACAATGATGAGGTGAGTTAAACAAAACTACTCAGAATTGAAAAAACCTTAGTTGTTTCTATTCAGATTTGGTTTAAAAGAGATGTGCTTTATATATCTTTCTTCATAATCTTTCCAGCAGACTCTGTAGCTGGATGTAAAAATTATGGCAAAAACCATACTGGTTTGATTTTTGGTAATGAATATAATATAGTCTTGGTGTTATTGTAGATAGACACTGTGTAGTCTTCTATTTGGGAAGACTGCACAGTGTCTGGGCCAGAATATGAGAGACTGTGTGAACACATGCCACTTTAAAGGCTCCTGCATGAGAAGTCTTCAAAGTGGAATGTGTTTAGAAAGAAAGCAATCTTTTGTATTGAACAAAATATGATGTTTAATCTTATGGAGTGTAGGAGTCTGGTTGTCTTTCTAGTAACATTGAAACAAAGCAATGAACTCCGTAAATACAATCAGAAACTGAGGAGGAGATAGAATTAGCTTTTCCTCAGGCCTTTGCTGTTTATTATTAGATGCATTTCACAAAAATTATAATTATTAGATTTGTTTTATCCATACCCATATGTGGGTTTATCTGAAACTCTGGTTGAATGGATTTTATTGATATTTGGTATTCTTACAAAAATTTGCCAAGCCATCTCAGTTATTGTTTCAATTCCAACCAGCCAACATAGATAGCTGAGTAGTAATTAACATACTCACTCTCTAAGCAACAGATTGCAGGTTCAAATCCTACTGTACATATGAATCCTACTACGGATTCATATTTATGAATTTAGGGACACAAAACACACGTGTTGAAAAGATTATTTTACTGATTAATAATAAAATAATAACTTGACGTTTTGACCCCTGTATTGAGGTCATCATCATCAGGATACATGCGTATAAGAACCAATATTTTAAATATTTTAAAATATTTTAAATTCTTCAATTCTGTTAATATATAATGACATCATGATTCTCTTTTTTAACATCATGTTTTTGCCATGAGCTATGTATGTACATCTATATTGTTAACTAATCTTTTTTCTTAGCCTGCCCTCTAGTGATTTAAAAAAAATCACCAATAAAAACTACAATAAACTCTGCTAAAGTCCTCACGTACTAGGATTCTTCTGGAATTATACAGTTCATATTGTTATATTACAATTATCTTCTGGATTTGTCCAGTACAGGTTGCTATTGAATGTTCAGGAAAAAAAAAAAACACTTCACCGAGTCTTCTTGTATTAAGATTTTTCTTTGTGGTTGCTATGAAGGTTGCAGATAGGTCCTCCACATTCTTGGAATGGTTAGACCATCATTTTTATTCAGATCGGATCATGTTTGAGCATTTCACATGCTTCCTTGAATTTCCACTCGAACCAGGTTTTGGCGCGGTGTAGGGACTTGGTACCTTTCCAATCAATTCTGTGGTATGTTTGGAGTGAGTGGTCAGAAAGGCCGGTTTTTCCAAAATGGAGGTATTTTATGTGTCATTTGTGTTCATCCTTCCTGATTGGGATGGTTCGCCCTGTTTCCCTTATGTATGGTATGTTACATGTGCAATGTATTTTGTAAACCCCTGGGTGCTCTAGGTGTGGCAGAGGATCCTTGGAAGAACTGAGTAGGTGTCTTAATTTTGTTGGGGGTTTAAAGGTGGTTTTGATGTTGTATTTGTGTAGTGTTCTATTTTTTCTGAAATGCCACTAACATATGGTATAGCAATAGCATTCTTGAAATCTTTTTTGTTATTAGTGGTATCTTTGTGGAGGATCTTTTGAATGGTTTTTATACTGTATCCATTTTTTATAAAGGTATGTTTGATGGTCTCATATTCATGGTTAAGAGGTTGTTCATTTGAACAAATAGTTTGAGTTCTGTGTTTAAGGGCGCTTATGACCCCTAGCTTTTTGTGTTGGGTGGTGATAAGAAGTTTTGTGTATGTACTGGTCTGTGTGTGTAGGTTTGCGGTAAACTGAGAAGGAGAGACAGCCTGAAGGAAGACGTGTGTCTAGGAATGAAAGAGAGTTGTTTTTTTCTATTTCAATGGTGAATTGGATGCATTTGTGTTGTTTGTTCAGGTGGCTCAGGAATGTATTTAGTGCTTCGCGACTGTGGGGCCAAATGGCAAAAATATCGTTGACGTATCTGAGCCAAATTTTGGGCTTTAGGCACCAACTCTAGAGCTCATTGCTCAAAGTCTTCCGTATAAAAGTTCGCTATTGGGGTGGAAAGTGGTGAGCCCATGGCTGTACCCTCTTTTTGAAAGTAAAAATTGTTTTGCCACACGAAATATCCAGAGCGGAGTACGTGGGCAAAGAGGGCCGTGATGTCGTGTGGAAATATGTTCTGTAAGAGTAAGATAGTATCATTGATTGGGACATTGGTGAAAAGGGAAATTATGTCAAAGCTGACTAATAGATCTTGGTCGTTGAGTGTAATGTTTTTAATTTTGTTTATGAAATATTGTGCATTTTTTATGTAGGAAGGGGAATGACCAACCAATTCCTTGAGTGTGGCTGCTAATTTTTTGGCTAAGTGGTAATTCGGGCTGTTGATTCCTTTGACAGTTGGACATAATGGCGTGTCTGTTTTGTGTACTTTTGGCAGGCCATGAATTCTGGGTGCGCAGACATACTGCGGTATTAATTTTTTAATTGTTTCTTCCGGCCACATGTTAACTGATTTAAGTAGTGCAGTAGTTTTCTTTTTGTTGCATTGCGTGGGGTTGTAATTTACCATTTGGTAGCTGTTGTGGTCTGATACCAAATGGTTCATTTTTTCTATGTAGATTGTCCGATTTAAAACAACAGTGGCATTCCCTTTATCTGCTTTTGTGATAATAATGTCACGGTTATTTTTTAGGGATTTGAGAGCCAGTTTTTCCGCTTTGCTTAGGTTGCTGCTTAATTTTTTGGTTGACTTTAGTAAACAGGCAGTTTCCATCTGTATTTTGTCAGCTAAATTGCCTGGGAGAGATCTTAAACCTCTCTCGATATGATAGATTATATCTAGTTTATTTACTTACTTACTGCTCCCCGCCAATTTAGCTGACAAAATACGGATGGAAACTGCCATTATTATCACAAAAGAAGATAAAGGGAATGCCTCTTTACAGCGGTCGAAACATCAAGTTATTATTTTATTATTAATCAGTAAAATAATCTTTTCAACATGTGTGTTTTGTGTCTCTAAATTCATAAATATGAATGCTGATCACCGTGTAACCTTAAAAGAAAGAGCTACTGTACATTGGATGTTTGATTGTTTTTAGGTGGACAGGAATTGCATTGCTTTGTGTGAGACCATTGCCCTGCTCATTGGAGGCCTGAAGTTACTTGAAAAAGCTCTGTTTGGTCTCTAGAGCAGTTTCCATACTATGCAAAAAAAAAAAATAAAATAAAATAAATTCCTTGGTCACCTTGATCCTTAGCTCACTGTTTAATTATAGGTTTACAATCTTTCATGGATTGGAGACAATTGGACCATTTACAGAAACAAAATCTGTTGAAATTCCACATCACAGTAACTCAGCACTGACAAGATGGAATATGATAAAATTTGCTATTTATAATGAACACATCAAGATAGCCTTAGTCATTCAATTTTACTTTCCCTTTAATCATGTTTACTGGCAGAACAAGAACTAACGTTAATTATAGTAATGCAACATTGAGATAGAATTTAATGATATTTGCTATTTAGGATTTCTGTTAAAATTTATTGTCTCAGTTGGCAAAATTATGACAAAAATTATATAGCTACAAGGGGGGGGGGGTGCTTCTTAAACATGATATAACTTTCTTTTAACATAGGCCAAATTTTTTCAAGCACCACAACTATTCATAGAGCTCATTGAATAACATGAACTTGATATTTTCACAAGAATTATTCCAGTGTTTATAAAAATATTGACAATTCAGATGCACTGCAGTCAGTTTTGGTGATGAACTAATGCTTATTTGCAGGACTAACAGACATACTTATGTTGATGTGCCTATCTTCAGGTTTGCTGTGGATGAATTTGGTGGCTTTTCACTGTTCCCTGGTGAAAAGAGCAGATCCTTCTTTAACTGGGAAGTGTCACAACCAGCATCACATTTTGTTGTTTGACCATCATATTTATCTGTTTTAAACTAATACAGAATAATTTTGTTGGCTAAGTCCCACATTTCAGCCAATCCACATAGTGTGCTGCAAGAAAGTGAGGATTGTGCATTGGCTTGAAAGCCCTGATTCTCTGCTCTCCTCTCAATTCTTTTTGTAGAAATTTGATTATATAAAGAAACCTGTGGAGAATTCATGACTAAATAAACACATGTAAAACCACAGTAATAGGTTTTTTTAATACGTAAATATTTTGACCTAAGTGTCTTAGGACATCGTCAGTACAGTTGAGAACAATACTAGGAATAACATACAGATAGGGATTAGAAATATTTACGTATTAAAAAAACCTATTACTGTAGTTTTACGTGTGTTTATTTAATCATGAATTCTCCACAGGTTTCTTTATATAATCAAGTCTTATTCCTTCACCGGGAAACAGACAACACAGAAGACGGACTTACTAGGCAAAGTTCAACTGAAACAGGATAAGCTACATGCCCGAATCTCTTTTTTAAAAAAGTGCAGAGGCGATAAACTCATTCCAACATTCGCTAAACTAAAGGAAGTTATTAAATCACCAGGTGCTCAAAAAAATCTATCAGAAAGCAAGCCATTCTGCCTTAATCAGCTACGAGTTTCTAAACACGAATTGGCAACAAATAATTTAAAATTATACAATTAGAAGCAGAATTGTCAAACATGTTTAAATCAGGAGTTGCTACAAGTGATTATTAGTGTTTCAAAAAATTCGGTGACCAAAGTTTTTGATAAAAGTAACACTGACCTACATAAAAAAATACCTCAATTTGTCAAAGCGATCTAAGAAAAATACCAACAAATTACCATCCGAAAAATGGGTGGTCAATTTATCTAACCGTCCTCTAACAGAAGATGAATTAAATGTTCTAACAAGAGGTCATAAGTTTGCCATTCCTCCAAAATGCTTTCCATATCTAGATTTTATACACATCGAAAGAACATTGGCTCTCCAGTGTTATTATTATTATTATTTCGGGCGACTCCAGGGAGTCCTTAGACTCATCGAGGGAGGCCCTAAACATCATGTCCACACAACTATACAACATTCTCACAGTATCTATCATATCTTGCCTTGAACTCACTCACCGTCATAGCACCCACAACAGACTCTGGCAGCTTATTCCACTCATTTACAACTCTAAAAGTAAAGAACCCAGCTCTAACACCCCCTGCTAACTACACTCTTGCCCAACTTCCATAGGTGACCCCCTAGTTCTCCCACCACCAGTCCTGATCTCAAAAATATCCTCTGAATTAATCCTACAGAATCCCTTTAGCAATTAGAATGTCTCAATCATATCTCCCCTTTTCCACCTATCAACTAGTTTCTGCAACCCACAAATCTTCAACCTGTTCTCATATGGTTCATTCCATAAACCTGCTATCATAAACCTACCATAAACCTGCCAACACCAACTTCCATAGGTGTCCCCCTAGTTCTCCCACCACCAGTCCTGATCTCAAAAATATCCTCTGAATTAATCCTACAGAATCCCTTTAGCAATTTGAATGTCTCAATCATATCTCCCCTTTTCCGCCTATCAACTAGTTTCTGCAACCCACAAATCTTCAACCTGTTCTCATATGGTTCATTCCATAAACCTGCTATCATCTTAGTCACTCGCCTCTGGATCCTCTCCACCTCCTCCCCATCAAGAAGGAACTGAGGTGACCAAATATGGGCACAGTAGTCGAGATGAGGTCTTATCAAGGCTCGGTACAGAGGTACAATAACTTGCTTGTCTCTGCTCGTTTCAACAACCAAGTGAGTTGATGAGCTGATTTAGCTATTTTTGCAATGTGCCCCCTAAACTTCATCTCCTTATCCACCAACACTCCCAAGTCCCTGGCCTCATCAATCTCCTGGAGTACAGTTCCACCACTGTGGTATACTGCTGCTAATCTTTTTGCCCCAAAATGCATAACCGTACATTTTGTCACATTAAATTGACATCCATTCTCCTTAGCCCAGAACTCCAATCAACATATTGAAACCAACAAACTTCGTTTTGAAATAGCAAAAATAATTTTTGATGCCAAACCTTCAGACTTAAATATTCCACCATCAGAATTGAAAGCTCTTACTGCCTTAAAACATAATAAAAACATAATCATCACCAGAGCCGACAAGGGAAATGCCACTGTAATTCTTGATACTCAGTCATATGACTGGAAAATGAATTTACTGCTCCGAGATCGAAATACTTGTATAAAACTTGATTATGATCCCACAAAAAGACAGCTCAAGAAACTGAACAAGCTACTTGATGAAACAACTTCTTTAGATGAAGAAACTGTAAAAAAACTCAAGACATACCATGCTAGACCTCCTAGAATATACGGTTTACCCAAACTTCACAAGAACAACGCCCCACTCAGACCCGTTGTTGATTCTATTAGCAGCCCGACTTACAAGTTAGCAAAATTCTTATCTTACCTTCTCCATCCCCACATTGGCCAATCAGCCTCATCAATTAAAAATTCCACAGTTTCATGCTAAAATAAAAGACACCACTGTTGGAAACTGACATGCTAATTAGCTTCGACATTGTTTCCCTCTTCACTAATAACCCCCCATAAGGAAACAGTGGACCTGTTAACTCAAAAATTTCCGTCTGATATTGTTGAACTATTCAAATTTACAATTACTTCCGGTTACTTCACTTGGAAAGAAAAAATCTACAAGCAAGAGGAGGGAACAGCTATGGGGGGCCCCCCCTTATCACCTAACTTGGCAGACCTGTTTATAGAAGATCTTGAGGAAAAAATGTTCGTGTTTCAACCCAAACCAAAAATCTGGCTACTTTATGTCGATGACGTCTTTGCAGTCTGGGGTCATTCCAAACAAGAGCTACATCTGTTTCTAGATAAAATAAACCTTCTTTACCCCCGCATCAAATTTATGTTAGAAAAAGAATCTCCACAGGGTATCTTTTTCCTGGATTTACACATCCAAAGAAAAGAAGACTGTTCTATCTCCACTTCTGTCTATCAAAAGCCGACCTTTTCAGGTCACTACATCGACAACTCTTCTGCTCATCATCCTTCTCAAAAATTTGGCATCATCAAATCACTGGTAATCAGAGCACACAGATTTTGCTCCTCTGAGGAATCTCTAAAACAAGAATTGGAAATAATCAAAAACACAGCCATTTTAAATGGATACAATCCTAAAACTACTAAAAAAAAATCATCAGCCACTTCTTTACACATCAACCTAGACAAGAACAAGCCCATAGGATTCCCCATACTTTATGTCAAAGGCATCTCAGAGCAACTTTCAAAAATTATGAAAAAATACAATCTTGCTGCGACCTACAAACCCATCAACCAGATCTACAACTTGTTACCTTCACATAAATACAAACTCCCACCTCTGTTACTATCTGGCGTTTATAAGGTACCATGCTCCTGTAAACTGTCGTACTTTGGGCAGACAGGCAGATCTGTTCTTAAACGCATCTCTGAACATCAAGATCACATCCGTCTCATCAAGCTACAGAAATACAGCTTCTCCCCAACACTGAGTTGAAAACCCAAACCATAGGATCCACTGGGAAAAGACCAAACTTCTACACAGATATTCATACAAACATGAGCGTTTCATATAAAGAAAGTGCCGAAGCCCTACTTCACAGACCCAATCTAAACCGCAGTGATGTGCTTGCCATTCCTAAAGTATGGGAAATTGTCATACAAAATTGTGTAAAATAATTCAATTTTAATTTAATCTAAATAATCTAATGTATTTTATTATTATTATTATTTTTTTTTTTTTAAAGCGCTTCTGCACACATTTGGATTCCATTGTATTCATGTGCCCTATGTGTATGTTCCTAGTATTGTTCTCAACTGTACTGAAGATGTCCTAAGACACTTAGGTCGAAATGTTTACGTATTAAAAAAAACCTATTAGATGTAGAAAGCTTTTTTTTCCCCCCCACCTTGGGTATACTATGTTGATACCAAGAAATTATATACTTGATTTTAATCCTTTTTCCAAGGAAGCAAAAAATGTTTTACTCTGAAATATATTCATGCCAGAACTACTTGTATATAGAGACTAATGACTTCATATCACTTGTCTTAGTATCCAGAGAGTTTTATTAATAAGGTCAAGCACCTTTTAGCTACTTGTATATGAGATATATATATATATATATGACTTCTGCATTACTTCAACCTTGGTATCTTTCCCGGATCTGGCTCCAACTGATGAGACCTCATTAAAGGTTGAAACCGGACTGGGTAGTGGATCCTTTCCATTATGCATAGCATTATACATGTCTGAGGGGGGGGGGTGCTTTGCATTATGGGATACATATTTAGGCAAGTGATATGAAGTCATTAGTCTCTATATACAAGTAGCTCAGGCATGAATATATTTCATGCGCAAAACATTGTTTTGCTTCCTTGGAAAAAGGATTTAAACCAAGTATATAATTTCTTTCTATATAAAATCTGAAAACACACCTCAACTCAACATCATCAGAGTTAAAGATCGGTACTATCAACATAAGAAGCTTGAATGGCAAAGAAATGGAGCTAGCGGAGGAATTAGATAAGTACCAGATCGACATAATAGGGGTGACTGAAACAAAAAAGACAAAAAACCGGTGAGATCTTTCTGAGCAATAAATACAAAATGTTATATTCAGGCAATGACAATCAAGGAAAAGAATGAGTAGCCATAGTATTCAACAGAAAATGCATTCAAGAAGATGAGTGGCAGGCAGTGTCAAGTAGAGTGATTTGGGCAAATATCAGAATCGGGAACAGGACAATGAGACATTTGTGCCTATGGTCCCACAGAATGTTCTACTAAGGTAGAACTGGAGGAAGTTTTTGAGGCTTTAGAGAAATCACCCAACATAATGAAAAAGGAAAAGTTCATCCTTGTTGGGGATCTAAATAGCAGAGTAGGAAGTGATTGTCAGACAAAATGTTTTGGGAAAATTTGGAGAAAAGAGTAAAGCTAATGATAATGGCAAATACTTGTTGGATTTCTGCTCAGGACATGGACTGGTTATTACTAACACCATGTTCCAACATAAAAATGTGCACAAATTCACATGGAGAGAAGAGGCAAGGAATAAGAAAAGGCTCATTGACTATGTTATTGTTGATAGTGATGTTTTCTCCCTGGTGCAGGACACCAGAGTGTACAGAGGATTTGAAATTGGAAGCGATCACTATTTAGTGAGCAGGATAAAATTGAATTTCATATTGAAAAGAATAACGTAAGAAAGTTTTAAAGCGAATAAAAGTTGAGCAGCTCTCAGATGTGAACTGTAGACTAAAATACACAAAGATTATTGAAGGAAAAATGAAAGAGTTTGAGAACAGGAACCAAACATTGGAGATTCAGTGGCAAGCCTTGAAGAAAACCATGATTGATTCAACTAGAGAGGCATGTGGTGAGGTTGTCTGCAAGGATAGAAAAATTAGAACTCCATGGTGGACAAAGGCAGTTAAAGAGGCAGTGAAGGAAAAGAAGAAAGCATATCAAAAGTTCCTGGCAAATAAGTCAGCTTGTGCTCTCATAGAATACAGAGACAAATGTAAGAAAGCCAAACAGTGTGTTTAAAACTAGCTAAACAAAAGTCATGGGAAGACTTTGGCAAGAACATAGAAAATAAATATGAAGAAGGTGGCAAAATATTCTGGATGTTGTTGAAGAAACTTAGAAATGGAGGAAAGAGTGCTGTAAAAGGAGTTAGAGATGATAAAGGTGACATGAAAATGGAGAAAAAGATATCCTTGACGTATGGAGTAATTACTTTGAAAATTTGCTAAATGAAACAAGCAGTGATGACAGCACAGTGATAAGAAACACTGACCAGGCATGCAGTCAGGAATACATATCCATACTTGAAGTAAAAAAAGCCATCAAAGGCTTGAAATGTGGAAAGGCAACAGGGGTAGATGATATTCGACCAGAAATGCTGAAGTATGGTGGTATAAAAATCTTACAGTGGCTGCACTGCATAGTTCAGAAGGCCTGGACAGAGGGACGAATTCCAGACGATTGGAGTAGAGCTCTCATAGTACCCATATATAAAAGGGAAATAAAACCAAATGTGAGAATTACAAAGGTATATCCCTACTGAGTGTTCCTGGTAAGATATATGCAAGTATACTTGAGAAACGGTTGAGAAGAATTGTGGAAGAAAAGCTTGGTGAGGAACAAGCTGGATTCAGTTCAAATAGAGGCTGTCAGGATCAGATCTTCACTTTACAACAAATAGTCGAGAAAGCATGGGAATATAACAAAGATCTGTATTTAAGTTTTGTTGATTTGGAAAATGCATATGACAAGGTGCCAAGAGAGAACCTATTCAATATGCTACAGTTATATGGTGTAAGTGGGGCATTATATCAAGCAATACTTAGTCTTTATTTGAGTTGTAAGTCAGCAGTTAGAATTGAAGGAAGTACAGGAAGATGGTTTAATGTTAAATCTGGTGTCAGACAACGATGTACATTATCCCCACTGTTATTCATTATGTATATAGATCACATTATGAAGGATAGTGGTATTAAACATGATATCAAAATTGGAGATGTTAATGTCAGCGCTTTGCTTTATGCAGACGATGTTATACTTCTAAATAAATCTGCTACGAGTCATCAAGATTCTCTGACTAAATTGAATAACTGTTGTAATAGATATAGTATGAAGGTCAGCAATAAAAAGACAAAGACAATGAAAATAGGCAGAATCATTGAAAATATCAACTGTGTTGTGAATGGAGAACCTGTGGAACAAGTAAAACATTTCAGCTACTTAGGCACGATTTTTAGTGAAGATGGTAAA
The DNA here is from genome assembly GCF_054136105.1 of Typopeltis vanoorti. Lineage (NCBI taxonomy): Eukaryota > Metazoa > Arthropoda > Arachnida > Uropygi > Thelyphonidae > Typopeltis > Typopeltis vanoorti. The sequence goes on from NC_143563.1 coordinate 65,952,580, forward strand.
TTAAATATGGAAATAGACAACAGAATCAACAAAACTGGTATGGTAGGAAGTCAGTTGAATAAATTCATATGGAATAAGAGAGAAATTAGTCGGAACACTAAATTAGCTGTATACAAGACAGTGTTCAAACCAGTTTTAACTTCTGGATTTGAGAGCAGGGTCAGAAGTAAAACACTTGACCAAAGACTAGAGACTGCAGATATGATAGTCCTGAGAACGTGTATGTACAGATGGCATCAATGGCAATATCATATTAAAAACGATTATATTAGGAAAGAACTTGACATTATCAGCATCCAAGAATGCGTTAGCAGAGCTAATCTCAGGTGGTATGGTCATTTAAACAGAATTGGCAAAGAAAGATTAGCAAAACAAGTGTTCTCTGCCAGGTTGGCAGCAAAACGATCCAGAGGAAGACCAAGATATAGGTGGATTGATATGGTACAAAGTGCCTTAGACGATAGAAGATCTGGTAATGTTGGGGTCTTGACAAGTAACAGACTGATTTGGAAGAAAATTGTAGATAGGAAGTTAGTAATGATGTAAATTTTTCATGTAGTACTATCATATCCTGAACACCCCTTGAGGGTACATGGCAGGAATTTGATGATGATATAATTTCTTTGTATCTTTAACTCTCAATTCTTTAGTTTTGATCCTTGTGTAATTCTTCCCACATGAAATTTGGTATTTAGGATCATTATTAAAATTTGTTTCAGTTGGACCATTTTCATTGCAGAATTAGGAAAAACATATACCAACATGTGCTACTTTTATGAAGAATGGTGTTGCTGTTATGAAATGTATCTTTTTTTTTTTTTGTGTATAACTTGCAAAATGCATGAACACCTATTAGATTAATTTGTCCATCCATCTGTGCATGTACTGTTCTTTGACTCTGGCTGGGTGGATTTTATTGAAATTTCATGTTTTGAATCCTTATGGGAACTCATTTAGATTCATTTCTCATCGAGTCTTTGCTCCATTTAGATCATTTGTAGTAGAAGGAACAAAACGTACAAAATTGTATATTGTAATAATTCTACTCTGCCTGGATAGAATTTAATTAATTTTGATATTTTGGATATGCATCAAAGATATCCGTTGCATTTTAGTTTTTATTTAAAACAGATTATTTTTATTCACAAAATTTGGCATAATGATTTGATCTGTTATTAATAATTTTACACTGGCCAGATAGATTTGAGGAAATTAAAATTTGTCAGATCGCTTCGGTTTTGGCTTCAGTTTCAATTAGAACCATTTGCAATAACAAACTTAGACATATCAGAATCCTCTAGTAAGGCAGTGATTGAACTTTCATAAGCATTCTATAATGTTAGACACACCTAACACATTTTTACAAGAGTTCTTTTACTGATGTAAATTAATAGTTCTTGAAAATGGAAATGTTTATATTGTAAACAAGTTCCATTGTTTTGTGGAATCTCAGGAATATATGTATATATGTAGTCGTATTGGCATGCTGCATGCATTATTTGTTGCTAAACAGCACTAAAATGGTGAAGGATTCTTTTAGCTGCTGTTATAATCTTCTTTTTACTTAGCCAAATCATTTGAAATGGTGATGAATTTTTGTTGCTTTGTTAGAATGATTTTTATTGGGTAAACATTTTGAAGTGTGATTTTCATTTTAATGACAAAAATTGGCAAAACAAAATTATTTTCTATATATGCCAAAAAATAGGCCTCTGTAGCTCAGTGGAGGTGGTGCTTGCATCCTCTGCGCTTGGCCATACGAAAAGTTTGAGTCTAATCGCTGACTGGAGGAACTTTTTCTAAGCCTTTCTTCAACGGTTCCTGAGTTAGTTGATCTATGGCACGAGCGAGCTGGTTTTTTCTCTGGGAAACTCGGGTTTTTCATCTCATAAACTCAAGGAAATCAACTTTAGAACCCACATTATTTCAGACAGTAACATATCCTGTTAGGTACCAAGAGATGGCAGCACTTGTTGCTGGTCTCTTCATCGGTGTGCCTATAATTAGTGATAGACATTGGCCATCTATCTCTGATTGGCTACTGGTAGAGATTAACTGCCCACTCAGTCCTCAAAAGCTAGATAGGGTTTAAAGGCCTTGCCTGCTCCCTATAAGGGAATAAAAAGGCATTAGCTTTTTATTTTTTTATATGCCAAAAAAATAGCTGGAGCTAATTCTGATATGTTTATACAAAATAACTTTTGGATCATTTGGTGAATAATTCTTTTTGTAATAAGCTATCAACAAAACATAATTTATGTGTTTTGTAGACCAAATTTTTGCTTTTGCCTGACTTTTTTGAGAGAATCGATGATGCTATCATTCACTTGTTTGACTAGTTTGTTTTGCATGTAAAGTATTAGTATTTGATAGTAAATTCAAATATTATTTGAATATCTAATAAGGTCTTCTTCTTCAGTAATTTGAACATAGCAAATAAAGGAATGTCAGTCAAGAAGTAAACTGTATCCATGTATAATTTATGTAGCAAAGTGAAGGTCTGAATTTTTTTTTTTTTTTTTTTTTTTTTTCGATGGTAAGTTGAACAGTTGATGTAAGAGATAAGGATATCCATTTTAATAACTAGTCATTCAGATTGTATGTGCTATCTCAAAGTCTGAGTGGAGTATTAGTTTTATGAGTTTTTTGTAGTTATATGGTCTTAGAGATTCAGCATAGTTCAGCATTTTTTTTCTTTAACTCATTGTTCCAAGAAGTTGTCATCCTAGATTTTTTTTTATGTGACACCTATGAAGGGCTATAGACTAGTACACTAGCATTGCGAGTGAGCTAAGGCTATTAAATATATTTTTTACATAATCTGGAGACCCTGATTTAGAGACGAAACATAGAACTTTAAGCCACTTCTTGGTTCTATAAGCAAAACATTGGTCTCAATATAGATGTTGAAATTCGTTCCCACCTAAAGATATTCACAAGCATTTATGCAAACTAGACCGGCTAAATCTTAGAATACAGTTTACCTTGAAAGGTGATCTAATAATTGCCTTCATTTCTCAGACCTTCTTATATACAATAATAATCAACCAGATAATCTTCACTTTACAGTCTACAGCAAGAAAACCAACATAATGCATGTTCTCGTCATCATTATATCTCAGATAAGTCAGGCACAATCATTCACTGAGTATGCACACATAGTCTGTTCCACTGATGGCTTTTTAAAAAAAGAATTTGTTTATTATGCAACCAACTCTTCTTTTTAATAGTTACAGCATTTGCCATAAACAAAACAAATAACTTGTTCAACATTCAGTGTTCTCTGATGATACTCACAGGGTTTTATTCCTTTTCTTTAAGGCAAGTCTGGTCTTACAAAGCACATAATTTCACCCAGTCATTGGATCAACATAAAGCTTCTCCGTAGAAAATTTCTTACTAGCAAGGCTCTATAAAAACATTGTGATGCACTTCTCTTTAAAGTGAATTTAAACAGAAATAATTACGTGTTTCCCCAGTTCTGTGAATTGTTTTGTCAAACTCACTGTAAAATATTTTTGTTTCTTTATATTTATACTTATCTATCTTTTATCTGTCTACTTCCTTACTTAAATTTTTTCTTGCCTGCCCCCTTTTTCTGCTGTTAGGTAGACTTCATGTAATCAGTCTATTTAACGTAACAGTCCCTGAGCAATCGCACAATATTAATTAAGAAATTTATTTGATCTTAACGACTGCACCATTTAATTGATCCTTTTAAGTTTGAAAGTCAGGGCGAGAAGACAACAAAAAATAAGTTAATATTTCTATACAATATCTTTATATGCAAGTCTTGGCTCGTAACTTTTCTCTATTCCTGCAGGCTCGTTAATATTTTCAGGATAGTGCATTGGCTAAGGAATGAGAACCAGGTAATTACAAAACAAAAACATGTTTATTATCAAACTAAAAGATTATGATTAAGGGCATATAAAAGTTGATTAAAGATTAACTTAATCAAAGGCACTTTAACGCACAAAATTGCTTTCTATCTGAGCAACAGAAACTATAGTGCTTTCACTATCAGAAAAACCTATTATGCCTTGATATGAAGGTATCTTCTATGACACAACTTGGCTTACAAGCATGCATTAATATTCCAGGAGGGATTACATTAACTTTCTTCCAACACATCCAATACTTAATTGATACTAATTCAGACATTATCACAAGCAACTTATGAATTAGACATACTTAACAATACAAGTTCTTCCCTTATTCAAAATTCAATATAACTGCCAGTTAACAAGTAACCTCTCTCGATCCTTTAAGATTTCGAGTTACAATCATATAACATACTGCAAACAAAATAATGGCTTACTTGCTAACAAATTCGAGAGGAAACTCCGATTTATTCCGTATCACACATAGAGACTTCCGTCCTGTCAATCCTTGAGTGTTTTCCTTCGTCGGACACAGTGGGGTTCTACTGTAGCTACCGGGAGCCTAGAGCGAGCTGGCGGTGGAGAAACATCAGGCAGCAGGAAGAATGATCATCCTGAAACTAGGAAAGGAGTCCCCGTAGACCTCGTAGGTGAAGAGCCAAGCAAGAGACCAAGGACCAAAAAGCCAAAAGCCATGTGCTGCATTGCTTTTAATTCCATTTTCCTTCCTTTGTTCTTAAGTAAGAGTATTCCTGGATTATCCAGAAGTAATGAAAGAATTGACATCATCGCTGGTCGCTTGACGTTACGATTTTGGTGGTATTCTGCGCTGATCCGGCTTAACTTCTATTAAGGTTTTACAAACAAGTCTAAAGTGCAGGTGCATTCTAACAGTAATTTATTCTTTTATATTTCTACATCTTACTAAGCACATTTTTTTCTTATCATTTTAGACAAAAAAATTGGAAAATCCTTTGCAAAAATTCTCTTAAAAATAATTTCTCATGAGATTTTACACTCACCATGTCACTATCATTATTTTTATTATTACTTGTCAATTTAATTATCCATTACTAGCTTAAAACATTGGATTCTGTTGAATAGTAAAAATCAGACAGCTCACCTGCATATTTATGCATGTTACATCATGTTTGCAAATTTAACCTGCAATTCCATTCTGTGTCATCATAATACTTGACTGATAATAAAATCTTTCGTATGTTGCCTTTCATTACATATCTTAGCTTTAATCATAAATGCAAGTAATCTAGGTTTGTCAGTGGTTAATTATACATTATGCTGATAAAGTGTTGGAACTGCATTATATTTTCATAGAAACCTAAATTGCACACCTGAATATGTGGATTCTCCTTTGGCTCAGATCATGCTTTCCATCCCATATCCTCCACTAATTCGATAATATGAATCAGATATTCTGGATGACTCTTTTATTGATATTGACTGCCAGTATATGTACTGCTTTACTCACTACTCTGGCTGTTATACCTTTCATTCTAGTAGTATTCCATGTTACAAAGCAATAATTGTGAACACTTGGTTCAGAGATAATGACATTAGAATGTTGCAGAAGCCAGCACTGTGTCACAACTTAAACCAATTGAGCATGCTGATATTCTTAGTTTCACGTGTAATGAAAGAGAATGTTGAAGTAGGGCTTGGCCTATTGTAGGGATTAGGAAGGAGATGGGACAATAAAGTATTAACATCTCGTGGAAAGGCTTAGACGTTGGTTATGCATTTTTTACTAAATAATTTAAGGAAATTACAACGTCAACTTGTTATAGACCATATAAAAAATTGGCATCCCTTATCCGCTCTACTAAAGACCAACCTCCCCCCTCCTAGACCTACCTGGTGTATACCAGCTCCCTTGCAGCTGTAAGCTGTCCTACTTTAGCCAAACAGGCAGGACAGCCAATATCAGAATCTCAGAACACAAGGACTGCATCTGGTTTCACCAATACAGCCACTCTGGTCTTGCTGACCATGCGCTGGATACCTGCCATCGAATACGGTGGAAGAAAGCCATGATAATACACCGTAGTAAATACAAATATGAAAGGCTTTTCATCGAATCAGCTTCAGTCCTAAGAAACAATCCAAACCTCAAAAATTTGGCTGCATGAGACTGCCCCAAATTTGGGAAACCTACATCAGAAGACCTTCAGCCCAATCGCCCAAGAATACCAACATTGCCTGCTAGGGGGCACTAGGAGAAATAATAGCTTCCTGCTTCTTCCTTACTTACTGTTTGTTGTGCCTGCGTGCACGTGTCTTGTTCTCAAGTTTCTTGAAAATGGCAACGTGACGTTGCCGAAATATTGAAGTATATTAAAATTTATTTTAATGTATATCCTAGTTGACGTTGTAATTTCCTTAAATTATTTAATAAAAAAAGTATTAACATCTGTCAGTAGTGACATAGTTATATCCTGCAGTACTATCCTTGATTGATGGTACTAAAAAAAAATTCTTAAAATATTGTAAAGTACTTTAAAATATCCTTTAATTTTACAACTGGTTTCTCATCAGCAGCTTTCTTCCAAACTGGTCTGTTAATTATCTTTTTGCTGGTTTGATCACCTCTTACAGTTCAGTCTTCAAAAGCTGCAGACTATATCAATCCAACTCAGGCCTTCACTTTCCGTGATTTTCTCCATACTATTCTGTCATCAAACACCTGTTTTGCTATTAAACCCATTCTGTTTAAATGATCATACCACCTTAAATCAGCTCTACTTATATGTTTTTGAATGCTAATTATGTCCAGTTCCTTTTTCAATGGATCATATTCATATGTACATATGAGGATGGTTCCATAAGTTTCTGGCCTGACTAGCTTTTCGAGGTTATAGAAAGAAAATAGCTGTGTCACTTTTCAACATAATCTTCCTTTACTTCAACACACTTTTCACATCTTTGAATTAACATTTCTATGCCCTTGAAAAAATAGTTCATACTTTTGTCTGCAAAATGGCTTAAAACTGAATCTTTCACCTCATTGTCATCTACAAATTTTCTTCCTCAAAGGTCTTTCTTCAGTTTTGAGAAGAGGTAGTCACTGGGTACTAAATCTGGGCTATAGGATGGGTATTCAATCTCCTGGAAGCCACAGTCCTTCACTACAGCTTTTGCAATAATAGATGTATGGATTGGAGCATTGTTGTGAAGCAGGCAAACTCCATGACTCAACATTCCTGGTCTCTTCTTCTTTATGGCGTCGCACAGTTTGTGCAGGAGTGAAGCATAATATTCTGCATTCACGGTGGTATTCCTTTCCTTGAAGTCAATGAAGAGAAATCTCCAGCAATCTCAAAAAGATTGTTGCCATGATCTTCTAGATGGACTGAGTGACCTTGACTTTTTTTTTTTTGCCTGGTTTGCACCACTCAGTGGATTCCCTTTTGTAAAGAGGATCATAATAAAGCACAATGGTTTCATCCCCAGTGACAATGGATTCCAGCACTTCTCTCAGATTCTTTTGAATATAGAATGGAATGATGTGAGATTGGTCAATTATCCAAATCCAACTTACCTAGATGTTACACTGGATATGACCCCAAATTATAAGCGACACATAGAGAAGACAGCAGCTAAAACTCAAACACGTAATAATATGCTGTGCCGATTAACATCATCTCAGTGGGGTGCAAATCCACAAGTACTGCACACCTTTGCACTGCACTCTGCTTTTCGACAGCCGAGTATGCTAGCCCTGTTTGAGAAAGATCATCACATTTCAAAATTATTGATAAGGTTCTTAAGTGGAACCATTGGTTGATTCCATAAAAGCTACAAGGCTAATAATGTGGCAAGAACAATCTCCATAGGCTCTGAACTTAAACGAATCTCTTCCTTCTGGCTTACGTCTTGACTGGCAAAGATGGAAGACATTGAATAGACTTCATTCCGGAATGGGCAGATCAAAGCAGAATATGGCTAGAATGGGGCTACGCAGACAATGACAGCTGCTCATGTGGTGAAACACAAACCATGGATCATCTTCTGCAATGCTGCTTAATAGACATTAATAATATATGTACCCGAGAAGATTTAATGCAGTGTAACGAAACAGCTTTAAAGTATATTAGTCATTAGATGAGTGAAATTTGACATTTTATGTTTTTACTTAATATTTCATGCAAGTGGCATTTTTGTCTTTTAATGTATGCTTTTAATCCCAATTCTTTTAATGTCTATTTCTTTAAATGTATGCGTTTAATCATTTATATGTATACTCTTACATTTTCTGTAGTTCGCACACGAAATAAATAAAATAACTACTCAGTCTCCTGAGGATGTAATATAGAGTCCAGTACTCATACCTGGATGTTGCTGCTTCCAGATCAGCTGCAACACACTATTACAGTAGGCTTCATATTCTGCCATCATCTTCTCCTTTTTTTCAGTTGTCAGAACTAAACAAGTCAAAACATGTCATCTTCTGTTCGAAGTTGACTTGTTTGACTTGTTTCCATTTATCCACCAGATCCAGGCACTCATCCAAAATCCATGGTTTTGTTTGACGGAGGATAGGTGGACATGGGGGAACACTTTAAGATAGATGCTGATAACTAACTGCTTCTCTTCTGCATATGCATCATCCAATAGCTTCAATACTTCAAATCTGTTCGATAAGGTAATTTGAATTTCCTGCCTGAGCACTGAATCCTTAAGTCATGCCTAGTTTTGTTTGGCTAGTAGGGGGGGAGGGGGTTTTGTGCTTTGCCTGCTGTAGCAGCAGTGGTACTTTGGCATGAACGAGATAGTGGTCAGAACCGCAGTCAGTTCTCCCCATTGCTTGAACATCCTTGAGCGACGATTGGAATTGAGAACTGATCAAGATGTAGTCTAGGATGGCTGAATCCTCACCAGCAGGGTCGTGCCATGTAAATTGGTATTTGTGACGTTGTTGAAAATGGATGTTGCCTAAACCAGGTTATTTGATGTGACGAAGGACAACTTGCGCAATCGATTGTCATTGATCTCACCGTGACCAAATCTGCCTAGTGTTCCTTTCCATCCAGTCCTGTCTACACCAATGATCCTGCAGACTGAGCTGACCATTCTGGCAAGAGATTTCAATGCCTAGTGTGCTGTAGCTGGTTCGATATCCTGCCCACCTATGCCCCAACTGAGACCAGCGCAGATGTAGCAAAGGATGAGTTTTAATTGTGCATCTTCGTCTTCTCTTTGTTCAGTTGTCGGAACTAAACAAGTCAAAACATGTCATCTTCTGATCGAAGTTGACTTGCTTATTTCCATTTATCCACCAGATCTAGGCACTCATCCAAAATCCATGGTTTTGTTTGACGGAGGATAGGTAGACATGGGGGGGGGGGGAATCCTGTCTACACCAGTGCAGGCATTGAAATCTCCTGCCAGAATGGTCAGCTCAGTCTGCAGGATCATATCTAGTGTGCTGTAGCTGGTTCGATATCCTGCCCACCTATGCCCCAACTGAGACCAGCCCAGATGTAGCAAAGGATGAGTTTTAATTGTGCTGTCAATGGTAAGAATGGCCAACTGATCCAAAACTGGCTGGACGGCAATTATGCTCCCAGCAGCCTATCTGTACACTATAAAGCCGATGCCAGCTTCCTGTTTTTCACCACCAGAGTGGAACAGTGTCGTTGTTCAGTCAGTCTCTGGCATCTGGATGGTCAGTGTCCCAAATCTTGTGAGACACAATTCAGATACTGCAGCAATTGAAATTTTGCATTTTGATATTTCCATGCCAATGATTTCCTTACGTCCAACATGGTGTCTAGTTCTCACATTCCATGTAGCAATGCGAATTTCCGATTTTGGTGATAGCTTAGTTCTTTGGTCAGTAGTCCACTTCTCACTAGCACCCTGTGTTCCCAACAATGGTGCATCAGCTGTCCCGGATGCAGTACCATAAGCAAATGTGTTTGATTGTGCTTCTGTGCAGTTTCGTACAGAAGCACAATCTTGTGATGTCCTTTAATAAATCAACGATCTATTGAATACTTTTATGTTTGGAATGATAGGAGAAAAATGAGATTCTCAATCCAAGGATCAGAAGAAAAGTAAGAGTAGGAGATTATTTTTAATATGTAATGATGTAATAGAACCATCAGAATATAAAAGAGTTGGAAACTAGGCTGGATAAAAGTTACACCCACCATCTTTGGCAGTTTACCTGAAAATGTGTTTCTCTTAGTTTCCTGTTTAGTTTTGTATGCGTTGATAATTTTCTTGCAGATGTTTCAAGTTAGGTGTAGGAAGAAAGAGCCTCCATAGCTTATTTATTGATGATGGGGCCCTTTGGTTAGGAAGAACCTATGCAGAGTGAAACACAGGAGAAAGTGGGACCTACAACGAATGCAGAAACATCTGGCCAGTGAGTCAGCTGCTATGAGAAAGAAAGAACTGCGAGAAAAGAAAAATGATTGCTTGACTAAAAGAGAAGGAAAAAATCAAGGAGTGGATCTTGTACAACGATTCCATCATAAGAGGTGTGATTGGGAAGAGATTGACAAAATCGTGCTTCCCAGTTGGAAAAATTAATGATGTCAGTGAGGCTGTTAGAGTGCATAAAAGTTAAGCGAAAGAGTTGATCATTTTGGCTGGAATGAATGACTTGAAAGGAATAAAATTATAGCATGAGGGATGACATTAAAGAATTACTGGAATTAGCAAAAGAAAAGCAGTTAAGAAAAAGATAGTGAGTCTGTTGCTGTGGTATGATAGAATAGAGCTGCAGGAGAACCCTAATAGCAAATGACTCTATGCAGAAGGAGAAATGTAGAGTTTGTGAATGTGTGGAGAGAGTTTGACAAGCAAAAGGACCTACACAAGAAGGATGGTTTGCATCTGAATGGATTTGGTGTTCAGAGTCTGGAAAAAGTGTTGTTGAATGAAGTGAAAATAGATATGTAAAATCATGGAAACTAGAGCTTTTAGGAGGGCAGCTGTTGAGTGGATATGCAGATATCAGTGAGGCAGTTCAATGTAAGAATGTGAATAAAATGCCTAAATTAGTACCACTGGTGACAAACCAGAATGGGGTTAGTATAAAGCATCAGGATAGCAGTGGACATAAGGGACTTTGTGTACTAATGCGAGGAGCATTCAAAACAAGGCAAAAGTTTTTTAGCATTGGTTAGTTCATCTTGGCCAAAGGTTATTAGCATTAGTGAGACATGACTGGCAGAAGATGATTATAGTTAATGGGATAGAATGTAAAGGATATAGTGTGTTCAGGGAGGATAGAGAGAAAAAAATGGGGAGAGGAGTGTTATTGATGATAGCTGATGAACTACGACCAAAGAGAGTAGAAGTTCAACTGCAGGCCAGTGAAAATAGCACATTTGAGGCTATTTGATGTGACGTCTAAATGTCACTTTTAGCTTATATTTTTTTTGAAAGACTGCAGCAGTATTCTCTCGTACTTGACTTTCCATGCGCCGTAATGTTATAACATTGTCTGCTCAATGAACTGAGATATGAGTGAAGTAGGAATTCTTGGTATCATTTTATTCATTCTGCAGGGGAGTATGTTTTTAAATATATTGTGTGTTGGTCTCTGAAAGGAATAGATCTCTTGAATGACTGAGTGATCTGCTTTAGTTTCCTTATATGTAACTTCTGGCTCTTTTTGGATGATTTTTATCACATATATAATGTTCAGTATTTGACATGCATTAAAGCTAGACCTGTCACTCTCATAATTAGGTTTAATGGAAAATACAGCACAGAAAAATAATTAAACACGTTTAATAGTTCCTATATTTTGTCTCTCACAGAGACATTATCGGGGATACAATATTAAAATTGTAATAACACTTACACAAAAATTCAAAATAAGTGCTTCGAAGAAGTTAGACTAGAAGCCTAAAATCCTGTGAGGGGTACCCTCTATGGGAGCTGTTTGCTAGCCTTAGCTGTTGGGAAGGAAGCCTAAGAATTAGTTTCCCAAATCTTGGGAGGTTTAACATAACCATATGTGTTTAGGTTAAGTTGGTTTTTTAAATCTTGCTGTGGTGAAGCCATTAAACTAGCATTTCATTATATATCTCTGCTGTAGTCATTCCATTAAAACTAATTATGAGTGTAAACTAGCACCTAAGCCTCAATGCTCATTTGTTAACCTACCAATTTTTTTGATGAGCATGTCTAGAAAGGGTCTTCATTCTCCTTCAGATCTATTAATAAAATTATCTATGCTATATCTCCAAACTTCCAGATCACCAGCATATGTAAACCAATGTGTTTTTAGGAATGTCATCCAAATAGCTGTCTGTTTGAACAATTCCATGAGTGAATAGTGAAGGGGAAGCAGTGGCATTGTCGTATTAAGAACCTGCATACAGAGCTTCTCTCCATCTGAATGCAATAATGTTATGTAACATTGAAAGAATCTGACTAAATCTGATAGAAGCATCTGTGTTTCAGGCTTACCAATATGTCATGATTTAAGATAAAAGTTTAAAATAAAGATTTAAAATAAGTTTTTTCAGGTTTGGAATGGACAGTTTTTTTAAATATAAAGTAAGAATTCTAACTGAGGAGGTATAGTGATTTTGCTAGTTATTTAATAGGTTTATATGTTGGATTATCTATTACATTAGGTTCTGGGCAAAGGAGAATGGATGCAAGTTTAATGTCATAAAGTGTAAGGTTATGCATTTTGGGGCGAAAAGATCAGCTCTGTACCACATTGATGGAACTGTACTCCAGAAAATTGACAAAGCTAGGGATTTGTGGATGTCAGTGGATAGGGAGTTAAAGTTTAGAAAACATTGCAAAAATGGCTAAAATAGCTTATTGAATTACTTGGTTACTGAAGAATACCTTGACAAGCAGGTTATTATATACCTCTTTGTCGAGCCTTGATAAGACCCCATCATGACTATTGTGTGCAGAACTAGTCACCTGGGAGGAGGTGAAGAGGATCCAGAGGTGAGTAACCAAGAATGTAGCAGGTCTATGGAATGAACCTTTTGATGACAGGTTGAAGATTTGTTGTTTACAGAAATTGGTTGACAGGTGGAAAAAGGGTGATATGATTGAGACATGCAAATTACTGAAGAAATTTTACAAGATTAATTTTTCAGAACAGGTCTGGTTGTAGGAGAACTAGGGGCCATCCTTGGAAACTGAGCAAGAGTGTGTTAGCAAGGTACTAGAACTAGATTTTTTGCTTGGAGAGTGGTGAATGAGTGGAATAGGTTGCCACAGTCTTTTGTGGGTTCCATGACTGTGAATGAGTTCAAAGTAAAGTTAACACTTTACTAGATACTTTGCAAATGTTGGATAGTGCTTGGCATGATGTTTAGGATATCTCTCGATGAGTCTGAGGGCTCCATGGAATAATCTGTAATAGCAGAAAAATGTGAAGTGTATTGGCTAAGCCATGCTTTGTGTAATTCAGATAGAGCAGACTGATTTCTATCATGAAATCACATGTTGCATTGATATTTTTATTAAATTATTTGAATTCTTTTTTCAGTGGTATTAAATCAGAATTCATGTTATACATCTCAGATGTCCATTAGTGTAATGGTTACTGAGGTTTTAAGGTGTAATGGTTTGTATACTATTATTAGCCCTTATATCACATGGTGCAAAGACAGAGGAGTGGATTAGAAAAGGGGATATTGGGTTCTTAAAGGCATTGGCAGTTGTTGGTCTCTGGTATCCAACTATTAATCAATATAAAAATCAATATAAAACAAGATAAATTAATCCATTCGCATCTTTCTAACCAGAAGATGCAATAATTTTGACTTTGTCCTCTTGTTGGAATTATTATTTATTAGTATGATAGGGCTGGCTGAAAGCTTATCCACATGTGGAAGACAAAAAAAAAATTTTAAAAAAAATTGTTTTAATTAATTAATTTTTACAAATTATTATTACACAACCATCTCTATAAAGTACAATAACTTATCATGGGAGTTAGTGCATTTCACACTGATATCAGTGACGATCACCTCCTGCAGACTGGTCTACTCATATACTACTCTCTATGCAAAAAATCTAGTCCTCATGTCATTGCTAATCACAGCCTTACATAACCTTCAAATGTAATTCCTGTTTAATCATAGAGAGAATATTTTCTTTAGAGTCTACTCTATAAAATTTTTAGAAATTTAATGTTTTTTTTATCATTCCCTTTCTTTTTTTGCATATATCAGCTTCTAACCCACAAACCTTCAGTCTGTTTTCATAGAAGCACTTGTCACCATTTTGGTTACTCACTTCTGAATCTTCTCCATCACTTTGGAATCCTTAAGAAACCCAGTAAATCTGTGCACAGTAGTCCAGATGTGATCATATAAGTCTTAACATCGAAGAGATCCTTTGAGCTATTATGCCTACCTTTTTTTTATGTCATCTGAACTTCAACTCCCTGCCCACCATTCCAAATTCCAAACTACATCAGTTTCCTGCAGTGC